>NC_141700.1:153381748-153811748 GCF_964263255.1 Lissotriton vulgaris | reverse complement strand
CAGCTCCGCTTCGCTCCTTCCCTGAAAGTTTCGGGGGGATTCGTCAAGCAGGGGCCGAAAGGGGGGTCCCAAAACGTGTTTTCCCCATGTTAATTTCCATAGGGACCTTTAGACACGGCTACAGCCCGAACGGCTGAATGGAATTACACCAAACTTGGCAAAATGGTAGGGCCTGGTATGCACATGTGCCTTTGCTATGTTTGGTGAAAATCCCTCCAGTAGTTCTTGAGGAAATTGAATTTGAAATTTTTCAAATGCCATTTTCTATGGGACCTTTAGACACGGCTACAGCCCGAATGGCTGAACGGAATTACACCAAACTTGGCAAAATGGTAGGGACAGGTATGCAGTAGTGCCTTTTCTATATTTGGTGAAAATCCCTCCAGTAGTTGTTGAGAAAATTGAATCTGATCAAATTATACATCTATATGCGCTCACCTTACGCGCACGAGCGAGTTTCTGATTGGCTGGCAGTCGACTGTCAACATTCCAAACTGTCCAAACCAGGAAGTGTTGGACACCATCTTGTTTTTCAGGAGAACTGAGGCACAAGAGAGCCCAAAGCAAGAGTGGAAAACACAAAAAGGGGGCAGGGTAGAGATCCCCCAACCCTCTAGCCCTTCTCAGGGGGTCCCAGAAGGACCCCCAAGGGCAAAAAAAAAAATAATTCGAAAAAATCGAGGGGTACGCAAACCGTACGCGTACCGTGCGCACACCGTACGCGTACCGTGCACGGACCCCGCGATTTAAAAAAAAAAGAATAATTTTTCTTTTCACTTGGTGGTCCTTCTGGGACCCCCTGAGAAGGGCTAGGGGGTCAGGGGGTCTCTACCCTGCCCCCTTTTCACGTTTTCCACTCTTGTTTTGTGCTCTCTTGTGCCTCACTTCCACTGAGAAACAAGATGGCTGCTCAGGTGGTCCCAGAAGGATAATAACATATATAAATGTTATCCGCTAATAGAATTAGCATTTACAAAACCTTTGAAATTTATTGAAAAAAATATAGGTTTCACGCCTGATATAGTTAGGAATTAGCATTTAAAAAACCTTGCAAATTCACTGAAAAAACCATAGGTTTCAGGCCTTATATAGTTAGGAATTAGCATTTAAAAAACCTTGCAAATTCACTTAAAAAACCATAGGTTTCAGGCCTTATATAGTATTATAGTTAGGAATTAGCATTTAAAAAACCTTGCAAATTCACTTAAAAACCATAGGTTTCAGGCATTATATAGTTAGGAATTAGCATTTTAAAAACCTTGCAAATTCACTTAAAAAACCATAGGTTTCAGGCCTTATATAGTTAGGAATTAGCATTTAAAAAACCATTGAAATTGCTCCTATATAGTTAGTTGTACTAACTATATTTCGCGCACCCGCAATCCACTGCTGATGATGTTACATATTACATCATTCATGGCATGGTCAGTGACATCACTGATGACATCTCAAATGACATCACTGATGACATCACTGATGACATCTCATTTGACATCACTGATCACATCACTGATGATATCATTCATGTGATAATACGGTGCACCTCCTCACACTCTAATATAACCTTTGATACACCCAGTGTTAAATACAGACTACCATTCTTGAAACCATTGACACACCAATACGAGTTACTACATACGCACTCACTGATTCCTAGGTCTACACACACATTCACTCATTCACCCATAGAATCACTCATACATACAGTCACTCATCAATACAACACTATCATATGCACTCCTACACCTATACAGACACTCACACACTGCCACTCATCCATGGAGTTACTCACACACCTAGTCAGTCATGCAAAGAATCAATCACACTTCCATTTCCTCAACTATACAGTTATACACACAACACCTTACTTATTCAAACATATACTAACACATACTTACTCTCTTATACAATCACTGATACAAGTACACAATGATCCATACAGCCACTCGCACATTCACTGGCTCTCATGTATAGTCATTTATATACTCTCACATGCACTGTGTTTTACATATGTACTTACTTGGACATGTAGCACTGAGATATCCATTCACTCACCAACACACCCATGCACAGAGTCACCCGCCCATAAAGCTGTTTCCACATGCACTCTTGAACTCATACACCTAGTGAATCAACTGCTCACACATCTATGCACAGAGTCACACACCTCCCAGCCACCCACACACACACTCAGTCTCCCATTCAAATACTTGGGCAACCAATCAATAACCCATATAGCCACTCATATAGCTACTGATCAACACATGCAGCAGCTTACACAACAACAGACATACTGATGCACACATTCAGACAGTTTAGTCACTAACCCATGCATTTAGTAAGACACATTTAATCACTCACTCATACAGTCAGTCACGCACCTACTAAATCCTTCATCCAGACACTTATACATCCACTCATTCTTCAATATATAAAACATATTTAAACTTTACAGAAACACACAGTCACTGGATGATGTCATCAGTGATGTCATCAGTGATGTCAAATGAGATGTCATCAGTGATGTCATCAGTGATGTCACTGACCATGTCATGAATGATGTAATATGTGACATCATCAGCAGTGGATTGCGGGTGCGCGAAATGTAGTTAGTACAACTAACTATATAGGAGCAATTTCAATGGTTTTTTAAAAGCTAATTCCTAACTATATAAGGCCTGAAACCTATGGTTTTTTAAGTGAAAATATATATATATATATATATATATATATATACTGTGTGTGTGTGTATATATATATATATATATATATATGCATGTATGTGTGTATGTATATATATATGTATATATATATATATGTGTGTGTGTACATGTGTATGTTTGGAGAATATATATATATATATATATATATCCATCACTACCAGTTCCCAAAAGTGAAGGGACCACCTGGAAGATTCTTGAGAAAACACTGGTTTATTAACAGCAGGCTCGTGGCAAGGAACAGGTAACCATTCCGCAAAGTTATGGCAGCCAGACGCGTTTCGGGAGGAACCAACTCCCTTCTTCTGTGGCTAGAAAGTGCTTGTCAAGTGAACCTGCTGGTTAAATTGCTTGCTGCCCACCACGCCCCTGGGCGGGGACGCGACCGCTCCTGCGGCATTGTGGGTATTGTAGTTATACGCATTATGAATCCCAAGTGGGTGCAGGGTTCAATTGATGTGGCACAAATGTTTGTCCCGAGTGGGTAGAGGGGGTGACTTGCTTCATGTCACGCTGCTTTGTCGCTGTCAAAAAGTGTCCGCGTGAGCACTTACTGGAATCGTGCTCACACGTCTCCCATTCGATGACGTCAGACATCCAGGTGGAGCTGACCGAATCCAGAAGCTGGGGGGTCACCTTCGTGACCAGGGCGGCCGCTAACATCCATCACTACCAGTTCCCAAAAGTGAAGGGACCACCAGGAAGATTCTTGAGAAAACACTGGTTTATTAACAGCAGGCTCGTGGCAAGGAACAGGTAACCATTCCGCAAAGTTATGGCAGCCAGACGCGTTTCGGGAGGAACCAACTCCCTTCTTCTGTGGCTAGAAAGTGCTTGTCAAGTGAACCTGCTGGTTAAATTGCTTGCTGCCCACCACGCCCCTGGGCGGGGACGCGACCGCTCCTGCGGCATTGTGGGTATTGTAGTTATACGCATTATGAATCCCAAGTGGGTGCAGGGTTCAATTGATGTGGCACAAATGTTTGTCCCGAGTGGGTAGAGGGGGTGACTTGCTTCATGTCACGCTGCTTTGTCGCTGTCAAAAAGTGTCCGCGTGAGCACTTACTGGAATCGTGCTCACACGTCTCCCATTCGATGACGTCAGACATCCAGGTGGAGCTGACCGAATCCAGAAGCTGGGGGGTCACCTTCGCGACCAGGGCGGCCGCTAACATCCATCACTACCAGTTCCCAAAAGTGAAGGGACCACCAGGAAGATTCTTGAGAAAACACTGGTTTATTAACAGCAGGCTCGTGGCAAGGAACAGGTAACCATTCCGCAAAGTTATGGCAGCCAGACGCGTTTCGGGAGGAACCAACTCCCTTCTTCTGTGGCTAGAAAGTGCTTGTCAAGTGAACCTGCTGGTTAAATTGCTTGCTGCCCACCACGCCCCTGGGCGGGGACGCGACCGCTCCTGCGGCATTGTGGGTATTGTAGTTATACGCATTATGAATCCCAGGTGGGTGCAGGGTTCATTTGATGTGGAACAAATGTTTGTCCCGAGTGGGTAGAGGGGGTGACTTGCTTCATGTCACGCTGCTTTGTCGCTGTCAAAAAGTGTCCGCGTGAGCACTTACTGGAATCGTGCTCACACGTCTCCCATTCGATGACGTCAGACATCCAGGTGGAGCTGACCGAATCCAGAAGCTGGGGGGTCACCTTCGCGACCAGGGCGGCCGCTAACATCCATCACTACCAGTTCCCAAAAGTGAAGGGACCACCAGGAAGATTCTTGAGAAAACACTGGTTTATTAACAGCAGGCTCGTGGCAAGGAACAGGTAACCATTCCGCAAAGTTATGGCAGCCAGACGCGTTTCGGGAGGAACCAACTCCCTTCTTCTGTGGCTAGAAAGTGCTTGTCAAGTGAA
Organism: Lissotriton vulgaris; assembly: GCF_964263255.1. NCBI lineage: Eukaryota > Metazoa > Chordata > Amphibia > Caudata > Salamandridae > Lissotriton > Lissotriton vulgaris. The sequence goes on along the minus strand of NC_141700.1, from coordinate 153,807,158 downwards.
CCTGCTGGTTAAATTGCTTGCTGCCCACCACGCCCCTGGGCGGGGACGCGACCGCTCCTGCGGCATTGTGGGTATTGTAGTTATACGCATTATGAATCCCAGGTGGGTGCAGGGTTCAATTGATGTGGCACAAATGTTTGTCCCGAGTGGGTAGAGGGGGTGACTTGCTTCATGTCACGCTGCTTTGTCGCTGTCAAAAAGTGTCCGCGTGAGCACTTACTGGAATCGTGCTCACACGTCTCCCATTCGATGACGTCAGACATCCAGGTGGAGCTGACCGAATCCAGAAGCTGGGGGGTCACCTTCGTGACCAGGGCGGCCGCTAACATCCATCACTACCAGTTCCCAAAAGTGAAGGGACCACCAGGAAGATTCTTGAGAAAACACTGGTTTATTAACAGCAGGCTCGTGGCAAGGAACAGGTAACCATTCCGCAAAGTTATGGCAGCCAGACGCGTTTCGGGAGGAACCAACTCCCTTCTTCTGTGGCTAGAAAGTGCTTGTCAAGTGAACCTGCTGGTTAAATTGCTTGCTGCCCACCACGCCCCTGGGCGGGGACGCGACCGCTCCTGCGGCATTGTGGGTATTGTAGTTATACGCATTATGAATCCCAGGTGGGTGCAGGGTTCAATTGATGTGGCACAAATGTTTGTCCCGAGTGGGTAGAGGGGGTGACTTGCTTCATGTCACGCTGCTTTGTCGCTGTCAAAAAGTGTCCGCGTGAGCACTTACTGGAATCGTGCTCACACGTCTCCCATTCGATGACGTCAGACATCCAGGTGGAGCTGACCGAATCCAGAAGCTGGGGGGTCACCTTCGCGACCAGGGCGGCCGCTAACATCCATCACTACCAGTTCCCAAAAGTGAAGGGACCACCAGGAAGATTCTTGAGAAAACACTGGTTTATTAACAGCAGGCTCGTGGCAAGGAACAGGTAACCATTCCGCAAAGTTATGGCAGCCAGACGCGTTTCGGGAGGAACCAACTCCCTTCTTCTGTGGCTAGAAAGTGCTTGTCAAGTGAACCTGCTGGTTAAATACAGCCACTCGCACATTCACTGGCTCTCATGTATAGTCATTTATATACTCTCACATGCACTGTGTTTTACATATGTACTTACTTGGACATGTAGCACTGAGATATCCATTCACTCACCAACACACCCATGCACAGAGTCACCCGCCCATAAAGCTGTTTCCACATGCACTCTTGAACTCATACACCTAGTGAATCAACTGCTCACACATCTATGCACAGAGTCACACACCTCCCAGCCACCCACACACACACTCAGTCTCCCATTCAAATACTTGGGCAACCAATCAATAACCCATATAGCCACTCATATAGCTACTGATCAACACATGCAGCAGCTTACACAACAACAGACATACTGATGCACACATTCAGACAGTTTAGTCACTAACCCATGCATTTAGTAAGACACATTTAATCACTCACTCATACAGTCAGTCACGCACCTACTAAATCCTTCATCCAGACACTTATACATCCACTCATTCTTCAATATATAAAACATATTTAAACTTTACAGAAACACACAGTCACTGGATGATGTCATCAGTGATGTCATCAGTGATGTCAAATGAGATGTCATCAGTGATGTCATCAGTGATGTCACTGACCATGTCATGAATGATGTAATATGTGACATCATCAGCAGTGGATTGCGGGTGCGCGAAATGTAGTTAGTACAACTAACTATATAGGAGCAATTTCAATGGTTTTTTAAAAGCTAATTCCTAACTATATAAGGCCTGAAACCTATGGTTTTTTAAGTGAAAAAAAAAAATATATATATATATATATATATATATATATATATATATATATATATATATATATATATATATATATATATATATATATATATATATATATATACTGTGTGTGTATATATATATATATATATATATATATATATGCATGTATGTGTGTATATATATATATATGTATATATATATATATGTGTGTGTGTACATGTGTATGTTTGGAGAATATATATATATATATATATGTATATATATATATATATATATATATATATATATATATATATATATATATATATATATATATATATATGTATATGTAACCTTGACAAAAAAAGATGCCCAGTCTGACGGATTGGGGCTTGATAGCAAAGTCACCGCTAAATATTTCACCAGAAAAATCACGCGCTTCAAACCGCATGAAAAGCAAGCCCTCCAATCGAGAGTAGATAAAGGTAAGTATTTATTTCCAACAGGTAACCCAACAGCTTAGCTTGATGCGTTTCGACCCCACCGGGTCTTACTCAAATGTAAACTGTGAGAGCCAGTCCTTGTAGGTTTAAATATACTACAAAGTCAAAAAGTGAAGAAGGACTTGGGAGCAGGCATATTAGCAGTACATTGTCAGTCAATAATTAGATTTTACCATTCATTATTGTAGAGGGGATCATATGGTGCTTTAATAACCAGTACTCTGTGCTTATATATTGCTACTGCACTCAAGTATGCAATATTCAAGTTGGTCGTCCCATGATCTTAATATCCCCGAGTTTACCGGACTCTAATGTCCATAATGCCTTGCGATTGTACATCGGTATTATAGCGTCCTTCCTTTCCACATACACATTCATTACGTGCCTTGTTTTGTAATTATTAACAAACGATGCCCTCATATGCCTCAATTGGACTAAATTCCATGTAGGGCTGAGTGGCAGTGCTTGTCTCCCACTACATCCAAAGCAACCACCCTCTTGTGCTTTATTGGCATAGTTGCAGTTCCAGTACCTGCTTCTTTTCAGAATTCAAATCCTCTCAAAGTGTAAGGGTTAAATACCCCTACATGCCCTGACTGCCATATGGTGCTTCCAAAACATGCGGTGGGCAGGCCTCCCATTCCAACACAGTGGCATGGCCCTCTGTGATCAGTGGCGCAAACTCAGCCCAATTCTCAGTTACAAATGGACTGCAGTCGGCTGGCATCCACTCATTCATTTTCCAATTGAGCCTTGAAGAATACCGATGCGCAGCCTCACGGGTCGGGGCTTGATAGCGACGTCACCGCTAAATAGTTCACCAGAAAAATCATGCGCTTCAAACCGCATGAAAAACAAGCCCTCCAATCGAGAGTAGATATATAAGTATTTATTTGCAGCAGGTAACCCAATAGTTTAGCACGACGAGACTTGACCCCTTCGGGCCCCGGAGGGCTTGTTTTTCTTGCGGTGTGAAGGGCGTGATGTTTCTGGTATATATATATATACTAGCAGCCCGTCCCGACGTTGTCCGGGTATGAATTGCTGCCGTCCAGTAGAATATTGTTTTGTAGGATTTCGTTTTGATAGCATTTCTTATCTTTGACAGGCCTGTGAAACGCTCCGATTCACAGTGCACTGCTGATGCACTTAAGAGTGGGCGTTCAGTAGTGTGTGAACTCGAGTTTCCCTACTTTATTTTTCCTTGCAACATTATATAGCGCGAACTCGACAACATGGCATGAGCACAATTTACATCACAGAAGAACACATTCATTTGTGGTAGGCACGGGGAGACAAATCGATTTGCCTGGAATCACAGGATGTTGAGCTGGTGCTGAGATTCGAACGTAGCTCCCCAGCTCTAAAGTTTGCAATTCTAGAACGTGTGGCGGGAGGTGTGTCTAAAAGTGTATGTCGGTGCTGGCCATCAATGAGAGAGACCTGTGCATTTTTCAAATGGGTGGTGAAAAAATATGAGTATGTTGCTGGAGATGTGGGCCGCCGTGCCACCAATGTACTTACCGGGGGAGGGTAAACACCCATTATTCCGCAACTTTCTTTCCGCATACCATCACTCCGCATACTTTCATTACGAAAGTACCATGACTCCGCAATGCCATTATAACGCATGGCATTACATTTTATATGCTTTTACCACGCATACATTCACAACAAAATTCGTTGTAAATGCATGAATGGTAAAAGCATATTTTTTAAAAATGTTTGGATAAGGTAAGTATGGGTATAGTGTATATGTTTTGGGGTAGTGAGGTATATGTTTCGGGGTGTTTGGGTATTTTAAGGGTTCAGATATAGTTTTGGGTTATGGGGTACAGGGGTAGTTTTAGGGTTTAGGGATAGGTATGGGTTTTGGGGTACAGGGGTATTTTTAGGGTTCAGGGCTAGGTTTGGGTTGTGGGGTATAGGAGTATTTTTAGGGTTCAGCAGTAGGTTTGGGTTTTCGGGTACAGGGGTATTTTAAGGGTTCAGGGCTAGGTTTGGGTTTTGGGGTACAGGGGTATTTTTAGGGTTCAGGGCTAGGTTTGGGTTTTGGGGTATAGGAGTATTTTTAGGGTTTAGAGGTAGGTTTGGGGTTTGGGGTACAGGGGTATTTTAAGGGTTCAGGGCTAGGTTTGGCTTTTGGGGTACAGGGGTATTTTTAGGGTTCAGGGCTAGGTTTGGGTTTTGGGGTATAGGAGTATTTTTAGGGTTTAGAGGTAGGTTTGGGTTTTGGGGTACAGGGGTATTTTAAGGGTTCAGGGCTAGGTTTGGGTTTTGGGGTACAGGGGTATTTTAGGGTTCACGGGTAGGTTTGGGTTTTGGGTTACAGGGGTATTTTTAGGGTTCAGGGCTAGGTTTGGGTTTTGGGGTACAGGGGTATTTTTAGGGTTCAGGGGTAGGTTTGGGTTTTGAGGTACAGGGGTATTTTTAGGGTTTAGGGATAGGTTTGGGTTTTGGGGTACAGGGTATATTTATAGGGTTAAGATGGGTTAGTGTGTAAGGGGGTTGGGGTATTTTAAGGAGTAAGGGTGGGTTATGATTAATGGGTACAGGGGTATTTAAAGGGAGCAGGGTGGGATTAGCACACAATAAAAGACATGGCATGAAGGGCGGAACGTACCACACGCCCCCAGCGTTTGCCACGCCCCCAGCACACGCCCACAGCTCAACGCAGACACACCCACAAGGGACTACTTTGCTGGCACGGTTCTTTTACCTTTTAAATGTATATGGTGGGCGTCTGCATAGCCTATGTCCTTCTGCTGCAACTGCCCTTTCCAACGCTGTATTGGGTGTTGTGATTGGTGCTGTACTTTTTAGGTCTCGCCTGTCGATGCGCATGCGCATCGAGCAAGCGAGACTATTGCGAGTTATCCACTCTTTATCCACACTGCAAGGAATCGTGGCGATTCCTTGCAGTGCACGATAAATTTAAGCTCAATGCGCATGCGCATTGAGCTTAAATGCGCGTGCACATGCCCCCAGCCGCCTACTCTCTCTCTCAGCCTTCCCACAACTCCGCCCCCTCACTACTTGATTGCACGGCCGCTAGGCCGTGCCTCCCCTACTCTCCTCCCCCTCCTCCTCTCCTCCCATGCCTGCCTGCCTGCCTCAACTCTCCGCCTCCCGATCTTTTCCTAGCTCCTGATCTTCTCCTGCCGGGGTTCCGATTTCCCTTGTTTAACAATGAGAGTAACACGCTTCGATTTGCCAATCGTTATAATCCTATGATTTATAAATAACTAACATTTTTTTTTTGTTTGCAAAAGCGCCATTTAAATTAAAAATAACCTTTCGCATCTCTATTACTCTACATCTACTAGCTATTAAATCAGTATCACGGAAAGGTTGCATAGTCTGGCTTCTGTTTCTATTACCATTGAAGATCACCTCGTTTGTGTCGATGATCCTCGACTACGGATTATACGCAAAGCTCTCTTCTGACCAACTGATGTGAAAACCGTGATCGCATGATCCGAAAGTTGTTATATTTCGGGAAGCAGAACTCAACGTGCTACAAAATCATGTTAAAGAGCAACTACTAAGGTCCATAAAGCCTGGCAACAACAGGACTTGTGACATGTTAGGCTGTAGCATTTTGCATTTATTTATGATATAGCGCGAACTTTACTCTGTGTCAGAGCGCTTCACAATAGGACCCGTTACATTACAAAAGGACGTGCTTAGTTCCAAACGAAAAATTAAATAGGCTGGTAGAAGGCTGTGTTATAACGTAAAGCGCATCATCTTCGGGAGTCTTGGTGTTAAATTGAAAAACAGACGTTACCCAACTCAATGCACTATTGTTTGTCCGACCTCTGAAGGATAAGTGGACCCACTAGGATTCAAGCCTGTCCCCATGAAGCCAAACACATGGCTCTTTGCAAATTTAGAACACATTAGGTCTCTAAAGTATTGTGTGTTTTAGTGTTTAGACGCACTGAAAGGTCTAACTTGCCCTCACTTACATGTGCCTTCGCAACAACAACAGCCACACTCATGCTTATGCGCAGCAGCTCCAGAGAATCCTTTGTTACAACACTGGTCTCAAAGGCACATGTCTAATGAAGACCTGGAGAGATAAATGGACTCTGCGAGTGGACAGTTTCCGGCCTCACCGTAATGTCTTTACTGTGTCAGTCTCATCGCGCCAGCCATCTGTTCCCCAGCTTGGATCTCCTGGCTACTCCTCCCCTAATTATCCGCACATCAAAGGCTGCTCCCGCCCCCTGCTTCACACAAATGCTACCGAGAGCATTTCCCGCCCGGCCGCTTTTAATTTCATTTCGCAAGCAGTTCCCCCTCCTCCCTCTCCTGACTTTCTCCTGCCTGCCACACCAATCCAAACTGAGGCGCTGCTGCTCCAGTCCCTGTATTACTCCCACTCATCTATGATTAGGAATAAAAGACTGTCGGTTAAAAACAGTTTCAAGATAAAAATGGTTTCCCATTACTTTTGATGAATGTTCTGCATTTCCTTAACCGCCTCCAACTCTCCGACTTTCACATGCACATACCACTGCTTTATAAGCAGGAAATAGAATTCTACAGGAAACAATACTACCGAAGACCATTCGAGGGTGTGAGCTCAATGCCACCGAAGAGTACGTACAATTATTATACTTAAAGTTCAGTCAACTACCCTTGATGCACGGACAACCTTTGAAGAAAGTGAAAAGCATGTACCCTCACCCTCACCCTCACTCACCCTCAACCCCTCACCCTCACTCACCCTCAACCCCTCACCCTCACTCACCCTCACCCTCACTCACCCTCAACCCCTCACCCTCACTCACCCTCAACCCCTCACCCTCACTCACCCTCACCCTCACTCACCCTCAACCCCTCACCCTCAACCCCTCACCCTCACTCACCCTCACCCTCACTCACCCTCACCCTCACTCACCCTCAACCCCTCACCCTCACTCACCCTCACTCACCCTCAACCCCTCACTCACCCTCAACCCCTCACCCTCACTCACCCTCACTCACCCTCAACCCCTCACCCTCAACCCCTCACCCTCACTCACCCTCACCCTCACTCACCCTCAACCCCTCACCCTCACTCACCCTCACCCTCACTCACCCTCACCCCCTCACCCTCACTCACCCTCACTCACCCTCAACCCCTCACCCTCACTCACCCTCACTCACCCTCACCCACCCTCACCCTCAACCCCTCACCCTCACTCACCCTCAACCCCTAACCCTCAACCCCTCACTCACCCTCACTCTCACTCACCCTCACTCTCACTCACCCTCACTCACCCTCACTCACCCTCACCCTCACTCACCCTCAACCCCTCACCCTCACCCTCACTCACCCTCAACCCCTCACCCCCTCACCCTCACCCCCTCACCCCCTCACCCTCAACCCCTCACCCTCACTCACCCTCACTCACCCTCAACCCCTCACTCACCCTCACCCACCCTCACCCTCAACCCCTCACCCTCACTCACCCTCACCCCCTCACCCTCACTCACCCTCACTCACCCTCAACCCCTCACCCTCACTCACCCTCAACCCCTCACCCTCACTCACCCTCACCCTCACCTTCACTCACCCTCAACCCCTCACCCTCACTCACCCTCAATGCCTCACCCTCAATCACCCTCAACCCCTCACCCTCACCCACCTTCACTCACCCTCACTCACCCTCACTCACACTCACCCTCACTCACCCTCACCCACCCTCAACCCCTCATCCTCACTCACCCTCAACCCCTCACCCTCACTCACCCTCAACCCCTCACCCTCACTCACCCTCACTCACCCCCACTCACCCTCAACCCCTCACCCTCACTCACCCTCACCCTCACTCACTCTCAACCCCTCACCCACCCTCAACCCCTCACCCTCAACCCCTCACCCTCAACCCCTCACCCTCAATCCCTCACCCACACTCACCCACACTCACCCTCACTCACACTCACCCACCCTCACCCTCACTCACACTCACCCACCCTCACTCACCCTCACTCACCTTCACCCTCACTCACCCTCAACCCCTCACCCTCACTCACCCTCACTCACCCTCAACCCCTCAACCTCAACCCCTCACCCTCCCTCACCCTCACTCACCCTCAACCCCTCACCCTCACTCACCCTCAACCCCTCACCCTCACTCACCCTCAACCCCTCACCCTCAATCCCTCACCCTCACCCACACTCACCCACACTCACCCCCACTCACCCTCACTCACACTCACCCACCCTCACTCACCCTCACCCTCACCCACCCTCACTCACCCTCACCCTCACTCACCCTCACCCTCAACCCCTCACCCTCAACCCCTCACCCACCCTCAACCCCTCACCCTCACTCACCCTCAACCCCTCACCCTCAACCCCTCACTCACCCTCACCCTCAACCCCTCAGCCTCACCCTCACTCACCCTCAACCCCTCACCCTCACTCACCCTCAACCTCATGCTAAAGATTTACAAAAAAACCCATAAACAATTCTAAAAGCACTAACTCTAATGCTGCGAGACCTATTGCATTTCTAATGCTTGTTGAGTTTACCCGCCTCAAAGGTTTAGGCTGTCTCTTTATATTATTAGTATGGATATATAAGAAGAAAAGAGTTGCCCCTAGGCGAAGCGCACTATAACTCACCTGAGGATAATAAATTGTTGTGTATTTAATGCTGGTTTTCAAATGCGCAGTCTCTCTACGTATGCAGCCTTTGAGAAAGGAAGTTGTTCTTCCGAAACGCGTCAGGCATCTGTTTGCTGTGTGGTGCGATGCTCCAGTAACTGCTCCCTGTGGAATGTGAATCTGTTGGACAATAAAATCATTTATGGTCCCTCAGTTTATAACTGATTTGGCATCCAAATATATTTGCACAGACCTCTATTGCGCTTTGCATAAATACTTATCACAGACTTAACCTCGATGTAAATGCTGGTACGAAGGACTATAGACTTATCTAAACTCGCACTCAAGAAATACATTTACACTCAGTTCTAAAAGAAGAAGAATCCGGCAATACAACACTGTAAATATGAATCAAATTGCAAATACATGTGGAATGTTTAGCGTTCCATTTTCTACATTAATGTATGCATGCTTGCCTTACAGTGATCTAACCCCCTCAGATTTTCAGCTACTGTGCAGACCTCAAATTAAAACTAGTAACTTGGATGTAGGAATAATATATTTACATTATTATTTTCGATGTAACAATATGAGCACGGCACTGGGTTGATATCCATATATATAGTATTAGGCATGATCCAGGCTGATAATATTCATATATACATACACAGACATATACACACACAGACATACACACACACACACTTACACACACACACTTACACACACACACACACACACACACACACACACACACACCCACACACACACACACACACACACACACACACACACACACACACACACACATTACACTCCCAAATAGCATAGACTGACATACTTAACTGATTCCTGGAGCAAAGGGGACTGACATATTGAATTTAAGAGCTTTGCATTCAATATATTGTAATATCTGCTTGGAAGGCTGTTTGTTACTATAGAGCAGCGTGTGTGGGAAGTTTGATTGATGTCTCGCAAGTTGAGTAGCGAATTGCATCGCTTGTGTCGCTGGCTAGTACTAGAAGTTGAATATTATAGATGGAGAAATAATTGTGCATGTAGTTGTGTTAAACATCCTTGAGGGGGATTAGATTTTGAATCTTGTAAAGATGTGTCCCAAGTAATTTTACATCCATACTTTCTATGTAGAGGAGATAGAATCAGTTTCTTGGTCAGAGTTATCCTACTTGTAAAGAGTAAAGTATTAACCTCTTTCTTGAGTTCTAGGTGATCCTGCCTTGCCTTTGCCTGGAGGATATTCCATAATTTTCCAGCTTGTACGTAGTAGGTGGCTCCACAGATGGATTTCTTCTTCTAAGAATAAGGATGATCAAGTGAAGGTGTTACTCTAAAGGAGGGCTTTCCTCTTTGAATATTGCAGAAACTTTGCTTAGGTGAACAATGCGCATTGCCAAGAAGGCCTGGTGGGAAATGCAGTGTGTCTTGTAGATGGACCGTCAAGCCATAAACAGACAGTAAAGGCACTGATGTGGTGTGTTCCTATGGGTAAAAGTGGGGGAATGCAATTGTATCAAATTCTAATATCAGCACAATAAACCAAAAACAATAATGCTAATGCAGTCTGTAGTAACAGTGGTAAAAGATATAGTTCAAATTATTTGTCTAGAAACAGCATAGTGAACAAGAAGTCACAGCCCATCAAGTAAGAATGTTTAGCTTTTTATCTGGTGGAATGAGACTTTAATTCCACAATTTATAGACATCATGATTTAAATTCTCCATAAAATTCCTTGAGATATAGAGTCTCCCTAAATTTTCTAGAGCCCATGATTTATGGAACATGTTACTTATAGATTCTCCATAAATCTCCTATGTATATGGAGACACTGGTGTTACATGGGGTGTTCTTTTTATACTAAATGCAAAGTTCCAAGCATTCCATATATTCTGCGACCTCTCATTTCTTAGCCGAAATTATTTTATTCTTAAATATAATCCAGCTACATTCCTTGTCCCTTCCATATGACTTTGATATCTAAATCTCCCTTTAGCAATATTTCAATTATTTTATACTCCTCTGCGTTCTCCTGAGCAATGTTAGTCCAACATCTTTTTAGAACTTTAGTCATTATTATGATATTTTCAAGCTGTCCAGGTATAACATGCTTCTTCACCATAATTCTGAAGGTCAACCAAAGATGGTGCAATCAGGCGTTCCTGTGAAGCCGTAAATATTTACTGTAAGGTTTTTCAATAGGTTAGCAGCATGAGAGAAATCTTAAAGTACCTAAAACTTATATGGCAATATATGAGATAACGCCCACCGCACCGTACTACGCATTCAAATGGCCAGCACCACAGTGAGAATGAGTGGGTGCAGAAAATAGCCAGCACCACAGTGAGAATGAGTGGGTGCAGAAAATAGTGACAAAGGTAGGTCAACTTGCCACAGTGTGCTCTAAAAGCTTCCTGATCCCAATCAGTACCTGCCACAATTGTATCTAAGATCTACGCATAATAAAGGGTGTGGAGGCGCATATGCACATGCCTTTGCCGCAGTCTAATTCACACCAGCATGGTTGACAAATGGTCTGTCTGGCATAGGGAGAAGAGGCTTTCCTCGATAATAAGAGAGCACAGGTATACCTTCAAAAACAATTAGTTCAAGGTTTAAGTTTAAAAAGTATTTTTCACATGATTGACATAAGAACTAACTTTGTGTGTACAGTCTCAGCTGTTCCAAAGTCTTTCATATCTTGAGGAAAAACGATTGTCACGCGACATGAAATTCCCATTGTTAAAGTCATATAATTGCCTTTGCATTGCATCTGCGAAGGATACTAGGTTGCTTTAGAATGCAGCTATTAAGGTCGTCCAATGCAATGACTAGTCGATAATAGGCACATGAATGAAGGAAGTGGAGCAAAGATGACTAAGGGCCAGATGTAGGTAATCTCAATCTACCTATTCTTAAATACCGAATTTTACCGATTCGGTATTTAAAAATAGGTAAATGGGATGTAGATACATTTTCGGTAAAAATTACTGAATCAGTAAGGTTCGGTAATTAAGAATCGATATTTACCGAATCGGTAAATACCGAATCAGTAATTCCCATTCATTCCTAATGGCCTGGAGGCCAATAGGAATGCATGGGAATTACCGATTCAGTAAATACCGAATCGGTAATAGGGGGAACCCTTTCAAGGGTGGCAGGGTGGCACATTGACACCCTGTTGCACCCCTGAATAGTGTATGGGTGCATATGTGGCACACATACATGCCCTACGGGCATGTATGTCTGCCACATGGCACTGAATAAAAAGCAAAAAATTGCTTTTTAAAAGGAATTCGTCATTTACCACCAACTAATAGTTGGTGGTAAATAACAAATCCTTAAATGTAAGAAGCACTCACTTGAGTGCTCCCTACATTTCAGGATTCGTAATTTGATGAATCTGTATTTTAAGAATTCGGCATTTTACCGATTTCTTAAATTACCGATTCGGTAAATTACCCGATCCTGAAATGTGGCCTCCTACATCTGAAAAGCCTAATACCGGTCGGTAACGGCCGAAATTCGGTAATGTCCGCCGTTACCGACCGGTATTAGGCTTCCTACATCTGGCCCCTAGTATCAAATCACAGAAGATGCCCTGGATGTGGGGGTGGCATTCGAGACAGTTTTATGCACGTTCGGAGTACAGAAGAGGATGCCAACACTTTTGCAGAACTTTCTGCCGTATGGATAATGTGACTGTACATTATTCGCCAGCATGATCCTAAGATGACGTTCCCTCATTTGTATGGTATCAAATCAGAGAATGCCCTGTTTATGGGGGAACATCTTTACCCTTGCCCCGTGTTGGAGATGTGGTTGCCGGGTCATGCAGAAAATCTAGCACCGTACTGACTGAGCAGCACATATGAAGTGGTGCTTAGCCATTATGTCCCACAAATTCGTCCCTTGGGATGGTGCATGGGGTTCCAGAGACCCCCCCAGGCATCCCTTGTAGGCACAGTCAGTCACTCACTGCACCTACAAGCAGGGGATCCATTCTGCATCCTCAAAGTGGATCCGGATCTGCTCATTTGACAGAAATGTGATTTTTGTCTTTGAGTGCCGCTCTACGCCCCAGTGCATGAGCCAGTTTGCCCTGTACTGGGGTCAGGGCATTTGTAATATGCAGCTTCATCCCAATCTGTGAATTCAAGCAATAGAGGGTGCAGAAAGGGACAGCTAGCCATTGATCTCATGGCTTCTTATAGCACACTTAAAATGGATGACCTGCACGGTTCTCGTACAGTGAAAACCTCTGGCTTTTTCTTTCGTCCACGACTGAGAGGGTTAACTCTCATACTTTACCCCCTACCTATCCCTTCTTACCTTCTTTAGCAAAATGCTTCTTTGAACATTGTCATCCCAAGGACATCACAATGGGCTTTGTTTCGGTTTCTATGGCTCTCGTTTGAATAAGAATGGGGTAGTGAGGCAGCCGAGGCCCCTCTTAGAACAATAGCCTCCAGGCTGTCGCTGGAAGCCCCGTTGTTTCTGACAGGTGTGGATGCAGCTGATGTTCAGCCCAATTTAGGCTTCACGGATGGAACCGCAGCAGCCTCTCACTGCACGCCTTTGTGAGCATCCATTTCGACTCATATTTTTGTTCCTGTAAAAAGAAAGTAATTCAGGGGCATATTAGCAAGAACCTCGTTAAAATGATCGCAATTTCAGCGGCAGGAAGCTGCCGCTAAAAAGGCGATAATGGGCTTGCTAATATGCGTTATAGAATTCCAATAGAAGCCCAGGTTAGATGTGTAGGAAATCTAACCTGGGCTCCTATTGGAATAATCTTAACGATGCTCTTGCTAATATGCCCCTTACAAATCCCAATGTCAGAATGGATAAAGATCCCATAGAGTATATATATATATATATATATATATATATATATATATATATATATATATATATATATATATATATATATATATATATATATATATATATATATATTCTCCAAATGTCACAAAAGAACAGTGCGCACCCAACATCACTAAGTGCCATATGTAGGTATCCAAATACCGGTCGTAAACGGCTGAAAATACCGATTTTCGGCCATTTCCGACCGGTATTTGGATATTGAGATGTAGGGGCATGTTAAATTACAGAATCGGTAATTTTACCGAATTTGTAATTTTTCCGATTCGGTAAAATACCGAATTGGTAAAATTACCGATTCTGTAATTTAACATGTAGGTAGCACTGTAATCAGTGCTACAAGAATTTAAGAATTCGTTATTTACCACCAACTAGAAGTTGGTGGTAAATAATGAAAACCCTTCAAAAAGCATTTTTTTTGCTTTAAAAAACGTGCCATGTTGCAGACATACATGCCCTAAGGGCATGTATGTCAGCAACATGTGCACCCATGCACAATTGAGAGGTGCAACAGGGCGTCAAAGTGACACCCTGTCCCCCTTGCAAATTCGGTAATTTTACCGAATCGGTATTTACCGATTCGGTAATTGGCATTGATTCCTATGGGCCTCAAGGCCCATAGGAATCAATGGCAATTACCGAATCATTCCGATTCGGTAATTTCAAAAGTGAAATTACCTACATCCCATTTACCTACTCTTAAATACCGAATCGGTATGATTCGGTATTTAAGAGTAGGTAAATCGAGATTACATACATCTGGCCCTAAATATTGCAGCGATTTATATGTATCGTTCATAATTCATGAATAATTGGGGCTGCACAGAATGCACACAATCCCTTCACAGCCCTCCTTCTATACTCATTCACACACCCCTGTCACCAAACATGCACCCTGCTTCCAGACGTCATGTACTGGAGGTACGCTTACCCCCCACAACTAACCTATCCCTTCTACTAGTGAGCCTCGCCTGCTGTCTTTACACCGCTCATGACTTCCGGCTCATAGCCCGTGCAGCACCCCTCAGGACACCTTGGGCCTATATTGTGGTCATGTCCAGGCATGCTCTGGGTTGAAGCCTCGAGCTGCCTGATAAGTCAATTCTAAACACACATGCGCCCACACAGATGATTCTTTATGGAATTTAAGGTTCTGTTCATTTCAATCTTTTAACAATCCCATGTCCACACTGTTCAATGCCTCTGTATGTGCTGCACGTGCGCCAAAATGTATGTGGGAAGACAATTCTTAAAGTGTACTTGCCGGTCCTTCAAGATACAGGACAATAAAAAATAAAGACCACAGTTACCCTGTGGCACGACATTTCAAAGAGGTCCATAAGAGCAGAGACACAGACCATAGCTATTTTGTGATTGATGCAGTCGCAGTGTTGGGGAGGGGCAACACGGAACAGTGGTTAACCCCTTCCCTGCTGGGCACATTCCCCCGGCTTTGCTGGGGGGAGGGGGAGCACGCGCAGCGCCCCAGTGCTCATGATGAGCTCAGCTCGTCATGAGCTACAGTGCTCCTGTGCTCATGACGAGCTGAGCTCGTCACGGCCACACCCGTTTCTTTAGAACGCTCAGCACAGCAGGGGAATTAGCCCAGCGTGCAAGCGTTCTAAAGGCCATGACGAGTTCAGCTCGTCATGAGCACCGGAGCACTGTAGCTCATGACGAGCTGAGCTCGTCACGATCATGCAAGGGGTTAAGGAGGCTTGAGTCTCAGCACATCCCTAATTTGAATACAAAGAAACCCATTTGGTTGAATATTGAAGAAGATCTATATGTACATCTTTAAATTCACAGAAGGGACCTCATTATGATGTCGGTCGGATCGCCACCGACAGGCTTTTGGTTACGGTCCGAATGACATCTGGTGCCGCAGTTCGACTGCTGCATAATGATGCGCAGTGGTCAGAGGCAGCAGGCTGAGTGGCCCGACCAATACTTCCGACAGGTTCTAGGAGCTCATCCAACCGTCGGTCAGAATGTAATACCCTACAATAGGGCGGTGCCTGCTCTGGCATCACCGTTGGGATTGCGATAGCTTTTTTATACAGCCTTTCAATGGCAGTCCGACCGCCATTGAAAGGTTGTCAGAAATTGGCTCAGGGAGCCCCTAGCAAGGTTCTATCCCTCTGCCGCCTCTGCAGCCTCTGCCGCCTCTGCTATGATGCCTGGGGGCCACCTGTGGGTTCCCCTCAAACATCCATACCCGTATGCCAGGCACCACATGGTGCCTGGCACACGGTGCATGAATGTTTACAAACATCTATTTTCAATGCAGCTTGTGCTGCATTTTTTCAGCTGCAGAACATGACGCAATGGAAAAATTGATGTTTCCGACTGCCTCATGTGCGGTCGTATCCTAATTTGACGGGTGGAAGTGCTGACTACTAGTCGGTCGATTTCCATTCTGAAACGATGTTGGCCAGACGCATGTCCGACCGGCATTGTGATTGGGGCCATAGGTGTTAAATCTCTGAATCCCTTTAAACTGTTTTTTATAAATAGGAGATTAGGGCACCTTGTTCAATTATGTCATGAGATTTTGGTTCTCTTTTTGTTGTGTTGTATGTGTATGTTCAGTATACCAAAGGACAAGCAGAGGTTACGAAACACTGTAACATAAATGTCATTTAATCTAGCCTGTTGCAGTTGTATCAGTTCACGGTTTGCTGTGTACAGGAATGGAAAACATAGTTCACTACATTGGGCTTCGAGGATACACAATTTTATTTTTAAATCGATTACACATGGGAAAGATTAATCTAGGAACTCAATCCACACAGGGGTATGAGTGGTTATTCCACGGTCAGTAGCCCACTTGGGCTTCATACCAATTGAGCACAGCAGCATTTTCAGTAAACTGTGGACAAGCAACTCCTATAATAGTGGGTGAATAAGATGTCTCACACTGTGATTTCAAATTAGATTGAGTATATATTTATGCCATTTTGGTCTCCATTCAAATTGAATATAATGTTGAATGTATGCAGATCACTTAACTTGGAATGTTTGCACTTCCACATTAACAATTTGAATAATTTAATTGATTTTGATTTTGTTATTTTCAAATCCTGATTAAGTTCATGCTTTGATTGTAATTGTTTTAGCTCCCTAAATTGAGTTTAACAGGGGTCTGATCTCACTGAATCATGAATATGTTAATGTGATTCTATTGAAAAACACAATTGTTGCACTTGAAATGTGCAGTGTTTCTTTTGTTTTCATTGCACACGTCACTTTTGGGAAGTGCTTCATGATACAAATACTGTGCCCAAAATGGCGTTCGGTGTTGTGAGAAAGGCCACAAACACTGCCAAAACGCGTTACTGAGTGGTCGAGATTTGAGAATAAATCAATTCTCATCTGGAATCCCATTTCTTCAAGAAGTTTACAGGTGTTGGGCAAATATATATGTAAATATATATATATATATATATATATATATATATATATATATATATATATATATATATATATATATATATATATATATATATATATATATATATATATATATATATATACATTCGGTAAGCAGAAGACATCCAAAATCCAGCACCTGGAAAGACGAGGCAAGACCCATAGGTAGTGCAGATTTTCTATTTATTTAGAGACCCAACACCAGTCCGACATGACGCGTTTCGGCTTCTCCAAGCCTTGATCACATGACACAGACATGGGGGCTGATGACCCTTATTTAAAGTGCACAGTGCTCATTTACATAATGGAAAGTGAAGAAATACTTCAACATAATGCATCGCGTTTTTGCATTGCATATGCAGTACAACCCAGAAGAAATGATCTTGTACTAACAAACAATAAAACAATAAAACTAATTGAGATATGTTTGTTAGCATCAGAGTAGCAGATTCTCAGATTTGTAAAATCTAAAGTGCATAGGAGAATCAATGGGGGCAATTATAAACAATATTAAATATACATATATATATTTCTCTCCAAGTGTCTCAAAAGAACAACAATCGCTGGGCCATCACCAATTACTTCAGCGATATATTCGAATCGAAATGCTGCGTCGTCAGTTGTTCTTCATGTATTTATTGCACATATTGTTTTGCTTTTATTTAATAATATGATGAGTATTTGATTTTAATGTGTTTTTAACATTGTCAATATCAATTGTATAGAACATGATCTTTTGAATAAAATATTGATAACACATTCCTTTGAATTCATATGTTTGATTAGAAATTGATTATTCTATGTATGATTTTATATTTTTGTCTGTAAATTTAGCAACCTGGTAAAATGTGTCTTATTATATCTCAGTGTATGGCCTTACTATAACTAAGTTAACTAATCCAATTAGAGGATCAGATCCTCATGTTTTCAAAGTAGAAGGAGAAGAGAACTTTGTGTTTGTTTCAGTATCTATACCCATCCCATTTCCGAGTACTAGGGTACCTCCCAAACCTTTTTAAGTTTACTTGGGCCTACGTAGTCACACCATTCTGAGACTTGAACCAAATACCTCTCCTTTTTATAAACCAGTTGTCATGGAGTGGCCTCAAGTCAAACACCGGAAGAACTGGGTGTCATGCTGATCTATGAGTGGGAAGACCTAGCCCTCACCTCCAATAAAGGGAGTGCTATCACCTAATAAAACAAGCATTGGCAAAGCCACCGGTTTGGCATTGACTGTCAGTCTTTGTCACAGCTTATTTTGTTTTGTCGTGTTTTTTTGTAAAACAATATTGTCGGGGAACTGTTGGATCCACTACAATAAAAAATATATACTGCCTGAAAAAAATATGTTTTTTGACTTAAAAAGTACATGTTGTTATAGTAGTTCCTGGTCCTGGAGGGAACTACTTTGTGTGTGGAAGTGTTCCCTGTAAAGGAGAAGAGTTCCATCACTCACAGTAAAGTTAGCCAATGGCTTAAGTGGGCGGATGCATTTTCCCATGCCCTCCACTGTAGTGGGTGGAAGGAAAATATAAATGACACAACAACTAACCAACAGAAGAAGAGGGATAACTGAAAGTAAGTATATTATATTTATATAATTTTAGTAAAATAAAAAGGTCTCGGATAACACTAGACCTAATGAATAGATGAAACACATTGGATCTACTTCGGTGCTTGTGTGGTGTTCCTCATAAAACGTCTCTGGCTTCTGTACCTGAACCGCCCAAATACTAGCCTCTTCTTATCTTCATGAATTCCTATACCATGATCAGGGGCGTAACAAACATCACCTGCAGCCGCCGCAGTGCGGGGGGCCCCCATTCTTCAGTACATGAAGGGGGGTCCCCTCAGAGCTCATCTTTAGAGATCTCCGAGACGTTTGCTCTAAAGCAGGTGCAGTCGGCAGCCTCCTCTGAGCTTCTACCGCTGACCCAGGACTGAAGAGAAACAAAGTAACACGTTATTTTCCTCTCATGCGCCCTGCACCAACCTCTCTGTTTCCACTCGCTGCAGAGAAAGAAACTGGAGGAACAGGTGAAAAAACAAGCATTTGCAATGCAATAGGTCTCACAATTGCGAGATTTTTAGCTATTGGCATTGTAAATGACAATGGCTTTTATTTATTTGTTTAAAAAACAACAGATGAATAAAAGGCTTTGTCATTTACAATACCAATAGGTCAAAGTTTCGAAAATACGAGACCTATTGCATTGCAAATGCTTTTTCTAGTTTGTGTTGTACTTTGCACAAATTTTTGTCATTTGCATGCTTGCTCACTAGCGAGCACTGCATGTACTACCCCAGGATATTTTTCTATTGACACACATAAAACTGTATGCACGGCATGCACACGTCATCCCCAGTGAGTCATGTACTCACTCACTGCACACAAATAGTTTTCCATTGGCATATACACCTTTCCCAGTGAGCGCTGTATGTACCGAGTCCGGATAGGTTTACATTAACTCACACAGCCCTTTATGCACTGCACTCAGATATGCTTACATTGCCTTACACATCTTTCCTAGAGAGCTCCGTATGTCCTGTGTCTAGACAGTTTTACATTCACATGTCTTTTCTAGAGAACTCGGTATGATCTGTGACAAGAAAATGTTACATTGACACACACAGCTTTCCTAGTGAGTGCTCTGCGTACCGTGAGCAGAATGTTTTACATTCGCACACAAGGCACTGTGTGTGTTGTGCCCAGATAGTTTTAATTTCAGACACAAGGCACTGTATTCACACACGAGGCACTGTATTCACACACAAGGCACTGTGTGTTGTGCCCAGATAGTTTTAATTTCAGACACAAGGCACTGTATTCACACACGAGGCACTGTATTCACACACAAGGCACTGTGTGTTGTACCCAGATAGTTTTATTTTGAGACACAAGGCACTGTATTCACACACGAGGCACTGTATGCACACACAAGGCACTGTGTGTTGTGCCCAGATAGTTTTAATTTCAGACACAAGGCACTGTATTCACACACAAGGCACTGTATTCACACACAAGGCACTGTGTGTTGTGCCCATATAATTTTAATTTCAGACACAAGGCACTGTATTCACACACGAGGCACTGTATTCACACACAAGGCACTGTGCGTTGTGCCCAGATAGTTTTAATTTCAGACACAAGGCACTGTATTCACACACGAGGCACTGTATTCACACACAAGGCACTGTGTGTGTTGTGCCCAGCTAGTTTTAATTTCAGACACAAGGGACTGTATTCACACATGAGGCACTGTATTCACACACAAGGCACTGTGTGTTGTACCCAGATAGTTTCATTTTCACACACAGGGCACTGTATTCAAACACAAGGCACCGTATTCACAGTCAAGGCATTGTGTGTTGTGCCCAGGTCGTTTTACTTTCACACACACAGCACTGTATTCACACACAAGGCACTGTGTGTTGTACCCGGATAGTTTTGCATTGACACACAAGGCACTGCCTGTGCTGTGCCCATATAGATTTAGATTGGCATACACATCTTTGCTAGTGAGTGCAATGTGTACTGTGCCCAGATAGTACCATGTTGACAAGAAGCTGTATCCTATAGAGTGTTGTATGTATTTCAACAAAATCATTTTTCATTGGCATACACATAGGTAAACTCTGTATGTTCTGTACCCAGATAGTTTCTCATTTACATGCACTTGTCCTCAGATCTGAAGTGTGTAATTGTCCTAGAATATTACTCATTGCCATGCATACGTCTTCTAGCAGGTGTATAATTGACTGTGCCTAGATACCTTCACAATGACAAGCACACGTTTCTTCTGATTCTACTGTGCCCAAATACTTTTTCATTTTCAAGCACGTCCCCTACAATGTGTTTCTTGTTAACATGTATGTCGCCTTGTGTGTTCAGCACGTCCTGTGCCCAGATTGTTTCACATTGGTGTGCACTTGTCTTCTAGTATGTGAAGGACTGCCCAAATAGCTTCACATTGGCACGCACGTCTCCACTGTCTAAGTGAGCTCTGTGTTCGAATGATTTCTCCTTGGCATATCCACGTCTCTTAGTATGTTGTATGTTCCGTGCTCAAAGTGTTCCACATTGGCATGTATAGCATGTAGTAGTGACCTGCTGGTCGTATGTACTACGCCAGCTAGTTTCTCTTGCTCGTCTCCTTCAATGCCCTGTGCCCTCTCGATGGCTCCATGTCTGTTAGCGTTGCATACCCAACACCATGCCACTTGAATTAACCCTGTGACACTGTGCAAATGTTTTACACAACACATGATTCATTTTGTGTGAAGAGTGTAACCCCCTCCCCCTGCTACGTTTCTAGTTGACGAACCTTAAAAGGAGGAGAGCAGGGGAGTTTCGATAAACGCTTTCTGACCACGACGACTCGCAGCTGAAGCCTCGCTCCAGGGTGGGGGTGAAGTGTACCTCTCGCTCCTTCAAGATTGTTTTATTTCACGTAATGGCCACTATCTAGTATTGTACTTGTAACTGTATGCACATTGCCTTATTAGCGCCAGGATGCTCCTTTCGGAGCGATAGTTGCGCTCTATAAATAAACAAGCGAAAAAGGAGAACAAGGGAGACCCTACTCACAGAGGAACCAGGGAAAAGCGTTTATCCAGAAAAACAATGGTTCCTGTGGCATATCACTTAGTGAATATCTGATAAAATGGGGACTTAATACCGATCCAAGTATTAGAGAAAGGGTGGCAGGAAGGAGAGAGAGAAACAATTAAATCAGTATCAAACCATTTTTTTGATGTTTCAAATGACAAAATAATCAAAAATACTTTTGACTACGACATATATATAAATAAACAATACAAATACAAATACAACACAAATTTCTTGTGTGGTAGAGCAGAAGATCATCAGGTCAGCTATGTAGTATCAGTCGCAAGTACACAACATGCAGTTCACGCTGGAAAGCTTTTCTAATGAAAGCCGTGGTGCCACCCCCGATGGGGGAGGAAGGGAAGGAACCGGGGCAATGGCCAACCTGATGCCCCGCATAAACAAGCATTTGCAATGGAATAGGTCTTGTATGTATGCAAGACCTATTGCATTGCAAATTGTAGGCATCACAGACAAAGGGAGGGAGGGCGGGGCGAGAAGGCATGGACAACGAGAGGGAGGGGGGAGAAGGCACAAACAACGGGAGGGCGGAGGGAGGGGAGAAGGCATGGACAACGGGGGGAAGCAAACTAATGAGAAGGAGATACATGGAAAGAATGAGAGTAAGTGAGGCAGAGAGAGAGAGAGAAAGAGAGATGATGGGTGAGAGAACTAAGAAGAGAAGAAGAAGACTTTGAGAGAGGGAGAAAGTGAGAGAGAAGATACAGTGAGATCAAAAGAGAAGACATGTTTTGTGATCTGTTCATGAATTTGAATCTCAACTAGGCCAAGCCATAGTTTCATCTTTTTGAGGTTGGTAAATTTGTACAGTAATCCCTTTGAGACTTTAGAAATACAGAACAAAGAAACATGTTATTTTAAGAGGTGCCTTGAGGTGAAGAGGGTTATCAGAGAATTCTGCAGACCAAAGGAGATTGAAATAAGTTTACAGTGTGTGAGAGTAACAGCGAAAATCTAAGACCACAAATCTGAGAAACCTTATGTTGATGGAATATTATATTAATAATGTTAGAATTTAAATATTTTGCAGACCCATTGATGTTTTATGGTTCAGATCTTTTTTAATTATTTATCCAGGAACAAATGCTCTTACCTAAATCCAAAGGTCGATTAGGTAGAACAGTGGAACATAACAGTGGAAGAACAGAAGAAGGAGATAGATGGCGAGGAAAGGAGGATACCAGGGGGGACTGGGAAAGGCAGGAGAGGAGGTATAAAATACCAGGGGTCGTCACCCAGGGAGCATCACCTCTCTCACCAGAATTAGCTCTTTTGCAACGTATTCAGTGTCAGCAGGCTGGGTCTTTTAGTGCGTCATGCCTACTGCGATCAGTCTTTGTCTTGCTGATCAGGCATGCCCCCTCGTCCTGTAAGCTGGTGTACTTATAAATAAAGAGGACTAGTAAGTTCCCAAAAGTCCTGTGCCAGAGATTGAATGCATGGGCCCCTCATTTTGTCAAAGTGAAGCAACTTGTTCTGCAGGGAAGCAGTAAGCTTTTCTATCCCTGTGAGGTCCCACAGAATATGCAGCCAGTCAAAGTGAGACGACAATGTACCTGTGCCCTATTTGGCTTCGGTGACATGTTTAGCCCCACACAAAGTCAACGCCGTTATCATTGCCTTCCCTTCGTAAGAGTGTAAAGGGTGTGTCGGGCAGTGAGGAGTCTCAGTAGGAAGTAGCTAGAAAGACAGGGTATATCTGTTGCAAACATTTCATTGATATCTTTCAGACGGCCCACCAGTAGAGTTTGAGTTTGGGACAGAGCCAGAGGAGATGAGTCAGTATTTCTGGGTGGCCGAAGTTGAGTTAACAGCCATTAGGACTGTTGAGTTTCCATTTCACCTTTTGGCTGGGGTGTAGTACCAATAGTGTGTAATCTTAAGCATTGCTTCTTTTCCAAAGGCACAGAATGAGGAGGTGTGCATTTTGTGGAGGATGTCAGTCCATTTCTTTTGGGTGAAGAGAAAGTCCAGCTCAGCCTCCGAGTTGCGGGGCTAGAATAGGTGCACAATTCTTGTGTTTTGAATCGTGTACCCAGACTCGCCTTCTCCAGTATTTCTCACAGAAAAAATCCAGTGCACTCGATGGAAAGCCTTGTGTCTGTCAATTGACAAGAGAAGTGCTGAGACTCACTCTACAGTGAACGTGACAGACACCCTGGAAGAGAAAGCTGCACAGTGTGAAAGATTATGTTTGTGGCTGGTTCTCTTTGTATTTATCGATTTAAGAAAATTGGGGAAGACACGTTGGATTGTTTCTCCAGGACAGTAGATTGGAGAAAGAGGTCAGTC
Source organism: Lissotriton vulgaris (assembly GCF_964263255.1). Lineage (NCBI taxonomy): Eukaryota > Metazoa > Chordata > Amphibia > Caudata > Salamandridae > Lissotriton > Lissotriton vulgaris. The sequence continues at coordinate 153,783,031 of NC_141700.1, read as the reverse complement.
TTAATTTTGGGCTGATGATCAATAAACCAGGAGTTAGGGAAACTAGTGAGTCTTGAGCAGCGACATCACATGTTGGTAGGTTGGGTGTTGGCAGGAGATCCTTGAGTTGTTCTCTGAACAGTGGAAGGTTGTATGGGTTGTGATGCTCTACAGGAAGTCTGTTTCAAGGACTGTTGTCAAACATTGAATGGATCAGCCCCCCGTGGAGTATTTGAAAGTGAGTTATTGGGAAGACGGTGTGTAGTTGGAACACAGCTTATTTTTTGGGGTGATTTTGTCCTTGATCGATAGTGGTGCTTATCAGTACCTGGCTTGGGAGGTAGTGTCGTGGAAGTTGAAAAAGAAGCAAGAGCGAGATGTAGGCATCCAGGAAAATACAACAAAGTATGGTTTAAATATATCTGTCCAAGATTGGTAACAGACAGTTGAATGTGTTAACAACCTTAGCCCTGCCTGGTCTTTACAATTTATTATCATAGTGTGGACACCAATGAATTAGCAAAACTCAAAGGCAGCAGGGAGAGATTCCAAGACCAGGTTTACTAATGTCACAGCTGATGGAAAATGTTGATACACGTACTCTGACCACAAGAAAAGTGTACATCCTCTTTAAGCCCATGTGCTGACCTAAATGATGCACCTCGTGCATTATACTCTTTTTAACCTTTTCCTATGTGGGAATATGTCTGGGGTGTTTGGGGAGTTGTGCCAATGTGGATGTCTCTGTATATGAAGTATTGAACTGCTGAGAGCTTTTTTTTGTTTGCATAAGCGTTCACAACAACATTTCTATATAACTGTACAGAAAACAATAAGAATACTGAATATGTGATAAGGGAAGTGAAGGGGTTTGAACAAGGCTATTATACATGTTCCAAAACAGAAAGTGCTTGTGGTGGGTCAGAGGTAAGGATGTGTCCACCACTCCAGCAAAAGCATCTCCTCCATCTGTGGCCTTTATGTATGTGTGTCAGTGTGTGTGCATGTGTATGTAGATATAGAGAGAGAGATTCAAACATTTTAAACAAACAGCACTGATCTGCTACAAATGGTAATTGGACAATTTAAAGTGTGTGGCAAGTTGCTGTGTCTTTTTTTCGGTGTTATCACCCAATACATCGAGCAGCTGTGGTGGTGGGCACTACGGAAGCCAGGACAAATAGCACTGAGGAACTTGCACCATCTGACCTCTCTAGAGACACCAGTGAAGACTCTTGAGTAAATTAATACAACCTTTGAGGCTAGGGGTTCTGGGAGAGTATGAGGAAGAAGAAGGGCAATAAGGTCTTGCAGGATTGATGAAGAGCCTAGTGATAAATAAGAATGCACTGGAAGGGACCCAGCGAGAAAGTATGAAGGAAAGAAATCACGAGGGGCTTTAAGGAAGAGAGGGTGGGGTATAATAGAGGAAATGAGAAAAGAGAGGTAGGGAATGGAGAGGGTGAGAAAATGGACAAAGGAAATACAAAGCAGATAGCATAAAAAGAGGCAAGAAAGAGTACGAAATACTGCACAGGATATAGGAAAGCATAGTGGAATGATTTCGACAGGATGGGAGAGAAAAAGTTGGAGATAAAGGTGACAGAGAATAAAAACAAAAAGGCAGGGATGAGAATGAAGAAAAGATAGGATGCTCAGAAATAATGGAAAGGAAGAAATAGAAAGCAAGAAGGAGGAAGGAGGTGTGAAAGAGTAGGGGCAGTGGATGGACTTTTGGCAAAACTAAACGATGAGTGGGCCCGAAGTTGTATATCATGACAGGAGTCTGAATCGGGAAACCCACCTAAAATAGGGCAAACTTCCCCTGCGTACTGATGGCAGGGGCCCTGCAGTGGACCACCACCACCTATGATAGACTGCTGGCAAAGTATAGCCAACTATTAACTCCACTATCCAGGTTTACTTGTAACAGCTGTATTGGTAACAGTGGCGTAGCAATAGCCCCCAGCCCCTGCAGTATGGCGGGTCGCTGGCCTGTCTGTCAATGAGAATGGGGGGCCCCCACATTGTACTTTGCAGGGGGGGCCTCAAGTTTCATTATGCCACTGACCATGATCTCTTGTCTCTGATTGGCTGGACCACGGGAATTGCTTTGGGATCGCTCGCTCCAGATGTTGGCTTCCATTAATGGCTCGGGGGACCCTCAACCTCTGTGGCTCAAGACATGCATTACAACTTTAAGAAACATATTTATACACCAGCCCCCTTGGCCAACAAGAATCAATTTCTATTGCCTTTTCGAAATCACATAGTTTTCAAATAAACCCCTACAAAAAGCATTCATCATACTAATATTGTGCTGGCTTTATTGGAGGAGAGCACCGACAATGTGGTAGCTCAAAAATTGAAAACGCAACTTAATTTAACACTTCTGACGTTCTCAAATTCAAAATTCAAAAAGTGCATAACCTCAGAATGGTACAATTTCGGGAAAAAATGTATGATAAAAGAATAAATATTGCCAGGAGAAGGACACTCCTTGTTCAAGGACAAACAGAAAAGAAGAGGTACCAATCACAAAAGGAACGGTGCGAAAAGATAAAAAATGGGGGTGAAACTACAATGTGCATCCACACAGTAGAAATAAAGAACTTAGTAAAAATAACGCAGCCAACAATAAAGGGAAATGAGAAGCAATGATAATGAGAAAAAAAGGAAGAGAAAATGAATAAAGGAATCAGAGAAAAGAATGAAAATACAGTTGACAAGAAATATTTTTTGAAAAGAGATATTAGAAGTTATTAAAAATGAAAGAGAAGATAAAATAAAAAATATTTAAAGGGTACGTTTAATACACCCTTCTTACATGCTATCTCTTGGATTTCAGGTTTTATGTCTTCCTCAAAATTCTATCTCCTGTACCAAATATTTTCACTGAAACCCCATGCACACATTGCTCCTAGTTATGTCTATAGAGTTCACATCAAGGTCCATGCTTTTAAATGTTAGTATAGTTGTTTTTATAGGTTGTAGTGACATAGATATATTTTCGCTATACTAATTCACCACTTATCCTTTATGGGTTCCGGAGTAGCGTGCTACTCTCTGAAAAAGCGCTTTGGCACCTTGTCAGGGGTCTCAAGCGCTATATAAATAAGCGCTATATAAATGCTATTACAATACAATTTAATACAATAGATGACTTCATGTCATCTGGGATATTGTTCTCAAGTTATAGATTGTACTTTTAAATCCATGGAATCAGCTTTAGTTTAGTTGTTTTCATTTAATTAAACCAAGACCAGAAGTCCCAGAATGCATTAGGTCATTAAATCAAAGACAAAGAGGTCTGTAATGGGGTGACATTCATTTGGTACCCCAGTGCTTAACCTGTAAAAATAAAGATAATATAGTACAGGGACCCAAAAGTTTCTTAAGGGTCTGCCCCTGGCGTTGTTAAATGCTGTGGAGGCTGAATACCCAGGCTACCCAGTCTTGATTCTCTCTCATGCCTCATTTTTACTCCACCCTACATTTCCTGTTTCTTTATAAGACTCTTGCAAGCTTTTTTCAACCCCTGCTTTCTCCATTTATCACTGCTTTCCTATTGTTCGCTTCCTCTTTTTTTCTCCATTTTCTGCCTTTCAGGCTCTTGCTGTGGGTCAAAGTCTGAAGATAAAAATGAAGGGCTTGATTAGGATGGCGGTTTTCCCCCATCCTCCGGGCCGGCGGAAGCCACGGCCGGCCCGGAGGATGCAGGAAAACCGCTGCGGAGGCACAGAAGACCCACCGCCAAATTAGGATGGCGGTGGGTCTCAAAATCCGTCCGCTGCTTTTCTGTCGCCTTTCGACCGCGGCGGAAAAGCTCTAACATGGCTGGCGGTGTCTGTCAGACACCGCCGGCCATATTAGGATAGCGGAAAACATATGCTTTTCCACTGCGGCTTTTCCGCCGTGGAAAAGCATACGGAGATTGCCTTCGGGGGCCCGTTGCGATGGGGGGGGGGGGATGCACATGGGGGGCGGAAGCCACGGCTGGCCCGGAGGATGCAGGAAAACCGCTGCGGAGGCACAGAAGACCCACTGCCAAATTAGGATGGCGGTGGGTCTCAAAATCCGTCCGCTGCTTTTCTGTCGCCTTTCGACCGCGGCGGAAAAGCTCTAACATGGCTGGCGGTGTCTGTCAGACACCGCCGGCCATATTAGGATAGCGGAAAACATATGCTTTTCCACTGCGGCTTTTCCGCCGTGGAAAAGCATACGGAGATTGCCTTCGGGGGCCCGTTGCGATGGGGGGGGGGATGCACATGGGGGGTACCTATGGTACCCCCCTGCATTTGCGTGCACAAAGCGGCAGGCACCGCGCGGTGCCTGCTGCTTTGTGCACGCAAATGCCTTGTATGCTGTTTTAACATTGCAGCGGGTGCAATGTTAAAGATTGAGGATGTGACCGCCACCCTGGCGGTCACATCCTAATCTGCACGGAGGGACCTCCGCAGCCCCTGCGGACGGTCCCTCCTACTCTATGGTGGTGGACGGACTCAGGTCCGTCCGCCATCATAATCGGCCCCTAAGTCTTAGTCCATAAAAATGAGTGTTGGTACCCAACACCTGCAACCACTGGCACAAATTAAGCACAAGGTAATTGAAAGAAAGCAGATTTCCGGAATGCATCCCTGAGGCCCAATATATATAAATAAATATATCTTGCAGTTATTTCTTGAATTCCCACCTTATTTACTAAAAGATCTCAATAGGGCACATCAATTCCTAAAAACCTACCTGTAACCTAAACTGTTTTCTTGAACCGGAGCAGCGAATGGCACCTAGAAAAAGGCAAAACACACCGTGAATCATCAGTATTGTGTTGATGCCAGGTGTACCGGGTGCTGTTCAGGCTCTGAGGAGATTTAAACGGCATCTAAATTAGTTTATTTATACTATCTCATCTGGCTAATACAAAGAGTCACAGAGCCAAGGCTGAATGACGTCACGGCTGCTAATCCTCGGAGAACACACTGTCCTGTATTTGGGAAGTAGGAAAAGAAAGCTACAAGCCTGCTAAAGTAGGGATGAATGCAGTTTTGGAAAACGTTCATAGACTCGTCCTACTGGCACAGAGCAAATTCAAGTCTGGTCTCAAATTTAGTGAAGTATTGAATCCAACAGAGGCGGCTCCTCTGTAATGGCGGAGGAGCGTTGTCCCACTCATCAGTCAGTCGCAGAAAAATAAAATGATAATAAAACAATATAATTTTATTTCTCTGTGATTGGCTCTTGCTTAGGCATGCGTGTAGGGTGGCGTGGGGCTGGGCCCTGACAGGGAGGAGAGTTGAGCGCATAGAAGTGCACATGAGAGTATGGCCAGCTGATTTAGTCTGGCCAAACAGTCATGCGCACTTATATTTCTTCAACCCGTCTGTGTTACCCAGCTGGGTAGGAGAAAAGACGCAGGCTCCCAGTCAGTGTCTGAGCGGCAGACCAGGCCGCTCAGTCTAATCCTGGCACTGCTCTCATAGCACTCTGGATGTCGCTTATCGTAAACCCTGACATCGTATGCTGGAGACTACTGGTTTGAAACTTGAAAAATTATACAGATTAAGGCCAATACGTTGTGACGACTGAGTAGCACGAACAGCCCTAAAATAACCTGGCAGTTTACAAACAGAACCATCAAGGACCACCTTAGAAAGTCAAATCTATGTAGGTGGAGACCTGCAAAGTCACACTTGGACTCTATTGCGAAGGGTCCCAACTGTTTATTTACTTTACTGTCCTGAGGGAGGTCTAAAGGATTAATTCAATAGAAGACCGATACGTCGACCATACAGTCCTTCTCCTGATTTATGATTAATTTTCATTGATGATTACCTTATTGTGAAGGAATAGATGTCATCTTTTTTGATTAACTTAGGAATGGACTTTTTTGCAAATGAATTATAGTTTGACTGTACAGTTCTTTATTTCATTTAGTGCTGCATTTCTATCAGAAATTGTTGATTTGTACCCTTTTGACTTGTAAAAAGCAAAAAACAAACTAAAATATTTTTATCAAAATATTTATTACTCTGTGTCTCTCTCATCTCTCAATTTGGGTGTTTACACATTTTGGTTGGCTGAATACCCTATCTTTTGTATTTAATTTACAGACAAATTGTTGCAGTTTCTGATTAATTGGATAAGATTTAATGATCATTTCAAGATAGAATCTTAAACTGGAAAGGGATTATTTTAAACAAAGTCCCTTGCTGGCATCATTGTCTTTATACTGTGTTCATTAGCCCAAGCTCGCAAGGGTATATTGGGTCTTCCCACCCCTCTCTTTTTTCTCATAGCATTAGAGCAGCGTCTGGATTGAGTAGGGAGCGTGTGCTTTCCCAGAGACTGCCGGGAAAACACTGAGGCAGCCCTCGACGTCGGAGGCAGCGGCAGCAAAATTTACGTTTTTTAAAACTATTATTTCCCCTAAATTCCCCTGTTCCCCGCCCCCTCCACTTTAGTTTGGTGGCAGGTGCTACTAGCAGCCAGTACAGGGATCAGGTTCAATTCCTGTGGCTCAACTAAGCCTTTCATCCATCTTGAGGTGATAAAATGAGTAGGATTGAATTGGGTAATGATAAACCAATCTGTGTCAGAATATTGAAGGCAAACATATATTGTGAGATCTAAATATAAAGGACCAAAATATTGTGTCAGTAAATATATGCAGGTAAGTATACATTTACTGTTCTTAGCTCCACAAATCAATACTTACCTAGGTATTCTCACCATCACAATATTTAGGCATGGGACCGCCAAAAACAGCCCGTCAGACACGACGAAACTTGTAATCTGGCAGGCAGTGCGACCGCTGGTTTGGCATTGCGGGATCGGGCCGCCAGCGTGGCAGTCCGCTCCCGCAACGCCAAACTCGTAATCGCCCCTTTAATTAACGACAGTAAGTGCAGTGATATATTCCAATATCCTAAATTTAAAAAAACAATGTTATTTTATTTTCTTGCCTGACATCTGTAATTTACGGGAAACAATGCACTTGTTACAAGGCGTGTCATTACAACGCATTTTTTACATCACAAAAACCATTACAACGCATGTCATTACATCGCATAATCCATTACAACGCTTTCTCCAAAGTAATGCCCCAGCGGAGTTAGAATAGTAATTGCGTTGTAATAGATTATGCGCTGTAACAACATGCGTTGTAATGGATTTTGTGATGTAAAAAATGCATTGTAATGGCACGCATTGTAAAGTGTCATATTCATAATTTACATATCAATCATTTCAATTGCCGGGTTTCTGTTGTGGCTCTTCAAACCAATCCAGACCCTTGGCTCGGCTTTGGCTCTGATCTTTCTGGCATGCTGTACTCTAGTCTTATCAACTCCTACTCTGAATTTGTAGCCTGTAGTTTTGTTGTTCCAGTCATCAATACAGGACCAGAGGTCCAAGAATGGAGATCAATAACCATGACTGCTTAGCTATGAATGCCTGGCCTGGGACTACTCGAGAGCCTTGTACACCATCACAGTCGTGATTGTTCATATACACTGCCCCCTTCCATCACCGTACTCTCCCATCACTCACCGCCCTGCCTGTATCACTCACCACACTCTTACCTTAGCTCGTGAACACTTTCAATCGTGCGTTCTTTAACACCTTGGCTGCTAAGGGGTTTTCCCGCTGTGCGCTGGAAAGTGAGATATACCATTGTTCATGACAAGGTCAACTCGTCATAAGCACAGCTCCACTGTGTCTCATGACAAGCTGACCTTGTCATGAGCATTGAAGAGGTTAACTCACCTACACTTTTGCCATCACACAGCAAACAATTTCACATTTTTCATGGACCTAGCTGAAATGGAGCTTTACAGCATTTTAAAACTATATTTTTACTATGGCAGACGCATCTCAGCCTCGAGGTGCAATGCGGGGCCGGACTGGCCATAGCGGGCTCTGGCGTTTTCCCCGGGAGGCTGGAAGGGTGGGGCTGGTTATGTTACATTGACAAAAGCACTCCAACAAAATTTCCGGGCTGCTTTGAGCTCCCAGCCCGGCCATGGTGCAATGCATAGAGCAGTGAAGTGTATGGTGTACCGCAGAGAGAAGATTACAGAAACCATGTTTTAATGGAGAAAGTAGGAGTGTCAAAAGAAAATTCGAAAATTATACCATACCTTTAATTTTGTTTGACATAATTGCATGTCTAGACTGTGCCTCACAATGATGGGTCTCACATTGTGGGATGAAATAGAGCTCTCCACTCCTGCCTGCCCTGTTGATTACTGATATGGTCCCCACTGATATCACTGATCAAAAGTATAATGTCGATCACCATGCCTGTGAGGAAGATATTCACTTACATCTTTCCAAGGTAGGGGTTTAAGAGCGAGTCAAACATTTTTTGACCCACTCACAACTTTTTGGGTTCTTCAACAGGCATGCGAAGAGCATCACACACTTCTCCTTGTGTTTGATCTGCCCTACCCACAAAACATGACTGTGCCTCCATGTTAGAATAATCAAGAGCAAGAGGTGGCCTGACCATGACCCATGAGGTTCTTGTTTAAAATATTGATTTTTGAATTTCAGTATGCATAAAATGTAGGTATATAATCCCGCTTTTTAAACATTTTTAAACACAATTCTTTTGTTCTCCGTTTATATAACATTAGGGTTGTGCTAGGCAAATTTTCCCTATGCACTTCAGGACTCATATCAATCCTCTAGGTGACAGAAAATATCTTATATAATAGGTTATAGTAAATCTGAAAACAGGTTTCAATCAATAACTAATATATTGTCTAACATAATACATTTTATTGCACAATTAATTAAAATCATTGCATTTACATAAAACAAGTGTTAAAACTATTCGGGTATAAAATATAAAATTCCTCTATTATCTAAAACTCATAACCTGATAAAAAGTCAGCCTCCATATTGTTTGATCTTGGTAAAAACAATGTCTATATGTTTTTTTTTAAAGTCCTATTAGTTGGGGATCAGCACCACCAAGAAACCACTTCTCTGCATCTACTCATTTTCAAGAATAAAAACATAGGTATTGATATATTGTCTTACAACAATACCTTATAATGCATTAGACAGCTATACTTTTATCTTAGTATATTGTTTGACCCCCATCTATCCGGGCTCCTAATTAACTGATTTTCTGCAGTAAAGCACATCTCGGATGTCGCTGATCTCATCCTGAGCCATAACTCGGGCTTAGCGATCTTGACGGAATCTTGGCTCACCGAATCCTCATCGCCCTGCCTAGACCTCTTAGTCCCACCCAATTACAACATAGTAAGACTAGACAAGCAATCAAAAAAAAGGAGGTGGCATTGCCTGCATCTATCGCTCTTCCCTCCTTGTTACAGAACTTCTGGGTGATCCCACAGACTCCTTTGAATACCTTGCACCCTCCATTTGCAACAACTCCCAAATGTGCAGACTACATATCTTTTACCACCCCCAGGCAAAAACGACACCTTCACTGACCACCTTATGGAAATCATCACAACTAAGGCTTCCCCTAACTCAAATGACATTTTCTTTGGTGATTTCAACTTGCACTGGAATGACCACAAAGACCAGCAGGTCAATGCCATCAGTAACTTCCTGGCCGACCAAGCCCTTACCCAAGCCTGCACACTCTTTACTCACACGAAAGGCGCCACTCTAGACTGGATCATCGCCAAGGAATCAGCAGTCAAACTTATCTCTATTGACCCTTGTGACTGGTCCGACCACCACGCTATTTCATTCCTTCTGCCCGGCATTCACAAGACATGGACACCTCAACCCGTCATCCCCAAACGATGGGTTAGAGACACCAAAAACCTAGATCATGGAAAATTGGCTGCGGGCTGTGAGACTGACCTCCACCCCCCCCCTCATCTCACCTCGGTCCACAGCCTCGCTGAACATTACTCCTCTACCATATCCAACATTCTCGATGACCTCGCTCCGCTAAACCTTAAAAGAACCCAGACCAAAGACCGGAATCCCTGGTTCAATGAATCCCTCAACAAGGAGAGGAGATCCCTTCGGCAGACAGAACGTAACTGGAAACAACACCAGTCAGCAGTCCACCTATAGCTTCCCCGACAGGCCAGAAATGATTACAATAGGAAAATCCTCAACTCGAAAAAAGAATTCTTCAGAACAGAACTAGATAACTCCAAAAATAGACCTTGCAAGTTAATCGACTTGGTCAAACACCAATCCAACAAACTAGCAAAAACCTCTAAAGAAACCCCTAAATCGCTAATATCTTGCAAAGAATTCTCCTCCTACTTCTGCAACAAAATCTCTGCCTTAGGAATCGAACTCGAATGCACATTTCTCCCCCTAACTCCGTTGGCTCTCTCCGCGCTGCCCTTCCAGACATCACCCAAAAATCATGCCCATTGGTCCAGCTTCAAAGTCTATGACGACCACTTCGTCTCGAAAATTCTTTCCTCCCTAAACCCGAACAATCACTTCAATGATCCTCTCCCCTTTAACTGCCTAGCCTCCGCCTCTCAGGCTATCATCCCTTCCTGGACTGCAATAATCAATGCCTCCCTCCTATAGGGATTGATACCTGCCTCTCTCAAAGCTGGCCAAGTGGTCCCCATTTTCAAAAAACCTACGCTGGATCCTTCCTCCCTTGACAACTAAAGACCTATTTCCAACATCCCACTCCTAGCCACAGTTCTGGGAAAATGAGTGCAACGGCAGCTGAGCCTACACATCACTAACTTGCACTTACTGGACGACTTCCAATCCGGGTTCAGACCTGGAAACAGCACCGAAACTACCCTCCTCCACATTGTGGATGATGCTCTTCAAGCCCTGGACCAAGGCAATCCCTGTCTCCTTATCTTCCTAGATCTATCTGTGGCCTTCGATATGGTCAACCACAAAACACTCCTTGAATGCCTCAAAGTCAGGATGGGTTTGGATGGCACCGTTCTTGAATGGTTTAGGTTCTTCCTCCAGAATCGCTCACTGAGAATCCTAATTAACGGCAACCTATCCGTCCTTCCCCAATCACGGTGGGAGTCCCTCAAGGCTCAACCCTGTCCCCTACCCTTTTCAATCTTTACCTGGAACCCCTCGCAGAGGTGCTACGCACCGCCAATATCGCCTACCACATGTATGCTGACGACACACAGAACTACATAAAAGTCTCTTCTCCTAAGGACATTCTCTCCCTGAATGAGGCCTTGAAGCTGACTGTCCACTGGCTCACCTATAACCAGCTCAAACTTAACGCAAAAAAAGAGTTCCTTCTTATCTCCCCACCCAAAACCAATCCAGACATCCAAGAATAGATCAAGGCCATCACAGCGCTAAACTGCTCTCCTACCATTGTGGACTCTGCTAAATCTTGACGGCGGCTTGAATATGCGTGGCCACATCATTTCGGTGGCCAAAGCTGCCAGATTTCACCTGAGTTACCTAAGAAACTTGAAACACTTCCTCGACCCTCCCGAGCTAAAAATGGCAACCCAGGCACTAGTCATCTTTAGACTAGAATATGGTTGCTCTACTCTTGCAGGTCTACCTAAGAACTCTCTGGCCCCACTGAAAGCCTGCCTCAACGCCGCAGCCAGACTCCTAACCGGTTCAAGGAAATTCGACCACATCTCTCCCCACCTGAAAGCACTGAACTGGCTCCCTCTCGAGGCCAGAATCAACTTAAGATGGCCTGCATTACTCACAAGGCTCTATACTCTAATTCCCCTGCATTCCTTGCCCAGAAACTCGTGATATCCGGAGGGGCCAGAAACTCCCGGTCTGCCAGAGACCTTCTGCTCCAACCAGCTCGTTTCAGGAAAAAGAAAACCTACAATCTGGCCTTCTCTGGGGCCACTCCAAGAATATGGAACTCTCTCCCACTCACCATCAGAAGACTGTCATCTTTTGCACGCTTCAAAAAGGAGACCAACATTTTCCTTATGGGCAAATTCCTTGCCTGACGACCTCATCACAATCTCCTCTACAACCTTGTACAACCCGCCATGACAGCTTTATCCTTGACTTTCCCGGATGATACCTACCAGCCCTCTGGGCTTCCCACCCGGGAGCTGAGACTACCTACTCTCTTGTATAATAACTCTACCTGTTTTTATCCCAAGTTTATCCGGAACTTGAGACTGCCTGTTTTTCCTACATAATGGACATAAGCCTTGTATCCCTTTGATATCCTCCCCTCCTATGCCCTTTGTTTACCACCCCCTCAATCATGTAAAGCGCTCTGATACCCTCACGGGTCTGGTTCGCGCACTATAAAAACTTAAAATAAAGTTTAAAAAATACATTTGTGACCAAAATAATAACTCTACCCTCTCTACCTGTCTCTTCTAAGTCATTAAATATTACTCCTCCCTCCTCTTTAAATCCCCGCATCTCAGGCCCCTGAAGAAGTGAAACTCTTTTGAAATGCTTAGTTTGTCCATGACAAGCATCAATGAGAGATCGATCATTTGCAAAATCAATAGTTCTGGCGCTGAGTTCTAACCTTTTGACTTTGGCAATGCTTGTTTTGCCATTATTTCTGCAAAATGTTACTGTTCTGGAAGATGCTGGACTCTCCTCAGTCTAACCAAAACATTGGCTAAAAGCAATAAAGTTTTTGCCGTATTAGAACATTGGAATGTGGAGACCTCCATTGAATACAATGGAGTGCTCCGTGCTTCTACGGGCCGGTAAAAGCTCGCAGAGCAACATTCTAATGTTGCTTTTGTTCACAGCTGTTGCTGTGAACAGAGACCTCTCGGAGCCCGAGGGGATTTAAACCCCCTCGGGCTTCGAGAGGCCATTGCTTTATTTGTTAGAACATTTTGCCGTCTGGTGGCAGAATGTTCTAATAGCCTTTTAGCCCTTCGTAGCTGGACTGTAACGGTCATTAAAGTCCCGCTCCCTTTAACGTTGGAGTGTGCCTTTAATGGCTGGTATAGCCCGCTATGGCGAGCTATAAGCCTATATTAGAACATTGGAATGTTGATCGCTCAATTGTATACAATAGAGTGCTCCGGGCTTCTAATGGATAGTAGAAGCCTGGAGCAGCAACAATCTAATGTTTGATCACAGCTGTTCCATGAACAAAGGCCACATGGAGCCCGGGGAGAATTCAACCCCCTTGGGCTACGTTGTCCTTTATTTTACAAATTAGAACATTTTGCCCTCCAGGGGTGGAATATTCAAATAGTCTTAGGTCCAGATGTAAGACTGTTTATTGCAGTCGCAAAGGGAATTTTGGGCCCTTTGCGACCGCAAAATAGGTAGCCCAATTTACCAGCCCTATTTTGCGTGTCCCTAATCAATTAGCGTCTTGCAAAATAGGGTTAACGACTTGCTATTAGGAATAAGCGTTCCAAGGGTGTCCAATCCTAAAAGCGAGTCCTAACCCATGTATGAATGTTTTGCGACCCCAATTGCAGTGGCAAAACACTTGCAGTTTACCACCCTACTCAGAAGGGTGGTAAGGAACTTGCAAAGAGGAAGGGGTCTCTAGGGGACCCCATCCCCTTTGGGAATGCATGCGCAAATATTTTTTAAGAGCAGGCAGTGGTCCCAGGGACCACTGCCTGACCTTCAGTCCTTGCATGCGTCGGCTGGCCGGCAGCCGTCCGAAGCCGCGGTGGGCATGTGCGTCGGACGGCCAGGAGCCATCCGATCTGCGTACGCGTGGAATTTCACCGCACAGCAGCGAAATTCCGGCCGCGCCCAAAGGGTTAAAAACTGAAACTGAAAAGTTTAATTTTTATTTTTCAAATGCAGCCCGTTTTCCTTTAAGGAAAACTGGTTGCATTAAAAATAATTGACAAAGCAGTCCCAGACATGGCGGTCTGCTGACCCCAGCAGGCCACCATCCCTGGGAGTGCCAGCCATTCCCAATCGACGCGCAAATTGCGACAGCCTCATTAATATTAATGATACATGCAATTTGGGACCCCATTGGGAATCACAAACAGTGTCTGAGACACTGTTGTACGTTGGATTTTGCAACTCGCAAATTGTGACTCGCAATTTGTCGCAAATTGTGAGTCGCAAAATCCAATGGTTGTACACCTTGCCCTTAGAGCCCTCTGTAGCTCTCTCTATACTGGTTAGGTAAAAATAGGAGAGGTACCCCTTAACTGGAGTCAAGGGAAATGGGGTTCACCAACCAATATAAAAGAGCAATTCCCTTGAACAAGGTCATTTACATAAACACCATGAATAAGAAAAAAGCAATAACAATAACAACTAAATTAGGAGTAAAAAACTGGCAGAATTTATTGTATACAGTAAAATTAAAAAAGCAGCGAACATAGTTGGCTGCTTGGTACAGATTAAAAGAGGTTGTAAAAAACAGTAAAATAACAATCCACATTCAATATTGACCAGCAATATTGCTGAAAACAGACAGAAACAACAGTAAGACATACAATTTGTGCAATACAGGGTGTGTGTTCTGTTATTCTTTTAAAACACCGGTGTTATGCACATTGGGATATTATTATGTCAACAACGGTGTTTGAGCCGCGAATCACACTGTACTAGGGCGTCGACGCATTTCGGTGGTTTGTTGAACTTCTATCCACCTTTATCAAGACAAAGATTAAATTTCTGTCGTAGTGTACATAGGGTCCTCTGGAGTGTGAAGGACCGATGTACAGTGTTAATACGGTCGTGCTCTAGAGAGGCGTTGTTACTCAGACCGTAGATACTCGTAGAGAATTTTCGAGCTATGTCTTTGTTAGAGTCCCTTGTCCTTAATATGTTGGGAATTTATAGCAGAGCGGGTCGCATATGGTTCCTTCCGCCCCTTTTGAATTGGCTTGTATTCTAGTTTTGTTGTTGAATCTACCTGTTGGGTAAGGTGGCAATGTAATGCCAAACTTTCTCCGGGCCGAAGACGGCTGTAATGCCAGAAACCGGTCCCCGGGAGCTTGTTTCCTTCCCAGTGTAAGAATTGGCTTTTGTAGTTTGGTTTGCCCTGTTCCCATCATGCACTGGGACAGGAACAGACTAATTTGCATACAGCCAGGTTCTGAAACTGGGATGGTGCAGTGAGCTAAAAAACGGTGTTGGATCTAGCCCTGATCTCTTGACTGGGTGAGAGCTTTCTGCTTAATTCAGAGACTCTGTCCCTCACCACCCCTTGTTGTAAATATAAACTTTCTCGATGCACAGCACTTTATTTTCAAACGCGCTGTGTCTCACCAGAGGCGCCAAAGTCTTGCCCCGTGACGTGAGTATTAGTTCCCTCTACGTCTATTGCCGGCTGCACGCTTCTCTGGTCGTGTATGTCGGGTATGTGTAGAGGGTTACAAACCCTTAAAGCGCTGCAAAACTGCAGAATGATGGCATGCAACCTCTAAAGGCAACACCCGTTTAAACTCAACTTATGTTTATAATAATTATTATACTACCGGAGCAGGATTCGCTTAAAAGTTTAATTTAAATCAAACTGCTGCTCAAAAGGCTGAAAGAAAGATCGGAAAATTAATTTAAACAAAATACAAACCAACAAGGACTAGAAACACCCCGTCACTGAGAGGCTGCCAGACAGTGGGAGAGGTCACCAACGCCCCAAGGACAAAAGTCCTAGGGATGAGAAGAATTGACAAAACCACTGGGCCTTGCCTTTGCAAATGTCTTTTACCATGTTGTACAGTAACAAAGCTGTGCAGCAGGACTAAAAGTAAACATAGGAAAACATAAGGGGTGGGGGAAGAATTCCCCTCCGCCAGCAAAGTTCGCAGAGTTTTGCCCACTCTGAAAAACTCTGCGAAGTGGCACAGAGTTTTTTTTTTTTTTGCGCAACTCACCCTCGTTAAGGGGGCGGGCGAGCAAAATTGCGCAGAAGACTTCCTCCTGGCGAGACTTCTAAACATGGGCAGTTGCAGCAGTCACTACCGCTTGCGTTGAGGAAGCTGCAGCTAGCATTGAGGAAGCTGCCGCTCGAGTAGAATATCTACTCGAGCGGCAGAAAGAAGCAGCGACCTCTGGTGCGACACATAGTTCAGTTTGTACTAGTTTTACAGTGCAGGACAAACTTCTGGCGATAAAACTCAGTGCGAGCAGCACAACTTCCCACACTCCGCCACTTGAGGAACTTCGCGGAATATAATAGTTTTTTCGCCCTCGCTGTGCTTGCTCTCCTAGGTGTGTGTGTGTGGCTCTGGGTGTGTGGGTGTGTGGCTCTGGGTGTGTGGGTGTGTGTGGCTCTGGGTGTGTGTGGCTCTGGGTGTGTGTGGCTCTGGGTGTGTGGCTCTGGGTGTGTGGCTCTGGGTTTGTGTGGCTCTGGGTGTGTGTGTGTGTGTGGCTCTGGGTGTGTGTGTGTGTGTGTGTGTGGCTCTGGGTGTGTGTGTGGCTCTGGGTGGGTGTGTGTGTGTGGCTCTGGGTGTGTGTGTGTGTGTGGCTCTGGGTGTGTGGGTGTGTGGGTGTGTGTGTGTGGCTCTGGGTGTGTGGCTCTGGGTGTGTGTGTGTGGCTCTGGGGGTGTGTGTGTGTGGCTCTGGGTGTTTGTGGCTCTGGGTGGGTGTGTGTGGCTGGCTCTGGGTGTGTGTGTGTGGCTGGCTCTGGGTGTGTGTGTGGCTGGCTCTGGGTGTGTGTGTGGGTGGCTCTGGGTGTGTGTGTGTGGCTCTGGGTGTGTGTGTGTGGTAGTAATTGCTGTCTGCTGAGCTCGTCCGTAGGGTACAATAGGTCTCACATTTGCGAGAGATTAAGCTGTTGGCAATGTAAATTACAATGCCATTTATTTATCTGTTTTCAAAACCAACACATAAATAAAAAATTTGTCATTTACAATGCCAATAGCTCTAACTTTTGGAAAGGCGAAACCGTTGCATTGTAAATGCTTGTTTGTAATTGTACACATTTGAGCACTAGCTGGGCAAAGGTTTTACCTCATTAGTACTAGTTTACAACAAGTACTGCAATAAGCAACACCAAGGTGACCAGTCGAACTTTGCAAAGAGTAGCAACTGTGCATCAACAACATTTTTGGTTGTTAAAATCATCAGATTATGCAGGAGAGGGTGCTTTATACGCCAAATGGAGCAAATACATAAGGTTGTATGATGGAACAACGCAGGGAAATACTATGCATGCCTTTACCCCGCATTTTTCGCCCCGCATTTTTTTAGAAAGCATATGCTTTCACAACGTATGCCTTTACCATGCATTGTTTATATAAATATTCATACATATAAACAATGTATTTGTGGGTGGAGACCCCACCACGCCCGACCTTACCTTAAATGTGTGAGAAAGGCATACGTTGTAAAAGCATATGCGTTCTAAAACCATGCATGGTAATAAATGTGTGGTAAAGGTACAACGTGGTAAAAATCTTGTTGTAAAGGCTGTTTCCCATGCATAATGATGCTGAAGTCACAGGAACCACAACATCACAGAATTCCAGTGGCCCTGCCTATGGTTGGGCTATCCCTTATGCAGGAGTCTACTCCTGGTCATTTTCCAAGGCTGCAAGTGTTTGTCTGATCAGTGCTTCAAGTGCACTTCCTCAGACACGCTTACGTACGTGGCACTGCGCATGTCATCCTGTTGCATCCTGTCTCCTCCTGTGTGTCTCTGTTTCCCTGCATAGATCTGGGATGCTGTGACGTATTTTAATTTCTGGTGAGTGAAAGGATTGTTGGATCCATAAGTTATTGTAGTAGCTGAAAGAGACTTGTGGGAAAAGTGGATTAACCCTTTAAGTGCTGCAGTCGGCCAACGGTGGTCGCGAGCACTAGCTTGCCAGTGCTGCGCACGACCGTTGGCCAACGGGGCCGCACCCGTTATTCGAACGTTCAGCACTGGGCGCTGAACGTTCGACGCTGCTAAGGAGTTAAACACCCCTTATGAGGCATATGTGCAAAGGCTCATTTGGTCCAGATTTGCAGGGGATGAAACCTGCTCTCATTTGTTGTGACTTATTTTTTAGCATCAGACTTTCACAGTGTATGAGAAGAGCAGAATAGAGGGAAGAAAGAGAAGAAAGAGAAAGGTAGGAAAACAGTGACAGTGAGAAAACAGGGGCGAAAGGCCCTTGAAGAGTGAGGTAAATAAGACAAGGGGCCTAACGATCACAATATGTTTTTCACTAGCATTTCACGTCCTTGACGGCAGGGTAAGGCAGTGCTTGCTCCAAACACATTTTTGCACCATATTATGAAAACAGGTTTCTGGAGGTGGTAATGTGTGAGTAGAAAGTGTGTGCATATTTGTTAAGTTGCATTTCGCTGTTGTGGTGATGTGTTCTGTTGATTTTTATGCTGCAGTGTTTTTGTGGTGCATTACTGCAATGTGATTAAGTTGTGTTCTACTTCAGTATTTGTGTTAAGGTCCGTTTTGTTGGGATGTTCCCAGTGATGTTTTAAATATGTAGCTATGCTGCTGTGAGTATGTTATTGTGTTATTTTTGTTGTTTAATTTTGGTATATCAACTGCTACATTTCTAGCCAAAAGCAGCACAGGCCGGTAAATTCCCTTGGCATATAGTGTCGGAGTTGGGGAACCGGGTTCCAGTCTTGGCAGGGACACTCAGCATCCTGTTATTCTGGACAGATCACTTAATCTCCCTGTGCCTAACAAAATGAATGTGTCTGACGGTAAAGCAACTGGTGCTCATGTAAAGTGCTCTGATACCTTCGGGTCGAGTTCAGCTATATGAAACTCATCCCAAAAAAAGTGGTAAAATAGCACAGATCCCTCTCTTTAACTACTTAAGACAACAGTCAGCCCAAAACTGTATCAGAATCTGCCTTTAATTAGCGTTTACAGTACTCACCTTATGTGATCCGGCTAGTGTGCAGAGTCGCGATGAAATGGGCATGAAGTGGGATCAAGATTCAGATAGTCTCAAAATTAATCAAATCTGGCATTCAGCAAAGAACGTGGTGAGTTCCTAAGAAGAACTTTGAGCCCCTACCTCTGTATTTTTTTTTTGTCTCGGCTAGCATAGGCTGCGCACATGTGCAGTCTCGCTGGCGAGATTTAATGATTTGGAGTAGCAAGGTTAAGCCCCGCCCCTCTTCTCCATTGGCTCACTGGCCTCCTAAACGGTAGCCAGCCATTGGAGAAGAGGTCCAAGTGACGTTCTTCTTTCTATCTAAGCCCCGTCCTTTTCGGATTGGAGGGCGTGTTTTTGGCTTTCTTTCTTACATTCTTTGATGCAATAAACAACAGTCAAAAACACGCCCCCCCAGTCTGAAAAGGACGGGACTTACTGTTGGGGCGGACCGTGGAAAAAGTTTCGGCTCTGCCTGCGCCGTCCTCCCTGCCGTCCCTGCCGTTCCACTGGCTGAGCCCGGCCCGGCAGGCTCTGATTGGGTGGTGGTCGAACATTAGGTGACGCCTCCTCGTGAGCCCAGAGGTCCCGCAGTTCACCGTTTCTGCCTCAGAGTGTGTGGGCGAGAGCTGGCGCAGCGGAGGAGGTTAGTGGGGATAACTGCAAATGGAGGCTGAACACTGATAACAGAAATAGGGCTGGCTTACCGGATGTGCGCGGCGGTTCAGGTATTCGAATGGTCTGGAATGGTATTGTCTAATGTGTGAGAGAGACGGGTATTTTGTCTGGGGGTGGGTGTGAGTATTTGGACTCAGAAGGACGCATTGAAACCCTGGGGCTCTGAGTAAGTTAGTTGTACATTTTAATAGCAGGCACTTCACTGCAAAAAGCTATATTCGACACACCTAAATAGTTGACCAAAATCTTACTTCACCGTAGCCCGTGAGTTAATCGAAGGGATACAACTAACAACATGTGGAGCCACATAATTTTTCTTTTAGTACCAGGATGAGTATTCTTTAAGGTTTGTGGCGTAAGTTGAGGTTAAGTGGCCAAGAGAAGTGCAGTTGTGTTTTTTTATCCTGTATTAATCCGTTGGCTTCTAGTGTTCAGGAAAACGTTTTGGATGTTGGCTGTTGTCGAAGCGAAAATGAGCAATTTATCTTGGACTGGTAATATCCCCCCCCCTTTTATCGCCAAAACGCGGCATTTTCCCCTTTTATTTCCAAACTTTTTTTAAATTACCTAAAATATTCTAAATTCTATCCGAAGTTATTCGGCCATCTACAGTGAAAGTAGCCGTGCTTAGTTTTTGTGAAGCAGTTTTTTTCTAGGTGCGTCCTATCTCTTCTGCCCGAGGCCTAACCCTTATTACCGATAATCCCGAAATACCCCGCAATCACATGCCTGGAAGTGACTCGAGTGGCAAGCGAAGGCCCGTGAGGTTTTCCAGAGATACCGGCCCCTTTATTCCCCTAAGAGACCGGAGTGCTTCTTTGAGATCAGGTGCTTTTCTATCTGAACCTCGTTAATTTTCTGCTAAATTGTTTCATGCTCTGCTCCTGCCCCCAGTAAAAACAACAAGCCAGGCCAGGTCCTCCCTGGACTGGAAACAAGCATCCTAGGACCAGTTTCGGGCTTTCAGCCCTCATCAGCCAGGATAGCTTGATTCCAGTGGCATGGAGAGCACGAGACTCACGTCTGAGCATACCCACTCGGGGTGACAAATGCAAAAGCAACAATTGATGGACAGAATGCAGAACAATGTCATACATTCACCCCAGTACAGAGATCTGGGCCTAAATCCATCGTTTTTTTGCTCACCATGCCATTCCAGTTTGAACCCAGCCATAGGCAAATCAGTCTTGACCCTGTGCCCCATGGGAACAGTCCAGCCCGAACTGCCAAGCCAGGTCCTCCCTGGACTGGAAACAAGCATCCTAAGACCGGTTTCGGGCTTTCAGCCCTCACCAGCCAGGATAGCTTGATTCCAGTGGCATGGAGAGCATGGGACTCACGTCTGAGCATACCCGTCCCACTCGGGTGACAAATGCAAAAACAACAATTGATGGACAGAATACAGAACAATGTCATACATTCACCCCAGTACAGAGATCTGGGCTTAAATCTATTGTTTTTTTGCTCACCATGCCATTCCAGTTTGAACTCAGCCATATGCAATTTAGTCTTGACCCTGTGCCCCATGGGAACAGTGCAGCCTGAACTGCCAAGCCAGGTCCTCCCTGGACTGGAAACAAGCATCCTGGGACCGGTTTCGGGCTTTCAGCCATCATCAGCCAGGATAGCTTGATTCCAGTGGCATGGAGAGCAGGGGACTCACGTCTGAGCATACCCGTCCCACTCTAGGTGACAAATGCAAAACCAGTAAGCCTGTCAGGGTTTTTTGTGTGTAATTGATTGGGGGAGGGCTCTGTTTAAAATCCCCCTAGTAAAACATTTTTGTGAGGGAAACCCCGTCTGAACCGGAATGACCTGTTTCCAGAGTTTGGTGCCCTGAGATACTGAATATCACCCATTTGTAGAGATTGACTGTAGGGGGGTTGTTCGTTTGCCCTGTTATCGGATTGTTGAATGTTGGGAATACTTTAGAGGCGGGCGTGGGCCACACTACAAATCCGCCACTTTGTCTTTGTTTACACTGTGGCTAGAAACAGGAAGGTCGACTTTTTACCCCGAGTCCCCCTGCCCCAACCCCCCCCCAGTGGGGCATCTGAGGAGACTTAGCAGGACCTCTCAGCTGCCTTTTAACAGTTGACCAACCCATGATCATAACCATTGAATGGGATTCATTCATGTCCTTTACCGGCGATGCTCCTACCTTTCCAACGGGTACCTGTTCTGTGCACATGGGAACCTTCAGATCCCAAAAGATCCATATCACCAGTGGTGTAACAAGGGGGGGGGTCCATCCCCCCCCCTACAGCACAGTACCCTGAACTGAGAGAAAGTCCTGAGGGGGCCCCTTCATGTAAGTTGCAGGGGGACCACATCAAGTTTGATTATGCAACTGCCTATCACCTGCAGAGCCTCCCACACGTTCAGTGTGGTCTCATCTTCATCCTGGGCATGGAGCCACACGGTGCCCCATTCAGATAATTTCAAGTTTCGCCGCTATGCACGCAAGTCGCAACTCGGCTTGAAAGTTTCCTCTGCTTCAGACATCCAAAGCCTCAAACCCTGCACACCGTCCAGGCCTGGATGCCCCGGACCCACCTGAGGAGCTGCCCAACCAATACAGAATTTTTGACTTTTCCAAGAACAAGAAGCAAGATACAAACTTGGCTTAATGGCGGCAACGTTGACTGCTTTAAGCATCAATTTTCACTGATTGCCAAGTCCCTGGGATTGGACCTGAACACCAACCTCGCCCTATAGGGACATATTGGCAAAAAAGGCAGCCTGGTGCATGCTCTATATTAAAGTGAAACCGATCCTTCCAGAAAGAGCCTGCAGAAGAGTCGTTAAAGCCCAAATACTCAAAAGTGTGAAAAGAAAAAAGGCAATATGCCTTTTTTTCAACCATGCATCCAGGACCCGGAACCGACGCCCCCATCAAGTACTCAAACGATCAGTCGTTCACTTAATGCTAGTCTTGGTTCCTCTATAGCGATCTGCGGCTGTTTGCTATGGCTAGATTTGCCAAATAGAAATACCACTTATATACATATTATTTTGCTTTAGGTTGAATGGCAGAACTTGCACCTGGGCCTTCTCTGCACCCCTGGCCTCGCCCGCTGGTTCGGCTGTGACTGGATTTGGGAGAGCGTCAAGGCCTGGTGCCCCTCTGCTTATTACCTTATCAGTATCCAGGGTGGCCGAGAGTTCAGGGCCGGGGTGGCGCAGATGATTGTGATGCTAAGTGTTTAACCACTTCGATGCTGATGATGAGCTCAGCTCGTCATCAGGCTTACCAGCCGTGTGCTGATGACGAGCTGAGCTCGTCATGTAACGCGGTAATTTCAAAAATGCCGCACACAGCGGGAAAAGCTGCCGCATCGATGCGTTTAATGGGAGCTTCTATTTTGAGGGTTCAGGGGGTATTGAAATTATTTGAAGTAGTAAGGCGAGGGATCAGTGAATAGTAGTGAGCTGTATTGAAATGAGGGATGGATGCAGTCACTGCTGGAAGGAGAGAGGAAGGCGGGGCTCTTAGAAGGGACTTCAGGCGGAGTTGTTGAGGAGGTGTTAAATGGTCTGCGTGCCAACCCAGGGTCAGAGTTCTTCAAACTGGGGGCTTAAGTGTTCCCAGTGGGAGGCAGCAGGCTCTGGACAAGAGAAGCACCATGCTTTTGTTTAAAAAGATAAACAAAGCAGCTTTAAGACACTCTATCATGGTCCATCACTAACAACTTTTGTGTCCTGACTGGGAGTGTGTAAAAGGGAGAACAGAACTGAAATGTTTAAATATACATATTTAAACATTGCCATGTAACAGGATAATTGAGGGGTGTGTGACTTTTTTACAAGGGGGTTGTGGGTACGACGCTTGAAGACTACTGCTGTTGGCGATATTTGTGATCGAATTAAGTGGTGTCACTGAGGAAGAGCCTGCACCACCACATCCACCACCACATCCACCACATCCACCTCCACCACCACATCCACCACCACCACATCCACCACCACATCCACCACCAACACATCCTCCACCACATCCACCACCAACACATCCACCACCACCACACCCACCACCACATACACCACCACATCCACCACCACCACATCCACCACATCTTCCACCACCACATCCACCACCACCACCACATCCACCACCACATCCACCACCACCACATCCACCACCACATCCACCACCACATCACCACCACCACATCCACCACCACATCCACCACCACCACATCCACCACCACATCCACCACATCAACCACCACATCCACCACATCCACCAGATCCACCACCACCACATCCACATCTATGTGTGTGTGTGTGTGTGGCTCTGTGTGTGTGGCTCTGTGTGTGTGTGTGTGTGTGTGTGGGTTCAAATGCAATAGGTCTCGCATTTGCGAGAGATTAAGCTATTGGCATTGTAAATGACAATGCCATTTATTTATGTTTTCAAAACCAACACATAAATAAAAAAATTGTCATTTACAATGCCAATAGCTTTAACTTTTGCAAAGGCGAGACCGTTGCATTGTAAATGCTTGTTTACCATTTCAGCACTGCATACATGTACATTTACACTGCACTTTAGAACCTGGTCCGTACTACTTCCCAAGTACATAACTTGCTGAGACAACTGTACTGCTGAACTTGAAGAAGGAGGCGCTACCACTGGAAAACGGGAAGTGCATGGTCCTCCATGAGCGGCTTTAACTTGAATTTTAAGCCCCAAATGCATTTCTTTTTTTATTTGGTCAGCTTGTGTAAAGGTCACCCGTTAACCTATTCGACATTTGTTTTTAATTTCTCTGCAAGTATGGAAAGTATCTTTGAAGTGAATTTTAAGCGTGACTTGTCTCTGTCGGGTTCAGGATATATCCAGACAGAAGTCCAATTCCTCAGGAGTGAAGCTGCTGCCTCAACCTTCCCTAGGAGTACAGCCACCACTGTGTTCTAAGAACTAAGCAGGGTGAATAGGTAATCCCAGAAAAAGAAGAGACCAAGTCAGAGGTCTATCCGCTGGAGGAATGTTCAACAGGAAGGGGCGGCTATAACTGCAGTGGAAACAAAAAGAGAAAACAGCACAAAGTTACTCTATCATGTACCCCACCTCTTAACCCCCTAAAACTGACAAGGTGTGTGCGTTGTCCCACACTTACCCGTGACATACAAAAATCAGGATTTCAGCAGCGGTGACTCAGTATAGGCATCTTGGTCTCAAAGAAAACATGTTCCAGGACTTCCCAAAAATACAAAGAAATATCTTCACACTTGATCCGGTGAAAAATGAAGCAAACCAATAAGGCCAAGTCGTGACCTCTAAGGCGGGAAAGTCTGTGAATAAAGTATTAGTTTCCAGCGATTCAAAATTCTTCTGACTCAGCGTCAGACAATGAACAGAGAAAGAGTAGCGTTAACTCACGCTGCACAAGTAGAGCAAATGACCGCAAGCAGAGAGGAAGTAGCTTCTCTCAATTGCAGTTCGGAAGAAGGCTCCTAAGAGTCAATAAAGTTGTCGGACAATCAACAACCAAAAAAAATAAAACAAACAGGATCGCGTCAACCCGTTGCAGTCACGGGGATACGAAGGGAAGCCACAGGCGGGAGTTTGCAATGAAAACGTAACAGGGCAGAAACTAACACCCGACTCGGAATAGTCGAGCGGAGTGAATCCAATTAGCGAAAACCCGTGGCAGCATCCGAATTCACAGGGCTTTTCAGTAAATAAACACGAAGCACTCCAGAACAGTGCAATGAAAGTTCCCGGGAGACTCTAAACACAAAGGGCGGTGTGAGCGGGTTCTTCGGAATTCGTGGAGAGAGCGATTTCGGAATCAGAGGGGGAAGGCGAGTTCTTTGGTATCCGTGGGGAGAGCGAATTCGGAATCAGAGGGGGACGGCAGGAAATCCAAGAGGGGAGCTTGACCAGACAGGACTCCAAACAGCGAGCAGGGGCAGAAAGGAAAGCCAAGCACCGCCATCACTGCTCTGGGCGATTAAGTTCCTCCCTCCTTGGTCATGTAACCTGTTTCATGGCAGTATGGGACAACACACCACTACTCCCCCTGTAAGGCATTATGGGACTTGTGGTGCAGTCTGCGATCCCCTCCTAGAATACCCAACAGTCTCAAATCTTCTCTACTTCGTGACATCGGCATCTCCAATTTCTGCTCGTGTTTCCTTATTGAAAACTTAAATTTATGTAATGTTCGCATGTTGTCCATACAAAGGGCGCCAAATGGTTAAAATGTTTTTGACCTTTTGGTTTTTTATGTTATATTAAAATAACTAAATTAAATAGGTATTTAAGAAATTGCTATGACACGCCAGATAAGCGGCAAAGAGTTTGAAAAGCAGTGGAGCCTTGTTTATCACTACTCCTAATGGAATTCTGGGAAATAATGCATCCCAGGTATTTCACACAAACCACAGCAACCCTTGTATATGGGTAATTTAGATTTTTCACAGCCTGCTGGGCAGAAAATCTAGATTTTATTAAGGACACGGAGGCTAATATTAGGTTTTGAATGCTTTCTTTTAAACATACCACGGCGCGAGTCTACCTTATACTCTTCGCGCTTCCTACCTTCATCACCGATTCCACACTCTACCATACGCTTCCCGCATCGCCCCAAGCTCCGTACCGACACCTCCGGTACACTGTTTGGAAATATCCGCACCCCTCCGACATCGAGACTCGGAAGGGAACGGTTTAGAGGAAAGAACCTCAGCATCGGCCAACGCGCATCGTAACGTGCGTGACGGCCATTTTTCACGATTGGGAATCACTTCATTAACAATACTAAGACGACATTTTAGACGGTTGGGATTTTATGTTTACCCTCCGAGAAATTGACAGGTATAAGACTGTCCATCGCCAAACATAGTCGGATATACACCTTTTCGATCTCATTCGAACAAATACTACCTAATTTACGACCTTAATTCTTATTCAACTGAGGATAATTTAATTTCATTGCTGAACCAATATATTATACAGAAAAGATGTCTGAGGCTCCACCAAATATCGAAGAAAATCTAGAAAGGCTGGTAAATAAGGCTTTTGAAAAGGTAATTGAATCTATTGATAAAACAATCAATAAAAAGCTACAGTCCTTGACATCCCCGCGCCCTTCAACTAGTAACTATCAAGAAGGAGCAATAAAGGCTCCAATAAAGCGGAGAATTGGAGGAAATAAGGGAAAAGATCCTAATTGCTATGACACGCCAGATAAGCGGCAAAGAGTTTGAAAAGCAGTGGAGCCTTGTTTATCACTACTCCTAACGGAATTCTGGGAAATAATGTATCCCAGGTATTTCACACAAACCACAGCAACCCTTGTATATGGGTAATTGAAGGATTACAATAGCTTATTTTGGTTCACTTTAAACCAACATCGACTTTACTGATGCACTGTAGAATGCGATAGCAATAAAAGGCCTCATTACGATGTCGGCGGGACCGACACTGACGGCACGTCGGTATCAGTCCCATCGACATCTGTGGCTACGGACGGACTACCGCATTACATGCGGTTGGACGGATCGCATTGGTGGAGGGACCAACCAACAGATTCTGACAGGCTCAAGGAGCCCGTCGGGCAGTCAGTCGGATCGCATTCCCCACAATGGAGGTGGTGCCTTCTCAGGCACCGCAGTGGGAATTACGATCCATATTTCCACTAGTCTTTCCATGTCAGTTCTTTCGACATGAAATGGCTGGTGAAAATGCTTTTTTGGGGGGCCTAGCACTTTCCCTGTTCCCCGTGGTCCTCCGCTTTTGGCCCTGGGGACACCTCAGGTGCCCCCCTAAACATCCATGAACACGATGCATGGATGTTTAAAAAGTGTATATTTTCTATTGTGGCTTATGCTGCGGCCCGCAGCACAAGCTGCAATGGAAAGTATACACTTTCCTCCAAATAATGGAAGTAGGACCACCGACTGCTTGTTAGGCGGTCTCGCTTCCGCTATGGTGTTGGTCAGACTCTCGTCCAACCGGCACTGTAATATTACCCATAGTCGTTACTGAGCCAGTTAAGAAGAATAGAGCGGTGATAGTTTAGGTTATAAGAGCGAATAGGGGGGGGGGGGGCGGATATTTTTGGGGTTATTTTTCAAATTTTCTAAGTCACCAACCAGTGTAAGCATGAAGGCTGGAGGATGTCTGCGATTTTCAAGTCGATAAAGAGAATTGTTTAGTAAAATAATCTAATTGAGATGTGTGTTTTGGTTCCAGCACATAATACGCATCATCTCCCTCTTTTTTATGAACTATTCTGACTTTCCTTCACCCCTTACCTCCCACTCGGCAGAGAATATGGAGCGTGTTGTATGGTTGGAAAGGAGGCGCAAGATTAAGTGGAGCCTCTTCTGTCCCCTATTCCAATATGTAGCTGTGACATCAACTTGCTTCACAGGGACACTTCTTTCCGGCATTACAGACATCACTCGCATTGCACCCACCATGCATAATGACCTCCTAGTTCAGTGTATTTGTCCATGTATACCTGCATCCGGATCATTTCGAGTTCGCTGGACAAACGTCGACACCCAGTAGTCATCCTTATTGAAACAGAATGATCTGCTATAACGTTGTTTGCTGGTACTGGGAGTTTTAAGCGCTACCAGTTGTCTCCTACAGGAACCAGCTGATAATTGGAGAGCAGCAGCTACCAGCTTTCTGTGGTGGGGAGTTTACTGTTCATTAATATCTTATAAACCTGGCATTCTGCTTAGCAGCCATGTCCCACCCGGTCTTATCATTTTAATAATTGAAATGCTTTGGCGCCATTCATTCCTAAATAGTTGTGAAGAGTAAATCCATTACACATTAAATACACATTATCCCACCCCCATACATGTGGTGTGTCTTTAACAGGAAATGGCACATGATGATGTAGTAGAGTTTTCTCTACGGTGGTGGGTGCTGGTTGGTGGAGGAAAGCCCATGGCATGCCAGACCACCTCGCCCCATGACCATCTATTTATCTATTGGTCTGCCTGTCTGTCCAGCCATCCATCCATCCATCCATCCATCTAACCATCCGTCAACGTCCACACCGTCAGAAGGATACCATGAAAACGCAACTCAAGGGCGTAGGCACCAAGAACCAAAACCAACTCCCCTCTAAATGTATGGTAGGTCTGATTACAGGTACAATATATTTGATGTTCTACCAGGACTGGCTTTAGTGCTGGTGGCGCCCGGTGCCACAATCATTTTTGGCGCCCCCAAACCCCATGTCTGCCTCCTCAGATTCTCTCACTACCAACGGCTAAAGTGCCCCTCATCTCTCCAATCATAAATTACTGCTAAACACAGCGCTGCCCCCCTGAGTTCAGCACCCCCTCCACAGGTCATCACCCAGTGCAGCCGCACCAGTCGCACTGCCCTGTGTTCTACCACATTGGTGTGGTTTTAATATCGACTCCGCCATTTCGCCTAACGCTATATTGCCAAGGTAAGTACAAAGAGGCACATATTATAGACTTACCATGCTTACCTCCACATCCACTTACCTTGCCGATATGTACATTGTCAAGATAAACAGATGTGAAGCTAAGAATAGTCAACCCACAGCTACCTTCATACACTTACCCCACATTATGCAACGGCGGATTTTGTGTAGTTGATATTGTTGCAGTCTTTCCCTTCTCTTTCCTGCCCTACTCTCCCCTGCCTGTCCTCCCTTCTCCATCTTTATGAATAGGTGTGCTTTCCAGTACAAGTGAAATGTATATCCCTAGGCAATTTATGCATTTATAAACGTCATAGATCTCTAAATATATATGCCTTTCTAGTGCAAAATAATTCTAGGAAACTAAGTGCAACAATCAAAGCAACAAATAATTACATGCATTTAAAAACATACGTTTATTAAACTGTTAAAATACAATTCGTAGCATAAATTAATATATGGTTCCTTATCTCTTGTACACAATTATACATACATCAACATTTCTGTACATATTTTTTAAAAACAATTACATGTATAACAACAGTGTTCTTTGTGGCAGGGAAAGTGCTTTCCAGTACCCACAATACAAATACCGCGCTCGTTTATTCCCAATTTTAAGCATTAAAAAAAGGAATGAATTTTCTCAGCCTTTCTAGAGTCCCTCCACCAGACGAGGGCGTGGCTCTGGCTCGGCGTTTTCCGCGAGGCACGCCATTACCAAGTGACAAGGCCCCAGGGATCCCGGCCTTCGGATTGGCTGCGGTGCCCTCGCGGCCGCAGCAACAGCTGCATTTGCAATCAGAGCGCGAGGCTCGTGGGCCTTCCGAACAGCGCTCGTCCAATTACGGCCCAGGCCTCCCCGCGCCGGGGTCAGCGTGATTAAAACCTAATCAATCTAATGGCGCTCTGCTTTTCCCATTTTCACCCCAGCGGGGAAGTGTCTGTTAACCTTTCAGGCACCGGGCCGTGACGTCGATGGCACGATAACGAGATTTGAGCCTTTTCTCAAGTTGTTCATTGAATCTCGAATACAAAAGAAAAATCTGTCAGACCAAAAAGTGGCAGTTTTTCACGCACCGCCGTTTTCGGGTTATAAAAAGGGTACCAGTGCCACATGGGTATGTTCCGACTAAACCATGGCTTTTCTCTCGACCCTGTCATCTCGTTTAGCTTGAACTGCTCATCCATCGCATGCACCAACATTCATCTCTGCCTTCATGGACAGGACCAGGGCTCGAGTCGGGTTACCATGCGGGTGGACGGCGTCCCCCCACTTATTTTACCTGGTGGACGCCGTCCCCCCTGCCAAACAGCTGGACTTTACTCTTTGGCCTCTCTGGGACGAGATCGGAGCTCACAGCACGCTGCTCACTCGCTGATTTCTCAGATGTAATCGCATCTAAGGGGTGAGCGGGGGGAGGCAATGAGCCCGATGGTGCAAGCCACCTTTCGTGACAACACTTCCTGTTGTGACGTCACTTCCGGTGACAGCATCCCCAACACTTCTTTTTTTAGGACTTGTGCCCTGGACAGGACCACTGGAATTCTGCGTCAGTGGAGGGCCAAATTATGCGGCCGGGTTGACTAAATTATGCGGCAAGACTGGGCAAATTATGGCCAGGGTTGGCAAAAATATGCGGCAGGACAAGGCAAATTATGTGCACAATCAGTGGCAGTGCTGTTTCATTGTTTTGTAATTTCAGCGCATATTAATACCGTGTGGGCAAAGTTGCACCTGATTAGTACTAACTTAACACCTGAATGTAGCAACGAGTATCCCGTCCACCAAGCTCAAAACAAGGCCTTAGGTCTTTGGGTAGAAAACTATGAACAAAAAAACTTATCGTAAAAACTGGTTAAAAAATTGATTGAAAGTGTTTTAGTAGAACTGTATGAACACCATCAACGCATTAGGAACTAAACTTAGCATTACCTAATTCTGGCAATATTGTTAGAGTACTAGCATCTTGCCTCAGTTTGTTTGACTTTGGTTAGAATAGGCATTTACCAATTCGCAGCACATTTTAGGTGAAAGCTTAGCTCAATTTTGAAATGAATGTTTTTGGAAAAAGAATATTTCCAAATAAAAGTACCATATATTATAAATGGTCCATTTATTATCAAAATGAACCAGAAAGTTATTTCAAAATGTATGTTGATGGAAAAAACTCGGGGTATATTTACAGGGAAAGCGGTGGAGTGCGGTGTTAGCCTTCTTGGCTTAATGTTGCACTCCGCCACTTTAGAGACGCAGGGCTGCATCGTATTTACAACTATACGGTGCAGCCCTGTGTTTCTCCCTGCGCTGACACTAATTACAGCTGCCTAGCACGAACGCAGACACTCTTGCACCATAGTGCAAGGGTGCCTGTGTTATGGGAAATTATTGTTTATGTGCAGGAAGGTGTCTCTTCCTGCACATAAACAATCTTAAATGGCGATTTGTAACTTCTAAGTGTGCTGCTTTGTGCAGGACACATAGAAGTTGCAAATCATCATTTTTTAAAATGATTGTTTATGTGGTGCAGGGACACTTTCCTGCACATAAACAATTATGTGTGGGGTTTTGCTGTTTCTATGTGTGCTGCACAAGCACACATAGAAACAGCAAAAACAAGGTGCGCACACATAAAAACAGCAAAAACAAGGATAAATAAAGCATTTCTCCTCATTGCACCATGTTAAGACCAGGGATTTTTTGGTCATAATTTTGTGCTGCCCCATATTTACACCACCCTTATAAATAAGGAGCAGCATCAAAATCAATGGGTGTTGCAGGTTGAATGCCCGCCGCAACACCCATTGTCTTCCCTTACACTATAGCGTGTAAGGGGGTCTTATTAACAAGGCGGCGTTCAGACACGTTAAGGCACTGAGACTGGTAAAGGAACTGTTCCTGCCAGGCTCGGTACTACCTGTCTCTGCAAATGCCCTGCTTCGAGTGGCGCTTGAGTGCCACCGTAGGGTGCTGAGGGTTGCACCTGGATTGCCATTGTACACTCCTGAGATCCCAGTGGGTGCTGTCCACTCATTTCAAATGAGCCTGGGTAGGGTGGACTGGCAATTTGGGAATCAATGGGTTGGGTACATTGGGGGATTTGTTCCATTAAAGGGCTCTGATCCCCTTTGACCTCCTGACTGAACAATCCGGTCTCCCGGCGGTAGTTTCTGTCACACAGGCGCTTCATGAGGATGCTGCAGTGTATGTGGGGTGTTACCAATACAGAACCTGAAAAACACCCCCAGACCCACCATGGGCAACAGGAGGAGATTGGTTTTATGGCTAACTAGGGCCATCCTTATACTGTGCAAGACCCAATGGGTGTGCTACGGCAAACTTGAGAGGGAGATGTGGGAAGTGAGTTGACCCAAAAGGAGTGGGAAAGAGTTGTGATGTACCCGAGGAAGGTTTCGCTCGATTCCCGCTTCCAATATATACAGTTTAATGGGTTACAAAGGACTTATTTAACGCCAGATAGGATGCATAGGACACATCCCACTGTGTGTCCAGAATGCCCTCATTGTTGGGCCCTGGTGGCATATGTTGTTGAACTGTGGGTGGAGGTTTGCTCCATACTTGCACGTATCACCGGCCGTGAGGACTTGGAGTGTATGAGGAGCTGTTTATAGGGCCTTCCTAAGTGCTGTACACCAGGCGGAGTTACTAACCGCTTCATAGACCTGGTGCTGTTATTTGTTAAGTAGGCAATTGCTATTCACTGGAAGGCCTCTGCATTGCCTGGTGGGACGTATTGGAGAAGTGTGACCATTCATTGGTGCACGACGGAGGCGGAGTGGGATGCACTACTTACTGCCCTCGAGAACCCCCCTAAAGATGATGGGGAACCTTTTATGATTAGACACAGCATGTACCTACATGTCATAAGCATCTTTGTGGCCTTTGTCATGTCCATCTTTCCACCCCACCACGCCCATCACTCCTGTGGGTAGTTTACATACAGGTTTGTTTATCGTTATCTCTGTTTCTCCTCCATGTGGATTTCAAGGCTGATGTTTAATTGTGGGTTTTACACATGATATACTACCATACCGTTGTGTATTCCACACACTATAGTGTAGCACGTTGTATGTGATATTTTGGAATGTTGTAATGCATCTACTACTGATTGTGATGGATATTATTAAAACTCAATAAAGATGTTTTAAAAAAAGAATTTCCTCCAGAAAGGCTAATGTAAGCAATGGTGACGTAATGGGTACCTGTGTGTTTCCGGGTTATACTGTGATTTAATTGGGAGGCTGTGTAGAAGTGAACGTACTAGCATGCAAGAAGGAGCAGAGCTGGTGCTGAGGAGAGAGGGCTATGCTTGAGGCATCCATGAGGGACATCTGCCGTGCCACGACAGCCAGGGATGCTGAGGTTAGGGAAGGATAATGTCTGGCTAAAGAGAGCATTACATGGAGGGTGCTGGTGGGGCTAGGGAACTCTCCCAGGTTGCAATTGAGCCTTTTCTAAAGCGATCTTAACACTGGATTTTCTGTCTGGTAAATTAAAATTCAGTGTTGCCACATGTGGAAAATACGGGTGCGAGACCAACAGCCAACTGATCATTTTACAGAGAGGAATTCCACATTGGGAATTCCGCTCTGCACAAGGTGTATTCAGGGCCTAAGTGGGCTGTGTTGAACAAGTCACCACTGAGGGCTTTCAACCCTCTGGGAGAGTTACTGGGCAAACAAGGGGAGCACATATTTCCAGATGGGGGTATTCCGATTGACTTCATCCCTCATCCAGGGCCTCCCTCCTTTGTTTTCCCAGATTGTGGTAATTGGTTATTCCCCAAAACTGAAGTAAACCCAAGGTGAAACAGCTACCACACTTACCTGGATGATAACCTGCATCTTGCTCTTCACTAGTTCCCTTTTTTTAGACTAAGTGTAGGACAGTGCTGGAGCACTCCACCACACATGGAAGATTGAGGATTTCCTGTCCAAGATGGCGCGGAGAGAGAACCTCAGTTGTGTAAGTAAGTCAGTTAGGGCAGGTATGGTTGTGTATCTTACGTGACTACATGCACCAGGCTCTGAATTCCAACTGGTGTTGCAATGACAAGGACATTACTGTAAATACACTACTGACTTGGGCCCCCCTCCAATATTTTGAGTTTTGAGTGTTTCATTTTGGAATAACAAAAGGGTGTGTCCACAATCCAAAATGGAGCATATGTACCCTGATGGCCTATAGATGTTAATGGGATCTGTGATTCTCGGAGAGCATATGTGCTGGGCCAAGTGCACTTTTTAGGCAGTGCGCCAGATAAAAGCAGGCCCACTATTAGGTTAAGGAAATTCTGAGTGTAGGATCATCCAAGGTTTTTCAGTCACCTGTCAATGATTATAAAATCCCGGAATGGAATGCTGGGCTCAGTCTATATCTGCCAGGAAATTTGGTGCCTGTCAATACAGATTTTCTCACTATTCCACACATGGACACCTGCATGTATCAGTGTCCTCGCCTTGAGTTTACGGTGGGTGGATTCTCAGGGGGATTACTTTGAGTGTATGATCAAATTGGAAAATTTTGGGGGTGCATTATGTATGTGGGACAGCATGTGAGTGGTTTCAGAGGTTCCCAGTAGGGCTGGCTACAAGCAGAGCCAAGTTAGGAGAGTGTCACTTTGTGAATTGTGATGCCTGATTGGCACAGAAACAAAATTGCAAAACAAAGAGTCTTTTCATCACAACAGCGAAGTAGAAGCATGCAGCTTGGATGGTGTGAGACGATGTTTTTGTCTAGCCCAGGTGCATAATTGAACAAGTTTGGGGATTGCCCACAGCAATAGTCTTTGGATGGGACAGTGGGGGCTGTCACAATACTGAAGGGGGTGGGGGTGAAATAATAATTAAATAAAACATTTTAAAAAATTGCCTGAGCATGCGGGGGCCGCCTCAGTCCTTTTCACCGCATCTCCTTAAATCCCAGCATGCATTGGGCACAGGCTGCACACCCAATCCTGGCGCTGCTCTCATGTTATGAGAGCAGCACCAGGATTGGTCTGAGCACAGTGGTTCACCTCTCAGACATTGCCTAGACACCTATGACGTTTCTCCAACCGAGCTGTGTAACACAGCTGGTTTGGAAAAACCTAAGTGCGCATATCAGTTTGGCTGTGACGGCCAAACAGACAAGCGCACTTAGACTGCTCCTACCACTCCTCCCTGCTATACCTGGCCCTACACTGCTGGCATCGGCTCAGTCAGTTAGCTCTCATTTGCTCTACTGTTGACTAACTGACCAGTGGGGCGATGCTCCTCTACCATCACGGAGGAGCGCCCCTAGGATGCAAATTGGTAGTGTTGGGACAAGAATGTCTCCTGCATGGTTTTTACAGAGGTACATCCCTGCACACGGAGGTACTCAACTAGTATGGTGAATTTGGATTGTGTGAAGCTTGCAATTCACTCATGATTTCATGCCTCACTCATCCATGTGGGCTGTATGAAAAGTTGTGAGACCCTGATAATGACGCTGAGGTCTGGAGAGGCTCACAAAGCACACATCCTGACTCCCAGGACTACAGCCATGTCCTTGTACATACTCATGGACCAGTGATGACAGCATCCTGTTCTTCTGATCTGTAGTATAGGATAGACCTTTTTCTTGTCATTGAAGAATGAGATGCTTACTGGCCTCTGTTGGCTAAATTTGCACTAGTGTGAGGAGCCTGGGCCCTTTGCTGACGTCCCATAGTGAGCAGTGTGAGCATGCACAGCGGGAATATATGGGGACCGAATGTTGAATGCAAGTGTGTGATTATGAGGACAGAGGGTTCCATGATAAACCACCTTGGGTAAAGCATGATGCAAGATGGAGGCTGGGGGACAGTCGCTGCACACTGGTAACGTATATTGCAAGCATTCTGGAGCTTCGAGGTTAGTGTCAAATAGTTGGGGAACATCCTTTACCACGAAACCTTTACAACGCGGTACCATTACCACGCAGGTTTTACAACGAAAGTCGTTACAACGACTTTCGCTGGAGGGCGCTCTAGGATAGGGAATAGTTTAATTTACTATCCAACAGCTTCTTTACTATCCACGGGGACTGGAGTTGGAATAGTAAATTAAACTATTCCCTATCCAGCGCCCCCCAGCGCAAGTCTTTGTAACGACTTGCGTTGTAATACCTGCGTCGTAACGGTACGTGTTGTAAAAGCATGCGTTGTACCGTCATACATCCAAACGGTTAGATGTGCAGGATGGCGACAGGGCTGGTGAAGTTACCTTTTTAGCAGAAGCCTATTGGCTGTCTCCTGCTGAGCACCACTATCTGGCTCGACGAATGGCGCGGGGAGGTGGAGACATTGGTCTCCTTTGAGGTGCAGAAGAAATTGCCCGGGCATGGCATAGCAGCCGCAGCCCTTGCAGGTAACATCGGTGGGGCAGTGGAGTCGGGTTGGGGGGGATTCCGATGGACGATGACGAGGGAAAATTAATTATTTATTTAATTTCCCCTCTTCATCGTCCCTCAAAATACCCCCACACAGGTTCCACTGCCCCACCGCTGTAAACTGCACGGACCTTGGCTGGTGCCTAGCCCTGTTACCTCCCATAGGTACAGCTCTCAAAGGCTGATGTTGTGCCAGCTGCAAGGTCTTCAAGTGTGCCTCTGTCCATCTACTGCGTGCTCCACTTTAGGAAACCGGATCCTGGGGGTTGTGGCTAGCAGCCAAGCAAGATGGCCGCAGCCTAAGAGAGCTCCGTGACCGAGGGAGCCTTCCCGAGTAATCCGCTCACTAATCCTGAACCAACACGGGCCAAAGAAGGCGGTGTCAAAATCAGAACATCAGCGGAGTAGATCGTGACGATCCGGAACTCCGAGGGTTTGCCGACTGACAACTTAAGAGGAGCGACGCACTAAGGCCTACAAGACGCACTGGAGCTGGGGCCTTGCGTACGCCCCCTGCCTTACTGCCGCAAAGAGATCGGCGGCGCTAGGCGCGGCCGCGCATAAATAACTGCCGAGACACTGACCGCAGGGTCCACCGTGGATAAGAGACACAAAGGGGTGCAGCAACCGCACATAGTGTTGCACTGAAGGAACGGGTGAGTCGCGCAGGACACACGCTAGCGCTCCGGGGGCCCCAACCAGCAAGGATGACATACCACGTGGCCACACAGGAACAGATCAGAGGGATTTGGAGGGGCGGAGGCCCTGCCCTGTGCAAAGACCAAGTTCGCACCAGAGATAGGCGGGACCTCCGGGGCCCGGGAAACCTGAAATTGAGTACAGTTGAACCGACTGGAAAAAGACTGCCACACCGGTTTATCCAGCGCAGCCCGGCGGGAGGCCTGAAGGGGAGTGCTATGTGTCAACACGTGCTAGAGATCAAGTGTGGGAACTATTATCCTTGAACCCAAGAGGACGAGCCGCTGCGACATAAAGCCGCAAAAACAAGTACAGGTCACTGGACGCAGCTCGGCTGCTCCGCAATTGTATCATTGCCAATAAGCCCTTGCCATTACCCATTTACGTTGCAGACCCCCCGCAGTCACGAAAGATTTGGAGTTTGCAATCTCACTAGTTGCTGGACATAAAAAGTCACAAAGACTACAGATTGAAACATTAGAACAGGGAGCGGCCGAGGCGGAGAGGGATCATGCACTTGATATCAAGGATGACACAACACATAGGCTGTATTTAGCACAACAGGAATATAAGGCATTTGTACGAGAAGAAGCGAAAGCCAAGATCACAACCACGCAACATACTCTTTACGAACTGGGTGACAAAGCAGGTAAGCTTCTCGCCTGGTTAGACAAAAAGGACCGAGCTTGCCGATGGATAGCCCAACTCCGGTTAGAAAATGGGGATATGACCTCAGACCCTCAGCACATAGTTGATGCATTGGCCTCACATTACAGAACTATATACACGCCCACAGCCAAAAACACAATAGAAGACAATCTAGCCTTCCCGAAAGACATTCATATGCCCACACTATTGCAGGACGCTGCCCTGGTGCTTGATGCAGATCTGTCTCCAGATGAGCTTACCTTAGCCATAGGTGCACTACATACGGGAAAAACCCTAGGACCTAATGGCATCCCGGTGAAATTCTACAAAAGTGCAGCTTCCCAACTTGCACCACACCTACTTAACATATATAAGGCAAGTCTAAAACACGGAGAATTGCCCAGATATCAGTGCCTAGTGACAATAGTGGCGATTCACAAGCCGGTGCAAGCCACTGCAGGAATGCATGTCTTATAGGCCTATATCCCTAATAAATGCAGAAGCAATAATACTGGCAAAAACATTGGGAATGAGATTGCAGCCATATCTCACAACAGTGATCCACCGGATCAGTCAGACTTTATGCCAAACCGTAGTATGGCCTTGAATCTCCGGGGGCTCCATAGTGGCATGGCACGCATGTCAACTATTGTGGAAGACGCAGTTATTCTTTCCCTAGATGCGCGCATGGCATTTGACATGGTCGAATGGCCCTTCCTCTTTGCAGTCCTCCGACACATGGGCTTTGGCTCCAAATTCTGCGAATGGGTGCGCCTGCTCTACAATAAACCCCTAGCGCAAGTTGTGGCTAACGGCCGCATCTCGACGGATTTCCCTCTGGGTAAAGGGAGGAGGCAAGGCTGCCCACTTTCCCTACTCCTATTTGCGGTAGTACTGGAACCACTGGTGGCATGGATATGCCAGGACCTGGTCATCAGGGGGCTGAAATGGACCATGGGATGGGAAGACCACATATCACTATATGCAGGCGATGTATTGTTATATCTGACGTCCCCATCATGCTCTATCAACTGCCTCCTAGACATTTGTGCAGCATATGGCAGGGCCTCAGGCTACACTATCAACTGGGCTAAATCACTGTTCAACATCCTGCACGGTCTCCCGCCCAGACTGCCGCGCAACTGCGAAATTCAGATTGCAGAACAGGGATTCAAATACCTTGGCATATATGTCACACCTCAGGCCACGCATTTCACTGAAGAAAACCTTATGAAGCCCCTGGCAAGGTTCTGCCGCGATGTCAAACACTGGCGCTCATTACCGCTCACTCTACTGGGAAGAGCGGCCCTCTTCAAGATGATGCCACTTCCCAGATTCTTTTATATCCTACAAAACACCCCATTCCCGGTTAGCCCCACCTATTTCACAATGATAAACACTGAAGTAACCAAACTGCTATGGGATGGAAGGTCGGCCCGTATTGCCATGAAGAAAGTAGTGAAAGGATGGTATGACGCGGTATCACCCTCCCAAATATACAAATGTATTATTGGGCGTCACAGCACATTGTTATAAATCAATGGCTTTATGCATCACAGGACGACCCAGCATTCCGTATGGATAGGCATCTCCTAGAAGGTGAATGGATTATGGGTGTACTATCTAATAGATCCAGGAAGACAACTCACACAGGTCCCACAGCACACACAATATATGTTGGGCACGCCGCACGGCGGGCATTAGGCTGGGAAGGGGTTTTCACACAAGCAATGCCACTATAGGACACCCGAGAACTGGGGAAACTGCGAAACAGCAAGGGATTCCAACAATGAAATGAAATGAAATGAATGAAACTTATATAGCGCACGACTTACCCTGGGGCATCACCGCGCTTGCTTAGGGAACCCATCCTGGTATTCCCCTGTGAGATAACCCTGGCAGGGTATCCACAAGGTGAAAGCCAGGCATCCCACCGCGAGGGGCCGTTGTGGAGATTAAGCAAGCTATTGCCCAGAGTCGCAGAGTGTGAACCCGTGAGTCGAGAAGGCACCGGAGCGAGAATTAAAGAGTCCGTGGAATGTTGAGCCTAAGACCCGCCGAGGCGGGGAATTGAACCCTGGTCCGGGCCGAACTCAAGCTCCAGGTCTGCCGCCTCTAACCCCTGAGCCACACTTCTCCTGATAGGCATCTCCAGGTTGGGAGACCAGTGGAAAAAAGGTGGGGTTATCTCATACGCCCAGATGCAAGCCATTTACGGATTGGCACAGGCAGAAACCTTCAGATATACGCAAGTCAGGAAAGCGCTCGCAGCTGTAATTCCACCAACCACGCAACTCCCAGAGGCCTCAACGCTAGAGGACAGACTTCTAACAGATCACTTAAGTAAAAAAGCCATCTCCCTAACATACTGAAAAATAATAAAAATCAGCCGGACCCCAAAACAACCCTTAAGGAGCGATGGGAGGCGGACATAGGAGACTTGGATGAGGAGGACTGGCAGGAAGCCCGTGCGTTCCCAAGAGAAGTAGCAATACCTTCTAAACTAAAACTAATACAATTGAAAATCCTACATCCCACTTACTACACACGAATCCTGCTAAACAAGTTAGTCAGGGTGGATACTCCACTCTGCCTCAGACAATGCGGTGCAATAGGCACCTTTTGGCACACGATTTGGGAGTGCCCGGCAATTGCACTATATTGAGAGGCCATCATGCATACGATTTCACAAGTAACTGGAGTAGAGGTCCCACCGGAACCAAAGAGATGTCTGCTTAACATTTGGGAACCCACAGATCTCAATCACGTGGCTCAAGATTGGGTGGCACTGGAAATGGTATTGGTGAAGCGCAATATAGCACAGCACTGGGGCTCAGGAATGACTCCGACAGGTCGACAGTAGTGCTGTGATATTGTCAGTTTATGTCCACCGGGGATGTCCCAAAAAACTGGGCCCAGGTGTGGGGAGGATGGAATACATTTTGTGGTAATATTTGCAAACCCCCTCAAGAGGAGCAGACGTCGGCAGATAGCGACTAACCAATGGAGAAGGGGATACCAGGGTTTGTGTCACAGCACGCAGCAGATCAATAGCTACTGGGTGAGAGTTAAAACCAATTGATCAATGTAAGAGATGTACTATTATGTCATCTACTGTATGCACTAATGAGTATTCCACTGATTTATCGATTATCTATTTATGCAAAATGCCAATAAAATGTTTAAAAAAAAAAGAAATCGAATCCTTTAACACAGTAACAGCCATCAAAGCAATACTTTTATGTGATTCCAAGTTTAGTAAAACACAAAAATAAATTGCAGCATTTACCCTGCCTCAGTACAGCATTGATAAACAAGCACAAACAGACAAACAAAAGGTCTGCGTTTGGCTGCAAACCTTCAGACTTTTTTTAATGCTTGTTTTGTTTTATCATGGTTTTTGCTAAATATTCTTGTTGGGAAACCTGTCAGGAACCCATCAGTTAAAAAAGGCTAATAGCAAAAACATGTTTGGGGTCTCAAAAGGCCCACATTGTCACAGTAGTCAGTAATTTGTTTATTGATAATTAGTTAAAACCATTCACATATAATGTCCTTGAGGTTTAAAAGAGAACATTATAAATCATTCATTATAATAAAATACAGTTAATTGTGCTGCATATAATTGGTCGGTGCATTTTAAAACCGTATTTATATATTTAACAAAATACACTAATTAAAAGACCGCCAGTGTTAGTAAAACACATGAAATAGGTTATAGACGGTTTCCTAAATTGATTTTTAGGAATATTGGAATAAAAGCTTTTCTTTCAAATGTGAAGGTCGGGCAGACACACAGAATGTGTGCAAATGGCTCTTTATGATAGGGGCAAAAGCGACAGGCTATTTTTACTCTTAAAGTTCTCTGTTTGCCCCACCTCCCCTCATCAAAGAGTCCAACGTTTAGCATTACAAGCTGTATTTTTGTCTCCCATGAAAGTGCAAAGTTGAGATGTGTTTGTCGCACTGGTTTTCATAGGTCCTTGCTATTAATAAGCTATGTTCAGGGCCGCTAGAATTATGTGGCAGGAGAGCACCATATTATGTGGCAGACTTCACTAATTTATGTGGCAGGAAAAGCAAATTATGTGGCATAATGCAGCACATTTTTTTTTATTCTTTTCCTTCATTATTTCGTAATTTTTACAAATGGTATTACTGTCTGAGCAAAGATTTCACCCAATTAATACCAGTTTAACAATCAAATACATAAAAAAAAAGCAACTGAAAGATGACCAGCTAACCTTTGTAATGGGCCTTTCAGTGCTTGCAAACCCCGGCCATCACATTTTTAGTCACTTTTGATCCTTTTGAGCTAGAAACAATATTTTTTGTTAAAATCTACAGATTATGCAGCAGATGATGGATTATGTTACAAATGCGTTAAATCCATAATTATGTGAAAAAAGCTGCGCCCGCCAAATCACATAACTATAGTGGCCTTGACTATGTTGCTTTGTTGAAATATTTCAAGTCAGCTTCTCTGGATTTAATGCTTACTGTCCTCATCAGTATATGCTTTACCATTATGACACATCCTCTCCCAGCTCTCATGATTAGTACTTGGTTCTTTTATTTTATTTATTTATTTATTTAATGCGATTTTATATAGCGCAAACTTTACCCGAAGGTGTCAGAGCGCTTTACATAAGAACCAGTTGCAAAACATAAGGATTTAGGATTAAATGCGTTACATAAAAGATACAAACAGAACAAATTGCAACTTTACAAGATGTAAAGTCACACAAGGAGGAGATACAGACAGAAAGAACAAGCATTTGCAATGCAATAGGTCTTGCATTAGGAAAGTGTGAGCTATTGGTATTCTAAATGACACATTTTTTAAATATAAATATGTGTTGGCTTTGAAAATATATAAATTAATAGCATCGTTATTCACAAAGCCAATAGCTTACACTTTCCTAATGCGAGTCCTATTGGCTATGGCAATGCTTGTTGGTAGCAAGCAAGGACAGTGCTGTTGTGGTGGTGTCCCCGAGTGATGGACGGTGGAGTTGGAGGGTGTGTGAGGGTGTGAGGGGGTGAGGTGGTGTGGGGGTGTGAGGATGAGGGGATAAGGGGGTGAGGGGGTGTGAGGGGGGTGTGAGGGGTGTGAATGTGTGTGAGAGGGTGTGAGGGTGAGGGGTGTGAGGGGGTGTGAGGGTGAGTGAGGGGGTGTGAGGGTGAGAGGGTGTGTGAGAGGGTGTGTGAGGGTGAGAGGGTGTGTGAAGGTGAGAGGGTGTGTGAGGGTGAGAAGGTGAGTGAGGGTGTGTGAGGGGGTGTGATGGTGAGGGGGTGTGAGGGTGAGGGGGTGTGTGTGAGGGGGTGTGAGGGTGAGGGGTGTGAGGGTATGAGGGGGTGGGTGAGGGGGTGAGGGGGTGTGGGTTCTGAGGGTGTGTGGGGTGTGAGGGTGAGGAGTTATGAGGGTGAGGGGGTGTGAGGGTGAGTGGGTGGGTGAGAGTGTGGGTGAGAGGGTATGTGAGGGTGAAAGGGTGTGTGAGGGTGGGTGAGGGTGAGGGGTTGTGTGAAGGTGGGGGAGTGTGTGAGGGTGTGGGGGTGTGTGAGGGTGAGGGGGGGTGAGGGTGAGGGATGTGAGGGGGTAAGGGTGAGAGGGTTCTGAGGGTGAGGGGGTGAGGGTGAGGGTGTGGGGGTGTGAGGGTGGAGGGTGAGGACGTGTGTGAGGGTGAGGGGATGAGGTTGAGGGGGTGTGAGGGTGAGGGGGTGTGAGGGGGTGAGGGTGAGTGAGAGTGAGTGGGTTGTGAGGGTGAGGGGGGAGGGTGAGGGTGTGAGGGTGAGTGAGTGTCTAGAGGCAAAGCATAGCGGATGTAGCATTGCAGCTAGCAAGTCAAGTGTTTTCATGCTGAGTGCCCTGTGCAGGGAGCATCGCTGGAGTACAATGTCCTGCAACTTAGTTAACGTGGTACGTCCTGGGATCGGCTTGACTGGTCATACTGATTCATTATAATAAAAAACACACTCGGAGAAAAACTTAGAAGTGATGTTGGCTTCCGTACATGGTGTAGTACGCTCGGCTGGGTGAGAGCTTGCTTTGCTCGGTTGTAAAATAAATAAACCCTGGTTGCGCTCGATGGAATGCTGTAAAATTAGGAGGCATAGGGAAAATGTTATCGGCTTGACTGTGCATTAGTGAAAACAAAATGCTCGAGGGCATGCTACATAACTGGGAGGCTTAAGGAAAGTATCATCGTGATCGTATCGTTATAACTCGGAGTGAGGGAAACAAAATCAACTTGAAACTTAGAAGGACAAGCTCTCTGCATTGCGTGGCGGGGGTGGGGGAGCAGGGGAGCGGCGTTCCTTTGAAGTCGGAAGGGTGGGAGGGAACGAGCATATGGGGTGTGAGCGATAACGCAAGTAAGAGATGTACAGTCTCTGTGTTACAGAGAAGAAGTGGCAATGTATGTCCTCGGTAAACTAAGTTTTGGCAAGAAAGAGACTCACTGTGGTGGACGTTAAAGATGTGGGGCAGTGCATTTCCCACGACGTGTTGCTTATGGAGTCAACCTGGCAGAGTCTAAAATCACTGCGGAAATGGGGTCACTACTCCCCCGATGTGTGTTGCTAGAAAGGCAACAAAAAGAGTCTGTAAATAAAACAACAAGTGGAAAGGGGGTTTTCTTGCACTAGCTGGCAGGTCTCGGTGTGCGTCCAAAAATGTAGTATTTAAAAAATTTTGTTATTGAAAAATTGCGTGGCGACGGCTACTCTTGGTGGACCTCTGCACTATAGTCCTTTGTAGACAAAGGAGACTGTAGGCCGCATGGGTATGCTGGCATGGGCTCAGCTGGTAGTCAGTTCTCGTGAGCATGCAGTAACAAGGCGGGTGATTATATCCTAAATCCGTGCAGGGAGCATCGATGGCGTACAATGTCCTGCAACTTAGTTAACATGGTACGTCCTGGGATCGGCTTGACTGGTCATACCGATTCATTATAACAAAAAACATACTCGGAGAAAAACTTAAAAGTGATGTTGGCTTTCGTACATGGTGAAGTACGCTCGGCTGGGTGAGAGCTTGCTTAGCTCGGTTGTAAAAAAAATATACCCCGGTTGCGCTTGATGGAATGCTGTACAACTAGGAGGCATAGGGAAAATGTTATCGGCTTGACTGTGCATAAGTGAAAACAAAATGCTTGA
Source organism: Lissotriton vulgaris (assembly GCF_964263255.1). NCBI lineage: Eukaryota > Metazoa > Chordata > Amphibia > Caudata > Salamandridae > Lissotriton > Lissotriton vulgaris. The sequence continues at coordinate 153,738,290 of NC_141700.1, read as the reverse complement.
GGGCATGCTACATAACTGGGAGGCTTAAGGAAAGTATCATCGTGATCGTATTGTTATAACTAGGAGTGAGGGAAACAAAATCAACTTGAAACTTAGAAGGACAAGCTCTCGGCATTACTGTGGCGGGGGTGGGCGGAAAGCGGGGATTAAAAACAAGGGAAAAACAAGTGTAACAGAGGGCAGAAAGGCACAAAAAACGAGTCTAACAGAGGGCAGAAAGGCACAAAAAAACGAGTCTAACAGGGCAGAAGGGCAGAAAAACAAGGGAAAAACGAGTCTAACAGAGGGCAGAAAGGCACAAAAAACGAGTCTAACAGGGGGCAGAAAGGCACAAAAAAAGAGCCTAACAGAAGGCAGAAAGGCACCAAAAAAAACGAGTCTAACACTGGGAGGGTGTTGAAAGAGACACGGCCTGGCGGCTGTGAAAGTGAAAGTACGGCCGTGGGCAGCAACAGCAGGGGTGAATAATTAGGGGGGAGGAGAAATGCCCAAGGCCGAGCGCATGCCGGGGGAAGCTTCAGATGCCTGTGGGAGGGAGGCTGATGGCTTTGATGTGGACGCACTTTCCGCACGAGTGCACCACACGAACTGTAGGAAATCCGCGATGGTTTCAGACCTTGGTTTGCCCTCTATACTCTTGTCTATTATCCCTTGCGGGATTAATAGGCGATACCTACAAATCGCACGCTGCCTCCTGATGAGAGCTTTGGCATTATGTTTATACAATTAACCACTGGCTGGCACTTTGGGTTTTTCTTGATTTATTTCAAGTTCATTGGCTTTGCAGTAACAGTATTGCTTGTTGAACGAATACTGAATGACTGGTATAGTCTAGAATGATTCTATCATCAGCAAATCTCAGTATACAGAGAGATGGTAATTTATCCTTGGTGGGCATGCCTTTTTTTGGCAACTGCCAACTCTATGTCAGCAACAAACAGGTTGAACAGAATCAGGGCCAGGAAGCATCCTTGCTGCAATGTTTGCTGTTAACAAATACCTTATAAGACAAAGTCCCAATAATGTCCAATTTCCCTTGGATCCAATTGTTGGTATAGATTGGGAATATGACATTTAACATTTTATAAGGAAGGCCCCATTTGGTTCATTTGGCCCAGAGAAGTCGCAGAAGTCCCTGGCACTTTGGGGAACAATTTTTTGTGGGGATGTGCACTTTGTGAGCAGGAAGAATGTTGTCACTGACAGTGAAGTTAGCCAGTGGCCGAGGTGCCATAGACCCAAAGCCCCATGCTGTTTGCTGGTAAGGAGAAAAATATGAATATAAAAACAACAGACCAATGGACGAAGAGGACTGTTGAAAATGCTCGGTTAAGTATATTATACATATAATTTTAATAAAATCAAAAGGTCTTGACCAAAGCCAGAAATAAAATGTACACCTTTCGCTACCAAAAAAAAAACAAGTATTCTATGTTTGAAAATTGTTTGAAATCCAAGGTGTCCATCAGTTCAATTGTTGAAAAAAGATCAGTAGACGAAGGAATAAAAAACTCATAGGAGAGCAGAAGTAAAAGAATACCTGAAACTAACAGCAATCCTGCCTTCACTTCTTCATGTACTAATTGTTGTGAACACTTACATCTTTCTATAATGTGCAGTAGAGCAAAAATAGTCTTTGTCTTATACTGTGCGGAAAGGTATGGGAAAGGCCTGTATAAATAAAAGCTGATTAAGATGGAGGTTAAGAGAATCCGTGGAGGTCCTGTGAGTGAACCCTCAACCAAATCCCACAAACATGCTTGTGGGCCCCGGACACATCTGCATGCTGAAGTGTCAAGTTTGCCTTCCCTATCATCCCGTGTTTCACATTTACATGAGCCCCCCCAAGCGTAGGTCTTAGATCGACATTGGGTACACTTCCAATAGTGGCACCAATAATGTCCAAATTCACATCCAACATGAAATAAATCAGGGGACCGGACAATTATCTTAATTTTCCTCAATCATGTCCATCACTGGATTAAATAAAGTGTCCTTAGGGGCAAATCCTCAAACTCGTTCACGCATGGTCCACTCGCCTGGAACTTTCACAGCTACGGAGCAGAAGATTCAAGCATGGGAATTATATTATATTGTTCACAGATGGCATTAATGCCCTTCATAGCAGTGCTGCAAACACAATAAAATAATGGATGGAGGACTCAAACTTTTCAGACACTCACCCCCAGTTACTATTAGATTTGGGATAAATCACTTTGCCACCCCAGTTCAGATGCAGCCATATGCAAATCAGCCTTGACCCTGTTCCTCATGGGAACAGTCCAGCCCAAACAAAAGAAGATGATGGGCGGAGCACTCAAACTTTTCAGACACTCACCGCCAGTCACAGATCTGGGTTGCATCCATCATCATTCTTTAGCTCACTTCGCCACCTCAGTTCAGACCCAGCTATATGCAAATCAGTCTTGACCCTATGCCTCATGGGAACAGTCCAGCCCGAACTGCCAAGCCAGGTCTTCCCTGAACCAGAAACAAGCAACCTGGGACCGGTTTCTGGGTAACACCCTTCATCAGCCAGGCTAGCTTGAACCCAGTGGCATAGTGAGCAAGGGACCCACGTCTTGGCATACCCTACCAACTTAGGGCGAACAAAGCAAACAAAAGGAGATGATGGACTGAGCGCTGAAACGTTTCAGACACTCACCCCCAATCACAGATCTGGGTTGAATCCATCATCATTCTTTAATTCACTTCGCCACCTCAGTTTAGACCCAGCTATGTGCAAATCAGCCTTACCCTGTGCCTCATGGGAACAGTCCAGCCCGAACTGCCAAGCCAGTTCTGCCTTGAGCCAGAAACAAGCGCAGCTGCTAAAGGTATCTATCTAAAGTTTGTTAAGCTTCAAAACTCCTTCCCTTGCTTTAAAGAAGTCATCGAGGGGCATTAGAAATAACTTTACCTGGCACTTCATGCCACTCTTATGTTGTTTCTATACCTTGTTCATAACATATTGTATTGTATTTTAATTGCATGAATATAGCACTTAATACCACTGATTGGGTGTTGAAGTGCTTTGCACAGGGCAGCACGCTCCTCTGGAATGCAACATTTGTGGTTAGTCCAGAGTTATTAGTTACTGAATGTCATTGGGGTTAGTCTTGTCCGCTCAACCAAAGCTTCCATGCATTTACTCTCGTTTTTATATGGTAGATAGAATTAATAGGAGTTAGAAGTGCATTAGAGAAGGGTGTGTGAATTCAGACAGATATTTGGTTAGATTAGTATATGAGCTACAGAAGACTAGGTATTGTTAGAGTGCAGAGGAATGTCTTCCAAGGAAAGAGACATTTGTAGTGGCAACTTGAAGAAATACATAATAGAAGTTAAGGCAACATGTTTGTGACCAAATAGGTTTTGCTCAAAGAGAGGAGGCCTTTAGGATATAGAGGGGAAGGAGAGGGCCATTCAAGAGAAACAAGCAGAGGCAACACCCAGAAGGTTAAAGAAATAGTCAGTTTTATAGAGGATGCTTTTTGAGACAGCATGTAATTTGAGGATGCAACATTGTAGGAAAAAAATATTTGCACATGAGATACTGCTAAAATAAGTTATTTTGATAGGAACTAAAATCAGGCAAAAGGTCTGTCTGCTGCTAGTCTTCTGGTGATGTTGGACTTCATCAAGGTCATCTGGTCAGCTCAGGAGTTGGAAGCATAAAGTAATTTCTGGGTGCAAATCAATGGAAAGATTGGTAGCTTGGGGATTCGCTTTAAGAAAGCAGTAATCTCAAGAATATAGCATTGTGGGCAAATATATGGGAAAAAACGGTAAATATTGGGGCAGATATCTGTCATGTTCACCCTTACATTCTGGCTCACAGCATTAATTACAATAACTAAGTGGTATCCATGTGGATGCCTCTGGTTTGACATAGTGTAGGGTGGGGGTAAGGTCTTCTTCCCAGACAGTAGAAGTGTGTTGTCTGCATTCTTGTGGCTGGAAAACCGAGATCAAGGCAGTGATTGAAGGGGACAGTGACCCCTTTAGAATTCAATAAAGATTGTGTTAAAAAGAGGTTGCTGATGAGTTCATCTGAATGAAGCACTGCCCTTTGGTAGATGGGGGTTAGGGGGAGACTGGCGGGATTGCACACTCTATTGTTCAATGTTAAAGGGACCCCATAGGCGAGTCAAGCTTTTTCTCTTTCTTGATAACACTATATGATGACAGCCGAGTGCAGGATCCACACACCTCTTTGTGCCTCTAACGTGTGTGTTTCAAGCCAGAGACTAACCTGCTATGAGAAGGCTCACTGTACACAAAGTCTGTGTCTAGAGAGCAATCTGGAGAGGTCATTTGAAAGAACTACCCCAAGCTGGGTCTGCTGCACATGCTAAAATGATAAAGAAACCAAACACTAAGGGCCCAGTTCACAAAGGTAAAGTTAGACCTGAAGTGTAAGATTAGACCTGAAGTGTAAGATTAGACCTGAAGTCCAAGTTTAGACCTGAAGTTTAACCCTTTCATTGCTGCCGTCAGCCAACGGCCGTCGCAAGCTTTACCTTCGTAGTGCTGCGCACGTCTGTTGGCCGACGCAGCCCCGCCCACTCTTCAGAACGTCCACACCGTGGCGGAATTGCCGCAGCGGTTAAGGTGTTAAGGTCCCGATTCGCAGAGGTAAACTTAGACCTGAAGTCTAAGTTTACCTTTGTGAATCAGGCCCTTATAATATAAAAGTTGCAAAATTACACTCATCAAGGGTGGTGCGCTATCAGAGGGCACAAGATCTACAAAATGCATATTTAAAATAGGTTGTTGTTATTGTGCAAAGGTTTGACATACTTAATTGGCTTGAGGCACGTATCATAGGCGGCCTACCATACCAACTGCAAACTAACTTGAGTACACTGATTGGCTCTTAGCATACATTTAAACATTTTAATAATTTGCTGACATCGCTATAAATTTCTATAACCATATAAACTCAAAACATGTCTAGTCCTCGATAGCCGGGACGCTTACACTGATTGAAGGTCACGGAACCCCATCCATGAGATATCTAGTGTGTGCAACACTTGGATGACAGAGGAAAATACATCCTTTTATTGTCAACAACCATGCCCTATTCAAATATATATGAGGCAATAAAATGGCACAGCATCAGCAACAAGAACCCAAGTGCATCTCTGTGCCATACTGGTGTGTTTACCGCACTCCATCAATCTATGCATTTATGTTGTACTGTATGTGACATATAGTTATATATTATGAAACACCTCTCAGTCACAGCACAAACGACGGACCTAAAATTTGCATTACAAATTAAAAAGGGTGTTTTTCTCCGCTAATGTGGAGGGGCATCGCCCCACAAGAAAATTGCCTCCAGAGATGGAAAAATTAAATGGTAATAAAAGCTCATTTATTACCTTTTTATCTTTCAAAACCCCGTCCTGAGCCGAGCGTCAGGATGGTTGGTGGGGCTTTATGATTTCTGCTGCTGCGTCACAGGTAGCAGCAGAAATCAGTGATGGGCAGGACACCTTAAGTTTAAAGTGCTCATGTCTTTTGGCTGGCCGTCTTGTGATGACCAGCCAGACATGTGCATTTTAAACTTCACTAAACTAACTATCTAAGACAGCTGGGTTAGAGACAGAATAGGGCTCCAGTGCCCTCGGGAGCGGTGAGAGAGGCCGCTTCCTCCAATCCTGACACTGCTCTCATTCATCATGAGAGGAGCACCAGGATTTGTTATTGCAGTTTCCTGGAGCTAGCCAGCCAGCCAGCCAGCCAGCCTGCCTGACTGCCTGCCTGACTGCCTGCCTCCCCAGCTCCCTGACTGCCTGCCTGCCTGCTTGCCTGATTGCCAGCCTGCCTGACTGCCTGCCTGCCACCTGCCTGCCTGGAGAAGACCCAAGCGAGGAGGTTGTTGCACCAGGAGAATAAGTGGGGTGATTTTTTATTCTTGTTTTGTACTTTTATTTTGCCCCTCGGCCCTCCTTACATGCCAGCCTCCACTGAAATTAAAACAACTGCTAAACTTTGTTTCCCTCACTCCCTTACCTGAATCTCATTAATGTGACTGAAGGTTTGTGATGTTGCTTGGTCCTGGCATTTTTCTGAGGCTTTTGACTGTTTCTATGCCCCAGGGGAGGGACAAACACGAGGGAAGGAAGAGAAGCGATTGGTTCAGCTAGAAATATTAAAAAGCCAACCAATGGTAAACAATTGACGGGCGGTAAGTCCACTCTAAGTTTCTGGTATGGTCCACAAGATATCTTTTTAAAAACAGTCAGCTAAAAGTGGTCTGTGGGCTAGATCTAAGAAAATTGTATGACCTTTAAATTAGGTCAGCCTTAGCCCAATTGAGTTAATGGCCAGCCAACACCACAACACACATTTGACATTGCCATGGGGCAGAAACAGGCTATTCCTATTGGGTATCCACCAAAATGTGATAGAATGTGAAATTTGAGGGCTTGAAGCAAGCAGTCTTGCATTGCAAATGTGACTCTCGTAATCAAATTATTTGAACTTAGCTAAATCATATTGTACGAATGTCTCTGTACCTGCGTCATGTTCAATGGCGGAAATGAACACCAAGGACATACTACCAGGGTAGCCACCAGAGTTGTTTCTCCAACATTTAATGTTATCATATATTCATTGCAGTATGCTTTGATAAGCAGGCCCAGGAGGAATTTTAATAATGCATGCTAAATTTGTTTGATTTCATGTTATGCTTGTTACACAAAATTCCATGAAATTACACCAGTTTGTGTAATTACAGCCCCTTTGCAGTACAAAAATAACTACAGAAAATGCCATTCATGGTAGAAATTTCTATGAACGTACGCAAACAACACAACACGAGAGGCTAGTGTTCACTTTACTTTGTTTAAATGCATCTTCATGTCAAAACTAATGCAATGAAGAAATTCAACCTGAAATGTTGCACAAAATGTCGGATTAAATGTCGGATTCGCATTTTGCATTATTACACATATTTCACATCATTTTGCCAACATTTTGCATAAATACACAAAAGCAAATAATTTCAGACATGCATATTGATAAGCTTAATAGCTGTTCAGATATATAGCTTTTAAAGGGTTCTTGGGGCCATGATTGTCAGTGAAATATGGAATAAAACCTTTTTAAAAAAGCACTCTGGGACTACCTTACAGAAATGCCTTCTGATGGCTCCACTTGCACATAGTGTCCAGCGAATTGGAAATGGAAAGTTGGCCAACCTATCTGCCCCTGATGATTGCCTCATCAGTGGATAAACACACCATAAAAGGCAGATGAGCAGCCTGGTGCAGACCATTTCCACCACCCGCGGCTGGTATAGGTAAGGTCGGTGGGATTTCGACAGACAATGACGAGGGAAAATTGATTATTTATTTAATTTTTCCTCTTCTTCATATGTCGAAATTCTCTCCCCCACCACCCGGCCCCACCGGTCTTACCGGCACGGGCCGCGGCTTATTTTCACTCAGATGTGATTACCTTGTAAATGTTTGAGATGCGAGAAAAGAACGTGTTCAGGATGTGCCATTGTTACCTGTCATCATAGGTGACCATTATTACCTCTTTATAGCACTCGGTTTGCTGACCTCATAAGGATGGAAGTCTGAGTCTTCCTTGCTAGGATCGGACCACAACTTAATTTGTCAGCAACAGACCTACAGCCCTGTGTGCACTCCAGCAGGTTTGGCGCCACAGGTTTTGCTGATGGACCAGAAGGATTACTTTATACCTATCTATACCAGCTCCTGGAAAACGTTCTTGTCTGCCTGCAGAAACTGCACCACCAGGTACTTGAAATGCATCTGAAACTGCAGAAATGGAGCCATTTACAAGCATAACCGGAAGTGATCCTTTGGTTCCCGGGTACATCACCTGATTCAGAATCTATGGTCAGTAGACATGCAACCCCAGGTACGCGGAGATGCTGGCCCCTCGTTAAACACCACCCATTAGCCAACAATCACATAAGATCAACACTCAAATCTAGAGACTTAGCATACGGGTAGGCGGGGTCCTGGAAGTTCACGGCCCTAAACTCCGGAAGGCGCTGAACCTAAAACTGAAAGAAGAACCCAGGGACACACACTTCAGGAGATCCCAGAAAATCAAATTGTACAACTGAGGACATCTCAACCGAGACTACGCATCTGTCAAACCCCATTACGACTATGGGTTCCCTTCTCACTTCTAAATGGATTGCATCTACCTGTCATTTGTCTCACAATTCATCCGTAATCTCTACTGTGTGACTCTGTTCATCTGAAATGGTCATAAGGTAACACCTGGTGCCCTACAACACTTGGAAACAAGTATATGAATAAAGTCATGTGAACTCAATCGTAAGTGTGCAAGTTCTCCTCCGCTCACTTAGGGGCATATGTAGGTAGGCGTTTGCGATTCGCAAATAGCAAACGCCCCTTTGGTATGCAAAATAAGGAATCGCAAAAATTGCGATTACTTATTTTGCTTATAGCATTTAAGGAATCGCAATTTTGCGATTCCTTAAATGCTATGTAGGGGTGCCTTAAAAATTTCAATTTTGGCAAAAGAATCGCAAAATACCACCTACTTCAAGTAGATGGTATTTTGCGATTTCCTTTAAAAATGCCTTTTTTTAAAAAATTCAAAGTGCCATGTGGCGCACAGACATGCCCTAAGGGCATATCTGTGCGCCACATGTACTTACAGGCACATTCCAGGGGTGCAACAGGTGTCCTTTGGACACCCTGGCACCCTTGGAATTGCGATTTTCAAATTGCGATTTTCTCACAGAAAATCGCAATTTGAGAATGTATCCCCATTCATTCCTATGGGACTTTTGGCCCATAGGAATGAACGGGACACTCAGTTCTTAATTGCGATTCGCTATTTGCTAATCGCAAATAAGGAATGTTAGAGATTCGCAAAAAAATTGCGAATTATTACCTACATTCCATTTTGCTATTCTCAAATAGCGATTCCTTAAAAATCGCTATTTGAGAATCGCAAAATGGAAATTACCTACATATGCCCCCAGATGATCAATATCGAAACGTAAAAGTTAATAAACATACTACATTAACGGAGTCATCATATGTTGAGAAAAAACAGTTCTCTGATCCCAGCCCTTCATCGTTGACCACAGCCGGCCATAGACATTCTAGAATGTTGCTTTGTTTGATGATGTTTGTGACATCCTTCATCGTTGACCACAGCCGGCCATAGACATTCTAGAATGTTGCTTTGTTTGATGATGTTTGTGACATCCTTCATCGTTGACCACAGCCGGCCATAGACATTCTAGAATGTTGCTTTGTTTGATGATGTTTGTGACATCCTTCATCGTTGACCACAGCCGGCCATAGACATTCTAGAATGTTGCTTTGTTTGATAATGTTTGTGACATCCTTCATCGTTGACCACAGCCGGCCATAGACATTCTAGAATGTTGCTTTGTTTGATGATGTTTGTGACATCCTTCATCGTTGACCACAGCCGGCCATAGACATTCTAGAACGTTGCTTTGTTTGATGATGTCATCATGGCTTCCGGTTCTATTGTGACATCCCACATCGGATGGCCCCTTCATTGCTTTACTACCCAACTACAGGTCTATTTTCCAGGTGTTGGCTAATTGACCACGGGAATCAATCGCCATATGCCCACGTCCTTCCGCTTCTACGAGTCCGAAGCATCTTCGAGAGCCATCTGGCGCAGCCGAGGGAGCGCCCAGAGGCGCAGGTGAACGCTAAAGGAAATATGTTAATAAGGACCCAAGGATAAGCTCCTGGCTCTCGAGGGCTTTAGAGCTAGTGCAGGACATTATCACCTAATTAGTTTGTTATCCGTGTCCATGGCATCTGTCACCATGACAACAAAGAAAGGTGGAATATTTGATGGTTACTTTAAATGAATAAAGCAAGGGGAGAAGCTCAGATGAAAGCTCCCCTTCATTTGTCAGATATACTGATTGGAGCTAAGAGCCCTCGCTTCCTGCGAGTAATGATGAGGCGATGGCCTGATTGAGAGCCCCCTAATGACATAAAGACCAGGATAAAGACACTGAAGATGGGGTGGGGGTGCCGGGGAGGGGGGGGTGTCTAATGATTGCCATGATAAATCAGAGCAGAGTGTAAATGTGAGGGCTAATTTTTCAGGTGATTCTCAATGCCGCTGTTCAGTCCATTTCTTGGTCCTCCCAGTTATGAAAAATAAGACAACTTGTATCCCAGGCCGCAGACTTTGGGCATGTTGGCTGGAACCAGTGGCCTGACGAAACTTGAGGGGGCAAGGTATTTGGAGAAGCACCCGCTGCAGATTTGGGAGCTCTCAGGCCAGAGTACAGCACCCTACAGCTCGGGCCACCCAATCCCCGCACGTGGGGGCTGCGACAGCCTTTGTTACGCCACTGGCTAGACCTCAGATCTTCACACCCCACGAGCATTATTCAGGTATTATACCAGTCCTTGATTTTTCTGCTGCCAGGGTTCTCCAACTCCAAACCTGCCTGGTCTTGGTTCCCACTCATGCTTGTTTCTTCCACCACCCTCCACTTCCTGTCTCTTTATCTCATGCTTTGCAGGTTCTTTTTCATCCCTGCTTTCTCTTTTTATCACTGTTTCCCCATCTTTCCATTCCTACTTCATTCATTCTGTATTCCGCATCTCTCTCTTGCTCTGGATCAAAGTCTGATGATGAAAAGTAAGTTCCGGCACCCAAAAATGGCCACCACCTGCATCCACCGGCTCAAATTAAGCACTGCAAAATGTGGCAGTTCACAAGTCGCTCAAATGTGCTAATATAGGCAATTCCACTCTGCATGCAAACATTTAGCAGAAATAGTCGCAAACACAGCATTCCCAACAGCGGCAGTAATGTCTTGCTACGGTGACCCATTGGGGACATGTATGAGAGCAATTTTCACATTTTGACTAAAGGGCGAACATGTGGGCTGTTTTGCTGAGGGTTATTTGCAAGAATTTCAGGCACTCGGCTAAGCTTCTTTTCCAGGTCAAATTCGGGCTTATCCCTTTTTTTTCCTTTCATACAGAAAAACATATTGCAGACCATTTTCCGTAATGAAATTGGCCAATTTGATGCGAGGGAAGAAGAGCAGGCCTAATTAGAGTTCATTTCGTGATAACCCTATCATAGAAACAAGTTCTTCTGGCTGAGTGGGCAAAAGAGGGCTTCCAGCGACCCATGCACGGTAATTACTATAATTAGTTTCAATTAAGGCCTACGTTTGCCTCCCTGCGCTCAATAGCCCAAGCGAGCCTTAAAGCTAAGAGGAGGCTATCTAATTAATTTGGCATTTATTTTGTTGTGTCAGGGGGCAACTGGCATTAGAGACATGCTTCAGCGAGCCTAGGCCTGGCGGAAAATACTCAGTTTTTGTAGCATTTTCTATTACTTTATTTATTCTGTTCCTGCTTGTCGGAGATGTTATCGTTTGTTTATTTTAATATTTAAGGAAATGCAACCCTTACCTGAGCTAGGTACAACAATGTAAAAGGAATTATAACAAATGATACAATAGTGTCAGAAAATCCCCCCAAAACAATAAACACAACCATATAAATTAATATTCATTCATTATTATCTTTATTTCGGCCGCTTTAGCCATAAAAGATACATACATGAAAAAACACAAGGTCATATCAGTTTACACATACAAGTCTAAAAACAGTTAAAAACTTATCTATAAGTACAGAATTCATTATAAGCATCCTCATAGATATACATACATAAATGCATTAAAAAAAACACCAAAGCTTCATCTCAATTAATATCTAGTTACTAGACATGTACCATATTGGGGGGGAATTCGTACATCATCATTAATATTATGAAAAGAAGAGAGTGTAACAATGCAAGCATGAATGAAGCTTAATTTAGACTCAAACAAGAATCCAAGTAAATGAGTAAAGTCAGTGTCCATCAGGCACCAGACCAAATGTTTTTTTTTTAGACAACCATGTCTCAACTGGACGTCTTATCCTATTCTCAAGGAAAGAGTAAGAACTCTTGGGGCCGCAAGGTTTGGAGACCCTCAACTCTGCCCGCAAGCCTCTCGGGCCAGAGATTCCGGCTAGCCTTCCCCGCTGTCGTGCAAATGCTTTAACACGGTTGCGTGGCCTGAAAGTGTGGCCTCATCGTCATTCAGCTTTTTCTTCTTAGAACCAAAACCCAAAGTGGGCCCTTATTTCTGAAAAGCAACATAAATAAATAAATAATGCCCCCCCTCCGATGCATAGGGAGGTTTTTCACTGTGCATGAGGGCCACTGTTTTCCAGGCCCTTGACCGCCACGCGACCAATTAGGGAAAATTTGTTTTGGGAGGAGTGACCTAAGTTGGGCAGCCTCTCAGTACACGAAAGGCAATGACCTTATGGTGGATGGGCTACTGCCTTTGATTGATCGCTGATAGAGGTGGCACGAGTTCCACCAGCCATCACCTATTGCAGGGGTCTCCAAACCGGTCCTGGAGGGCCGGATCCATGCCAGATTTTTAAAATTACTATGTGTATCTCAATGGGGATATCCAAAAAATCTGGCATGGATCCGGCCATCCAGGACCGGTTTGGAGACCCCTGACCTATTGGCTTTCCCACTCTAAATGACATGTGTAACCACGAGTTTAAGGGAGCTGGCGAATCGACAATTTATGACTATCCCTGTCCCGCAACACTCTACGGGCCTGATTACGAGTTTGGCGGATGGGTAACTCCGTCACAAATGTGACGGATATCCCGTCCGCCATATTACAAGGTCCATTATGTTTCATTGGATATGATGGAAACTATAATACCGCCGTCAGGTTATCCGTTTGCGATGGAGTAACCCATCTGCCAAACTCGTAATCAGGCCCTTAATGACCTGTCCTTGATAGGATAGATTTTAAGTTCAGCAAATCTCAGTCTGTAACTCTTTTGTGAGTACCCAACTGCCTATCCTATCCACCACTCAAATTACTTTCATATTTCACTATACAAATTCAACACTAATCCTTTATGGGTTCCAGAGTAGCATGCTACTTACCGAAAAATCGCTTTCACGCCTCGTCAGGGGTGGTAAGCGCTATACAAATGCAATTACAATACAATACAATACCCTGTGGGCATAATGTTTGCTGTCCTCTGTTCTTTGCCTGGGAAAATTGCAGGCCTCAGAAACAGAAGAGAAGGACCAAGAGCTGCACCTACAAGCGCAATGAATTTTAAGCTGAGTGTGAGACACACAACCACCAACCACTTTGGATGACAATTTAGCTGCATTAATGGAAAACACTAAAAGGAAGTTACTTATGTATTTATTTATCACTTATCCTTATGTGTCAAAGGCAGTGCTTAATTTGAGCCCGTGGTTTCCAATGCTTGGCACCGGCACTTCATTGTCAACTCAGCCCTTTTGACAGCTGCCACCCGGTGGCGCTGTTTGTGCTATTAAACGATGAGTAGAACAACAGTTGTTTATCAACTCAGTATATAATAAAAACAACTAACGCCTGCTGCCCAAGCCATTCTTATAGCTTTTGGGGCTTCGAACAGTCTGAAATTGCACAATTGTAGCAGTGTGATGGTTAGTAGTTGTGTAGGTACTGTCGTTGGCAGCGCTGGCAGTGGCAATGGGTGGTGCAAGCTGCAGTGGCCTCTGGACGAGGGCCATGGCACTTATGTTCTCACAAATCAAAGGCACAGCCTGAAGGGTATTTAAAAGTATAAAAAGAAAAAGCAAGGAGAGGGAAAGAATGCGGGAGAAAGAGATAGAGAACGGGGCCTACAGCTGAAACTCAGATACTTGCCCATTGCCTGTTGCCCGAGTGCCCGCCTTACCAGCAAAACCCTGGTACCAGAATATGGTGATCAGAATATCATCTGATATGCCTTATTGCGCCATTCAACTTAATAATAAAACATCTACTCCCAATGGGGTGATAATTTTATAAATGTTTATTTAGACCCAATATTTTATACTTCTGATTATGATCTTCTGACACACAACCCTTACAAATCAAATATTGGTTTGACATGCAAAGTTACACTGTAGCATTTGTAGTACCAAGTACCCCGGTCTGCGGCAAAAAAAAAAGATTAGTCCACACCTACGGCCGAAATAAACGTTATCTTCAGTCTTATATAAAATTTACAAAAAAATAAAAAGTAGATCGAAGTGTAGTGGAAGTCATTGTCACAAGGACACAAAGAAGGACCCTCTGAGTTACTCTATAAAATGTTGATGGAATGATGAATCCTGAACCTGAAGCTTTTCAGGCGGTTTCACTCATAAACCCTTCTGACTTAAGTTATGAAAGCAAACACACGGACACGATCTGGGTGGGGATCAGTGTCTGAAAAATGTCAGTGCTCCGTTTGTCATCTCCTTGTGTTTGCTTTGTTCGTCCTAAGTTGGCAAGGGATGCCCAGACGTGGGTCCCTTGCTCACTTTGCCTCTGGATTCAAGGTAGCCTGGCTGATGAGGGGTGGTACCCCGAAAATGGTCCCAGGGTGCTTGTTTCTGGTTCAGGGAAGACCTGGTTTGGCAGTTCAGGCTGGACTGTTCCCATGAGGAACAGGGTCAAGACTGATTTGCATATAGCTGGGTCTGAACTGAGGTGGCGAAGTGAGCTAAAGAACAAGGATGGATTCAACCCAGATCTGTGTCTGGGGGTGAGTGTCTGAAACGTTTCAGTGCTCCGTCCATCATCTTATGTTTGCTTTGCTCGCCGTAAGTTGGCAAGGTATGCCCAGACGTGGGTCCCTTGCTCACTTTGCCACTGGATTCAAGCTAACCTGGTGGATGACGGCTGATTAGACAGAAACCAGTCCTAGGATGCTTGTTTCCGGTCCAGGGAAGATCTGGCTTGGCAGTTCGGGATGGACTGTTCCCATGAGGCACAGGGTCAGACTGATTTCACATAGCTGGGCCTGAACTGAGGTGGCGAAGTGAGCTAAAGAACGAGGATGGATTCAACCCAGATCTGTGTCTGAGGGTGAGTGTCTGAAACGTTTCAGTGCTCCGTCCATCATCTTATGTTTGCTTTGCTCGCCGTAAGTTGGCAAGGTATGCCCAGACGTTGGTCCCTTGCTCACTTTGCCACTGGATTCAAGCTAACCTGGTGGATGACGGCTGATTAGACAGAAACCAATCCTAGGATGCTTGTTTCCGGTCCAGGGAAGACCTGGCTTGGCAGTTCGGGATGGACTGTTCCCATGAGGCACAGGGTCAGACTGATTTCACATAGCTGGGCCTGAACTGAGGTGGCGAAGTGAGCTAAAGAACGATGATGGATTCAACCCAGAGCTGTGACTGGGGGTGAGTGTCTGAAAGGTTTCAGCGCTGCTTCCATCATCTCCTTGTGTTTGCGTAGGTTAAAGAAGCCTCAGGATCCTCTGGAGTTCTTGTGAGGACACATGTTATTTTTCCTGAACTTTGTTTCCATCCCAGGAGCTCCATTACAGCCACTTTCTCCAAACAAAAATATCACATTCTTTTTTCACTCATTACCGACTTGTGTGGGACGTTGAACACAGCTCACAGCATACATCTCTTAAGTATTTTAGAAAGGGAATTTTCATGGCATGGCACAGGAAGTGCACAAGTGACTGCCAGCGACCCTTTCTAGAACAACCCTCCTCCTACATGAAACGGAGAAGAAAAATAGTCTCTGTCACTGAGGAATGAGGATGCCCTGAAATCCCTTCTAGTTTTGAAAGTGGGGAGTATCTAGCTGGAGGAGGCCTTTGACTCCTCATTTAAATACTTCGCAAAAAATAAATGTACTCATCAATCATTTATGTGTTTATTTAATGGTTTTTACAGCCTCGGTTTGTGCCCAGAAGTCACTTTACAGCGCTAGGGAGTTAAGTGAAGTTAGTCCAAGTTATACATTCCTTTCTCCAGCATTTGAACTGTTGGAGGATCTGAGAGAGTGAATCAATATCTCTTAAGTTACAAGCATCAGGGTAGGTTGATCTGCGTTTTTGGGGAGCGCAGCCCCTCCAGTGCGTCCTAAGGGCAGGGTTAGACCTAGTGATGTAGTGAAGTAAGAAGTGACGTGCAATTGGTTTCTAGAGTTGTGTGACCCTCATTGTATTGAATCGTGTATGAATCATGTATGATTACACCCACACCGAGTCCCCCCACACACACAAAGACAGACACACACACACAAACACACACACACACACACACACACATACACACACACACACTACAGAGACTGAATTCAGGTGGCGCATGCTACAGTAATCCTACTCAAAAATTCATATCATGTATTCCTACCATAAGACATTTTTGCATTTTTAATGGTTATATTCCCTTGCTATTTTTCATAAATATTTAACTCGTTCAATGTAAGAGTGATTTAAACAAAATATGTTTAGATGTCCCTTATAGAAGCCATGAAATTCCGCGAAATGTCCAGACTTACTTACCCAAATCATAATTATTAAGAAGTGAGACATCTAATGAATTTTAGTTATTTCTCGTACTCTAAATTTCAGAGCAAGTTTGAGTAGGGATAGTTTTTGATGAGTATGAGGAGAATGGTCCTTTTCAATCAAGGGAGTTTTGTGTTATTTCAAAATCTAAAGTGTTACTCTCCAGTTATTAAATTTTTAGCAATAAAAAAGCTTATCATATGGGAACAAACATTTAGCAGAGTTCATGGCACAAAGTAGTCCAATGTACCTTAAGTCAAGGAATAAACAAATATCCATACTAATATAATAAAGAGAGAGCCCAAACCTTTGAGGCGGGTAATCTCAGGAACCACAGCACCAATCACAACACCCAATTCAGCGTTGGAAAGGGCAGTTGCAGCAGAAGGACATAGGCTATGCAGACGCCCACCATATACATTTAAAAGGTAAAAGAACCGTGGCAGCAAAGTAGTCCCTTGTGGGCGTGTCTACGTTGTGCTGTGGGCATCTGCTGGGGGTGTGACAAACGCTGGGGGCGTGTGGTACGTTCCGCCCTTCATGCCATGTCTCATATCGTGTGCTAATCCCACCCTGCTCTCTTTAAATACCCCTGCACCCCATAATCATAACCCACCCTTACTCCTTAAAATACCCCAACACCCTTAAACACTAACCCATCTTAACCCTATAAATATACCCTGTACCCCAAAACCCAAACCTATCCCTAAACCCTAAAAATACCCTTGTACCCCAAAACCAAAACCTAGCCCTGAACCCTTAAAATACCCCTGTACCCTAAAACCCAAACCTACCCCTGAACCCTAAAAATACCCCTGTACTCCAAAACCCAAACCTAGCCCTGAACCCTTAAAATACCCCTGTACCCCTGTGACGGGCGCAGGACGAATAGGTAACACATGGGTTTTTGTTTTCTTGGGTTTTATTTTACTGTACAACAAATCAGAACTCTTCTTCTTGACGTATACAGTCCGACGCGCTGAACGGCTCCTCTCAGCTCTTTTCGGGCAGTGCTCTGTAGATTCCGTTCGACGGGGTCTCTCTGGGTTCCGTCGATGTAGAGTCTCGTCCGGTTCCGTCTTGCCGCTCGGTGCAAACAAAATGAGATAACATGGTGTAAGTCTACTGTCCTCTTTCTTTATCACTCTAGGAGTGAGGTAGCAGCAACCCGTGTAATACAACTATATACAGTGCCGAGGTGAGGGATCAGTGCTCAGGGTAGGGGAACCAACCGGGGATGGGTGAATACCAAGGTCACGCGGTAGAAACTCTATTTACGACTGACCCAGCCCTTGATTTTGTTTCGTACCTTTGTGAGCCATACACCTCCCGCGGGTGTATGGCTGGGCGAATCGCGATGTCGGTGGCCTCCTGGCTTCTCCTTCTCCGCTTCCGCTTCTCCAGCTCCCGTCTCCTCTTCCTTGAATTCTCTCAAACTCTCCTCCGCTTCGCTTCCTTCCTTCTCCACACTCCGCTCGACAACTCTCTCCCTCTGGGTGAACAAACACACCTCTGATTCGTCGTTCTCCGTATAAGACGTCTCTACGTCTGGCTGTGTCTCCTCCCACTCATTGTTCCAGTCCGAATTAAAGGGCCATTGTACCATCTCCTTCTCTTGTTCTTCAAAGTCAATATCGACGTTCTGTGGGAGGTATAAAGAAGGAGAGGAGGTAGTGGACATCTGGTGAAGTGAACCCTGGTCACACCCCTGAACATGCGATGGTCCCACGCCGTTACAACCCCAAAACCCAAACCTACCCCTGAACCCTAAAAATACCCCTGTACCCCAAAACCCAAACCTAGCCCTGAACACTAAAAATAACACTGTACCCCAAAATCCAAACCTACCCGTGAACCCTGAAATACCCCTGTACCCCAAAACCCAAACCTAGCCCTGAACCTTAAAAATACCCCTGTACCCCAAAACCCAAACCTAGCCCTGAACCCTTAAAATACCCCTGTACCCCAAAACCCAAACCTACCCCTGAACCCTAAAAATGCCCCTATACCCCAAAACCCAAACCTAGCACTGAACCCTAAAAATACACCTGTACCCCAAAACCCATACCTATCCCTAAACCCTAAAACTACCCCTGTACCCCATAACCCAAAACTATATCTGAACCCTTAAAATACACAAACACCCCAAAACATATACCTCAGTACCCCAAAACATATACCCCTATACCCATACTTACCTTATCCAAACATTAAAAAAAACATGCTTTTACCATTCATGCATTTACAACGAATTTCGTTGTAAAATGTATGCATGGTAAAAGCATATAAAATGTAATGCCATGCGTTATAATGGCATTGCGGAGTCATGGTACTTTCGTAATGAAAGTATGCGGAGTGATGGTATGCGGAAAGAAAGTTGCGGAATAATGGGTGTTTACCCTCCCCCAGTAAGTACATTGGTGGCACGGAGGCCCACATCTCCAGCAACATACTCATATTTTTTCACCACCCATTTGAAAAATGCACAGGTCTCTCTCATTGATGGCCAGCACCGACATACACTTTTAGACACACCTCCCGCCACAAGTTCTAGAACTGCGAACTTTAGAGCTGGGGAGCTACGTTCGAATCTCGGCATCAGCTCAACATCCTGTGATTCCAGGCAAATCGTTTTGTCTCCCCGTGCCTACCACAAATTAATGTGTTCTTCTGTAATGTAAATTGTGCTCATGCCATGTTGTCGTGTTCACGCTATATAATATTGCAAGGAAAAATAAAGTAGGGAAACTCGAGTTCACACACTACTGAACGCGCACTCTTAAGTGCATCAGCAGTGCACTGTGAATCGGAGCGTTTCACAGGCCTGTCACAGATAAGAAATGCTATCAAAACGAAATCCTACAAAAGAATATACTACTGGCCGGCAGCAATTCCTACCCGGACAATGTCGGGACGGGCTGCTAGTTGGTATATAATATCCCAGAAACAATTTATTGAGAAATAAAAAAATTGAGTGGAGAGCATTCTAGTCCATTGTTACTTTGCTCAACTATGCTTTCACAACTTTTTGGAGGATCCCAGATTAAACAAGCGTTACTGGGCTAAAAGGTGACAATGAGAGCTTTTTTATCTGGGGTGTCATGGGGTTACCCCACCGTTGGACCCGAAACTGACACCCATGTGCACCTTTTAAAAATACGTCTCTCAGTGTAGCTAGGCAAAGCGTTGCGAGATGTGCCCAATAAATGGTAAAGGGTAGAGGCACAGTACTGATATGAACAGGAAACAACTATTACTAAAGGATTGTCCAGCGTGTGTATTTATTTGGAACTCTATTACTCATAGAAATGCAGGGACACAACTGATGAACAATTATACATGGTATCACTGTGGGGAGGGGTCAGCCAATACTGGGCCTGAGTTAGGGCTCGGTTGATGGAGTTAAGACCAACAGGGTGGCAAATCTATGTCCACCGCCATCTCTTTACTCCACCCACCAAATTTGGAGATGTCCGCCAGCCTCAAAGACATCTCTTTACATTGGCAGTAACCACCATCATTCCTGTCATTGCTGGACTTGGATATTGTCCACCATGACTGGTGTCTCCACTGCCGGCTCTTCCATCTCATCCATGCAGCCGGGGCTCCACCATTAGGGCAGAGTAGAGTGGCCCCACTGCTGAAAGCGCTGCAAAGTTGACAATAAAATCAATTTGTTACCATTTTACTTTTCACTGCTCCGAGCCCGAGACGAGCATCAGGGTGGGACAGGGCCATTGCTGCTGATTGGCAGCAGGGAAGGAGTGGTGCCCGCTCCAGTTTGAAGTGCACATGTCTCTTTTGGCAGCTGTCTTGCAACAGCCACCCTGACATGTACACTTAAAACATCTCCAACCGGCCTCTCTTAGACAGCTTGATGGAGAGCAGGTATAGGTCTCAGTGTCCGAAGGAGTGTCAAGCCAGTGCACTCCAACCAATCCTGGTGCTTCTCTCATGTTGCCTAACATTATCAGTAACATGAGAACAGTGTCTGGATTGGATAGGGGAGTTG
The DNA here is from genome assembly GCF_964263255.1 of Lissotriton vulgaris. Taxonomy (NCBI): domain Eukaryota; kingdom Metazoa; phylum Chordata; class Amphibia; order Caudata; family Salamandridae; genus Lissotriton; species Lissotriton vulgaris. The sequence continues at coordinate 153,717,866 of NC_141700.1, read as the reverse complement.
GCTCTGAACCCACGTGCTCCGACGGACTAAAAAACACCTAGGAGGATGATAGGAGGTGAGTCAGGGTGTAAGTACATAATATAATTTTAATGTTATGACCCACTGGCAGACACTGTGAGAAACTCGCATTACCTTCAGCCTCAACTCCAGAGCTCTCAGTCGTGGTCCGCCATAAACACTGTTTATAACGAGTGAAGATTGAGAGCTCTGGCGTTGACCCTACAGGCTTTCTCATTATCTCACAGTGCTTGGCAGTTGGTCAAAATTATTGATTTGTTTGCCCCACCACTTATGCATGTAACCAGCCACCACTGCATCCATGTACAGGTCCTGACTCTCTTATGTGGTACCATGAGGTAAAAACTGTCAATTACATGGTGTTTTCTTCTGTTCCTTCTCTGGGGTTTTAACTAACTTCAATATGGCTGTTCCTCAATAGTAGCACAGCTGTTTTGGCACCTGTTGAGGATGCAGCCCTAACATCATTTCAGCCTTGCACTGCACATTTAAGAATTTAAGCACAGTTTCCCTTCCAGCTTCTATCTGAATCTATGAAGCTGGAGGAGCTTAGAGTTCGCGAGTAAATACCTACATGTGAGCCATTGAGAGGGTCTACACTGACTTTGTCACGGCCGTGTTGACAATACCAATGTCTCCGGCTCCCACTGATCCGTGATAGCGCTCGCCTACTAGAAAGGAGAGGAGGTGTTGCATGGACACCGCTAGGGAGAGGCTGCACTTACTCTTGGCTGTCAGGGACTTGGGAGACCTCCCATTTATGCATCTTTCTTGGGCTCAAACTCAATGCCACCACCCAAAGCAATTAAGATGACACCCAGAATCACCGCAGTGATCATGGTGCAGAAAAAACACTGAATGTGGAGGTGACCTTGTTTGAGTGTAGAGTCATTACAGACACTAATTCATCTTGCAATTAAAGCATTGTACACAGTTATGAATTCTCCTCACAGAAAACCAGCCCTGGAGCTGCTAAATCTATTACATCCTTTGTTGTTGATATCACTTTCTGTGGATCTGCCAAGGTTCCTAAAACCTAGTTTTGCAAGAGCTGGCTTTTGAAAACATGATGAGTCAATGCTCCACACAAAATCTTGTCCTTGCAAAATACCAAAACAGCATTGTTCGAGCTCTTGGAGACCAGTGAGAGCTCCCTTTTCCTTTAATTTCAGGTACCTTCATTTTTGTTTAACTAAATGGAATTAGTTTACCCTCCTCCAGCATCAAAGCTTAAAAGTAAAACGTTTGCCCAGAAACAATCTATTCCTCTGTGTAGTTTGTCGTTGCATGAACATTTTTGGTGGGGTACCATAAGTTTGTTTGGGTAGCCCCTGTTTTAGGTATTACAGCGTTGCAAGAGTCAAGATGTGCCCATTAAAGCATTCGGTCAGCAGAGAAAATATGACCATAGTTATTGGTCCCACAGGTCCCCCAAACGTCCCAACATTTGACCATCAAGATATTTTTATAAAGATTCTTTGGTCTGGGGTGGAGATCCTAATTGTTAAAATCAGTGGCTATTTAATCAAGGCTCTAAGCATACTTTTTTATTGAAAAGGAATGACAGAGTCCGATGGCATGCTGAATTAGAATCAGTTGAATTGCCCCGACATGGATCACGAATGACGCAACCTGCCTACAGAGAGTCAATGCACTGATTTGTATCGTAAGATCTTCCAGCAACCCATTTGTGGAGCTTGCCTCCTGGGGAACCTCTTATAACATAACATGTGTATTTGTAAAGCACACGTTCACCCCAAATTGGGTATCTTGATGCTGAATAACAGATGTATATTATTACCCAACACAATTGTACTCATTGTATTGACCTCAGACTGATGAAAGGCTGAGTGGACCTGCCGGGATTTGAACCTGTGACCATGAGGTCAAAGACAGGCCCCTATAGTGGATTGATTAGTATACTGAGCCACCAAACCTGGAACCTTTTATGATGTACAGTAGCCATTTTCTTCCTTAAGGTTTAGGGCCCAATTTATTTTCTGGCGTGCAGAGTATTCTCCTTTGGCCTTGCCGAGGACTGTTACTCTGCCAGGCCGAGACTACTCTACCCTCCAGTTTTATAAAAGACCTCACACCTGGCAGCCATTTATAAAGGCATTAGCAGGAAATGCCATCACAGCGGTTCCTGTCAATGCATTTTACTGTTTGCCTCCAGGCTGCATCGGAAGGACGCAGCCCTGTAGTAAATGGTAATTTTTTCTTCTTTTCAAAAGAATATCTTTAAATGGGATTTTCTTTTTGAAAAGAAAAAAAAGTAATGCTCCCCTCTCCATGGGAGGCTTCTAACATGGCGGGGGAGCATTACATTGCTTTTACTGTTCCTTACTTCTAAATTGCACCTGCAGGTAAGGAGCAGTAAAAAATGACTCCATGTTCACTGTCTAAATTGGATGGGCAGACATGTAGCCATTTTTCTGACAGCTCTGACTCTTCTGGGCTGATTAATCACGGCTGATGGAGAGTAGTCTCCTCTGTGATTAACCCTAAGGTCTGCCTGCATGTACATTTTTATTTTATTTTAAGAAGTTTTATATAGCGCTAGCCTGACCGGAGGGTATCGGAGCGCTTCACAACAATTACAGAGCAGAGCAAAAGAGAGCAGAACATAATACAATGAAGCGAGACATTCTGGATAAGAGTAGTAGTACAGAGAATGTGGAAGAGTCCGATTTCAGGGCCTTGATAACCCGCCTCCGAGAGAGGTGCAGTGTCACTTTCAGCACTCCGACTGCTCCTATCTATTCGCTAGGGATCGGTTGAGGAAAAGGATTTTGAGCTGACTTTTGAATTTAGCGAAGGAGGGAATAGTTCTGATGTGGGGGTAATAGAGTTCCATATATTGGATGCATTTCCGGCGAAGGACCTGCCCGCGTTTTTTTGTTTTCGTGATTTTAAGTGGATAGGAAGTAGGGTATTAGAGCTTCTGAGGTTCCTGTTCTGACCTGCTTTTTTGAGTTTGGACGCCAGACTGTTCTGAGTTTGGACGCCAGACTGTTCTGAAGTTCGCTCACATTTCTATTGGTAGCCATTTGAGTTCTTTGAGTGCAGGAGAGATGGGATCAAATGTCTTTCAGGTAGATTCATCAAGCATATTTGCGAGCGCAAACGGTGCGAATCGCAAAAATCGGCCGTTTGCACCCGCAAAAATTGCATTTGGGATTAATCAATGGTTCATGCTCTCGCAATATAAGAATTCGCAAATAATTGCGAGTTCTGATATTGCGATTGTATTTAAGGAATCGCAATTTGCGATTCCTTATATGCAATGCATGAACCATTTTAAAATTGCGATTTCGCAATCCAGGGCCGCTATTTACCGCGAAGTCTGACTACGTGGTAAATAGCGAAAACTTAGATAAATGCACTTTAGTGCATTTATCTAAGTTGCATGTTACACACACACATGTCCTTTGGACATGTGTGTGCGCAACATCAGTGTACATTTCCATTTCAGGGGTGCTACAGGGTGTTCTTTGGACACCCTGGCACCCTTGAAATCGCATCCTTATTTGCAATTCGCTAATTGCTAATCGCAAATAAGGATTGACTCCCCATTCTTTCCTATGCCCATAGGAATGAATGGGAAATCGCATCCTTATTTGCGATTAGCAATTTGCGAATCGCAAATAAGGAAGCAGTAGAAATCGCAAAAAATATTGCGATTTCTACATGCATCCCATTTAGCGAGTCTGTAATAGCGATTCCTTAATAATCGCTAATACAGACTCGCAAAAGAGGACTTTGATGAATCTGGGAGATGATTCCAGTGACCATTCTGGCAGCCACATTGAGGATTGTTTTCAGAGGAGCAAGATGTGTTTTTGCTATTCCCGAGAGGACTGCGTTTCCATAGTCCAGGCTTGACAGCACCAATGCTTGGGTGGCTTGTTTGAGATATTTGGGTGGAATGAAAGGTTTTATTTTGTTTAGTAGCTTCAGGTTAAGGAAGGTGCTCTTAGCCGAGATCTTAATGTGTTTGGTCATGTCCAGTTTAGAGTCTAGCATGATGCCTAATGATTTAACAGAGTCGGCCAGGGTGAGGTTCCCATTGAGCGCATCGATGTCATTTAACCACTCGACCATTTGTGGGTTCTCTTCTTTGTTCGAGATGAGGAGTAGTTCAGTTTTGTCTGGGTTCAGTTTCAAGTGGTTGCTTGACAGCCAACGTTGCACTTCCCTTAGTGTTTCGTTGAGTCTTTGAATGTCTTTAGCAGAGGAGATTTCCAAGTAGATTTGGGTATCATCAGCATAAAGGTGGAAGGGGATGTTAGCTTTTCTGAGTAGGGTGGTGAGGGGTTCCATGTAAATGTTGAAGAGTTGAGGGGAGAGCATTGATCCTTGGGGGACTCCCCTCTTGACTGCGTGAAGGTTAGATTTAAAGCTTCTGATTTTGATTCTCTGGGAGCGGTTGTGCAGGAATGAGGAGAACCACTTGAGGACCACCTCGTCTAGACCGGCCCTTTCTTTGAGAGCTTTGAGGAGAAGTTTGTGATCAACTGTGTTGAATGCTGCCGATAGGTCTAGAAGAATGAGGAGGCAACATTGGTCTGAGTTCAGTGATTTGTGTATATCATCAATTATGTTGAGGATTGCAGTTTCTGTGCTGCACTCTTTCCTGAATCCCGACTGATGGGAGTCGAGAAGGTTAGTATTGTCCAAGTGTTGAGTTAATTGTTGGAGTACACATCTTTCTAGGATTTTGGAAAGAAGAGGAAGGTTGGAGACGGGTCTGAAGTTGTTTAAGTCATTTATGTCCAGGCCTGGTTTTTTCAGCAGTCGGGTGACTTGTCCCACTTTCAGACAGTCTAGAACGATTCCGGTTTTTAGGGAGCTGTTTATAATCCTGCACCAAAGTGGGGCTTAGGAGAGTTTCAGTTTTCTGGTGAGTTGAGCAGGAAGAGGGTCTAGGGTGTGAGATGAAGGTTTAGAGGTGGGGATAAGTTTGACTATCTCTTCTTCTCGAATGTGCTGGAAGAGTGACCAGGGTTTAGTGATGGGAAGGGGAGCACTACCAAGCATCCCACCTGGGCTGCTATGGGGAGGGGAGGAGCAGTTGATGTCCAGAGAGCGCTCGATCTTGGAGATCTTATCATTGAAGAAGTTGGCAAAGTTGTTGCACCGTTCTTTGGATGCCTGCCCCAGGGACGTATCAGATTTGGAGGTTTGTTGTCTGATGATATTGAAGAGCTCCTTGGTTCTGTTTTTTGCGCTATCCAGTGCAGAGCGGAAATACACCGATTTTTTGTTCTTGATATGACTGTTGTATTACTTCCGGACAGTTCTGAGTTGATTGCGATGGAAGGTAGTGGTAATGCTCCTCCAGCGTCTTTCTGAGGCTCTTAGTTGTCTCCTTTCTTCATTGATGTCTGAGTCTAACCAAGATCTGGACGGAATGGCTTGATTTTTTTTTTTAGTTCCAAGGGTGCTAGTTGGTCAAGCAGGATTACCATATTCGTGTTATAGAGCAAGGTGAGATCAGTTGTGCAGAGATCATTGCCGCTGGGTAGGAGCAAATTTAGCCTTTCTTCCATGACGTCCAGGGGATCTGGGTGAGATTTCTGGACCATTTAGTGGGGTCTTGAACAGGAGGCAGGAATAGAACTCTTTGGTTGATGTGGAATAAGATCATGTGGTGATCCGACCAGTCCACTGGAAGAATGTTGTCGATCGTAATTGCGTCTCGATGGGCAATGATGGCATCCTAGGTCGCTCCTTTGTTATGAGTTTCTTCAGAGTAGTGTTGGGAAAGGTTATTGTCGCAGCGGACAGTATTGAGAGATTGAATTAGTGTGTTGTTGGCTTCGTTCCAGCGTAGGTTGAGATCACCCAGGAATATGTAGTTAGTGTCTTTGAGGGCACAGTGGGCAATCAAGTCGGATAAGTGTTCCCCAAATGTGGGGGTGTTGCCTGGTGGGTGATAGAGGAGGTGACCAACTAATTGGCTGTTATCCTTAGTCTTGATGTTGACAGAGAGACATTCAAAGGAGCTATACTTGCAAGAGTCCATTACAGTGATGTCGATGTCGTCCTTATAGATGATGGCTACACCTCCACATCGTTGATCTTTTCTATCTTTGTTGATGATGGTGAAACCTGGGGGCACCAGCATATCTAAACAAGGTGGGGAGATCTCATTTAGCCATGTCTCCGTGATGAACGCAATGTCTAAATCCTGAGAGAGGATGGCTTCTGCTAATTCCGTTGCATGCTTGGGGTCTGATCTACAATTAATGAGCATGCAATTAGTGGATAGTTTTTTTTTGCTCGGATACTTTCCTGATGGGGCCCTCGGTATAGAGGAGAGGGAGGGCGAGGGTCTTGTGATTTTCACAGGGGTAGTCTCTTCTGAAACCTGTGATCATTTGAATATTGGAATTAGTGGAAGCTGTGAGAAGAGAGTCGTATGTGGAGGCTAGGTCCATTGCTTCTTCAGCGTACATTGCTGCTTTAGTTCTGGAAGGTATTTGTGTCTGGATCTCAGCATCCTTACTAGGGGGACTCTGTGCCCCAGATGCAGGGGCTTTGATTCTTGTGAGAGTCTGTAACAGGATCTCAGCATCGATCCTAGTGGGCCTCAGCAGCCGGTTCTCGAGGGCGGGTGAGGGCCCGAAATGGGGTTTTAGAGGTTTAGAGTCAGTCGGTGAAGAGGCCCTGGGTTGGGATTGTTGTGGCATTTAGAGTCAGTCGGTGAAGAGGCCCTGGGTTGGGATTGTTGGGGCATTCGAGCCTTTTCTAGGTTGGTTAGGATTTCATCAAGGCCCCTGAATATTATTTCTAACTGACTTTCTAATAAGGCCAGCCGGTGCGCCATATTTTCCGGGGCTGGGGGCATGCAGTTTTGGGTAGGGACATCTCTTGGGGTGGCGGGCAGGGTCAAATTGTGAGGTCTAATGCTAAGAAGGTCGGCCAGGCTGTCTCTGTTAGTGACCCTTGGTAGGGGGTTTAGTAGTGAGCTCTTCCTCAATGATTCTGCGGTAGTGATAAAGGGGTCAGCAGACCAAACCCGTGGGATGATGGTGTGATGTTGAAGAAGATGAGTTTGAGGGGGCGGTGGAGACTGCTCTTCCTCGGAAGTTTGAAGGTCGCGATTCGTTGTGACGGAGGGGTGGGAGGAGCTTCTAGGGGGGAGGCTAAAGGATCATATCGGGGGAGTGGCAGGCAGGGAGGCCTCTATATTGACAAGGAGAGAAGTTCACCACCGTTGCAACAGAGTACCCTCTCTACCAAAATATAAATCAGGCCCGAGTTCATTTTTCATACGTCCCCTCAGTGTGAAAAGGTTCCACTGTGTAAAAGTGTTTTAGTAAACAATGGTGGACGCCCCTGTCAGAGGGAGCCATTAGCAGCAAAGTCAATCTGGCTAAAGTCACTCTATCTTTTAGAGTCAGCCGCACTTTCTGAATCTACTCAGGATTTTTCCCCACACAAATCCCTTCTTGTATTATCTGGAGTAATTCAGGCTGTGAAAACGAGGAGGAAGATGTAGGATTTTAGCACTCCATAATACCAAAACTGTATGTTAATCACTATTTTGAACAGTAAAACTCCTAACCGGGAGGTAAAACTGCATGGGAAAATAACATAACTCCAGTTTTACACCATAAGTGCGTCTATGGCAGACTGAGGGGCGATGTCTTAGCAGGTGGGTGAGGAGGTTTGGAAGAAAGAGTGAATGGGATGTGGCTGTTTGTGCAGTTCCATCTTTAGGATTTTAGGGACCACTCCCAACACATATTTTGAGAACCCCGGCAAAACATATTTTGGGGGACCCTGTATGGAACACATTTTAGTTTTATTACCCATTTCCTGCAAATTCAAGTTGTCATGATTGCAAACAACACTGAATTATATGTTAAACTTTACCAGGATTACAAAAGCAATTGAAATATGTCTTACTCAGGACACCGAAAATCCTGACGATATCAATGAGTGGAGAAACAGAGTCAACGGTAGATGTAGGCAGAGAGGGTAGAGGGAAAATGACTAGACAGAGGTCAAACAGAGAGAAAGTTCACTTTCACTACTGGCCACAGTGTAGTTCTAATAATTTCAGGGGCTTGCACAACAAATATTTTGGGGGCTGTACTCTGAGATAACTTTGAATTTTAATACCCATTTTTTACTAATTTAAGCGCTGTGATGACAGAAAATTGAATCACAAGTTAAAGGTTAAGATAGAGGAATAGACAAAAGTAAAATAGAGAAGAATTTCACTTTCTCAGGGGCCTCTCAGAAGGTGAGAGCCTTTAGCAATTGCCCACTTTGTCCATATATTAAAACGTCTCTAACTGGTCAGCATTGTTATCCCTGATTTCCCTTCCATACTGGACTTCAAGCCTTTGAATATGCCCTAATCGTGAATTCACTCTTCCTTAACCCCTTCAGTGCTGATGACAAAGCCAGCTCGTCATGGGTGTTACCTGCCCTGTGCTTATGCCGAGCTGGCTTTGTCATGTAAAGTGGGATTCATGGAATGTCAGCACCCAGCGGGAAAACCCCTAGCACCCAAGGTGTTAAGGATGAAGGGACCTAATTCTTTCACGTGGTCAAGAAAGTAAGTGTGAATTTCACCCACCCTTTTTAGGTTTCGCCTGCACAGCACTCGATCTGTGCTTGAGAAATCTATTGTTATTAATATAAACTGAAAAGGGCCTTACATCCCGCCCCCTCTCTTTACTGGCTTCTCATTGGTTATTGTGCGTGCCACTTTTCTTTCCTCTCTTTCTATTGGCTGTAGCCTATTTTCCTGCATTTACCAATTTACCTTGTCTCTTATCGGATCCTACCACCGAAATACTGTTAACATCCACTTTGGTGGAACTATATTTTCATAGCGTTTTGCCTTCTGCTCTTGCAGCATATTTTCATAAAAAGATTTATTCTGGAGAGATTAAGTGATTTGCATCGAATCACAGGATGTTGAGTGGCACAGCTAAGACTCAAACCGGGAACCCCAGCTCCCGAGTCAGCAGCTCTGGCCACTGCACCACATCCTCTTCACGCCTGCGTTATTTGTCAGGGAGCTCTTTCCTTCTCCCAGACGATGATTTATGAAAACAGCTCTTTATTCATTACATAGGCGAAACTGATGCATTATCAATGCTTGTTATGTATGGAGTTCTGCTTCCTTATTTTATCCATTGCCAGCTAAACCTCCAGTTTCCCCATCCCTACTGTATTTGTAGCTATTTATGTGTTGATTCCTCACAGGCGGGAATGTGAGGACCACTGCTCAGTTTCTTCGTAATGGAGTATTGGGCATTTACAGGTGCACGCCATAAACCAAATTGTCTATTGACACTCAATAACAGGTGTAAATCACCACCCAATTTGAAGGCTCACAGGTTATCGACCTCCAAAAGAAGTAAATATGGTTTGGTCTTGTTTTGATTACAGCCTGTGATCCGCAGGATAAAATGTAGACCAGAAAAAGAAAAGGCAGTGTTTTTTTCTGCTTTCGTGGGGTGAAAGAGGATTTTTCGGTGCTACATGAGACACAATTACAAAAAAAAAAACCACACTCGCCCCACCTGAAAACAGACTACACCAGGAATAGGTACAGTGGGCAATTGCGCCGCGGCTAGGGCGACTGACTCTGAAATCTGGGGTTCACGGTTCGATCCCTGACACCGGCGGCAGGTTAGCCCAGCACCTTGTGACTCTGGGCAATAGCTTGCTTAATCTTCCTGACGGCCCCCAGCGCCTAGAGACCCTTACGGGTGATTGGGCGCTTTACAAATGTGGATTATTATTATTATTATTGCCTAGGGCCCCCACTTTCCAGGGGGCCTCCGGGAAAGGGAAATGTGTCCCTATTAGATAGCTGTCTATTCTATGTCTCTTTCTAAATCTCTCTCACTCTGACCCTGTTTCTCCATTCACTGGCATCGTCAAGATTTTTGTGGCCCTGGGAAAGACATAGTTCAACAGTATTTGTGACCTGTAAAGTTTACTATATGATTTAGTATTGTTTGTCATCATCCCGACTTGAATTAGCAGGAAATGAGTAATACAATTCAAATTTGTTCTGTATAGTGGCCCCCAAAATATGTATTCGGGTTGACCCTAAAATCCTTAAGATGACACTGCTCAAACATCCACATTGTATGCACTCCTTCAGCCCAACCTCCGCATCCACCTTTTAACGCATAGGCCCTCAATCTAACATGGATGGATTTAGGGTACCATTTTTTCCCAATGCGGTTTTACTTCCCACCTCTGAGTTTTGCTATTCAAAATAGAGATTAACGTGCAGTTTTGGTTTAACCACAGTGCCTAATTAGAGTCTGTGATTTCCGGTGCTCGGCATCAGCACTTAATTGTCAACACCTGCGCTTGTAACAGTCAGCCACAAGGTGGTGCTGTATCAGATGACCACAGCAACAGTCAATTATTAATTCAATATACATTTAAAATGACTATTACCTGCCGCACTAACCATTCTTACAGCTTTGGGGGCCTGAAATAGTCTGAATTGTCACACTTGTAGGAGTGTGATGGTTAGTAGTCGTGTTGTTATCTTCATTGGCAGCATGGCAGGAGCAATGTGTGGTACAAGCTGCAGTAATCTCCTGACAAGAGCAATTGCGCTTATTTATTTTCAAATTAAGCACTTCTTAACTGAGTGCTAAAATCCTACATTTTCCTCCTCTCCTAACAGTTCTCACAGCATTAATTACTCCAGGCAATACACAGAGGGATGTGTGTGGGGGAAAATCTTGTATACATTCGGAAAGTGCACCTGACTCTGAAAGAAACACTGGGCCCGAATCACAGAATGAACTTAAGACTCAATCCTAAACGTACTACTATTTTGGTATTCACAGAATGCACTTACTACTTTTGGTATTCACAGAAGTTAGGATTTTGTCTTAAGTTTGTCTTAAGACAGACTTAAGACAAAATCCTAACTTCTGTGAATACCAAAAGTAGTAAGTGCATTCTGTGAATACCAAAATAGTAGTAAGTTTAGGATTGAGTCTTAAGTTCATTCTGTGAATAGGGCCCAGAGACTTTCCCCAGTTATTCACTTCTACTTCCTGATTGACAGGAAAGAACATTTCCTGTCGCTGCTGAAAGAACGGACGCCCAATGTTTTGTTTAGTACCGAAGGTGCCATGTTAGGTCAGTCATTTGTACAATGCTTGTACGATCCTACAGTCACCACAAATTCCTGAAAGAGTTCATGTAGAGAGAAAAGGCACCAAGAGAGAGGAAAGAATGGGACAAGATCATACATGCCAATTGACCCGATTCAGGCAGGAGACATGATTTTGTAAGACAAAAATGGCTTTATTTTGGCTGTCTCCAGCCTGAAAAGCCCTCTATTTCAATATAAGTCAATGAGGCAAAACTTTCTCCCGGTTATATTTTTTTAAATCTCCCAATTTCCTATTCTAAAATATTGACATGTATGCAAGACGGAGGGAACGCTACTATTTCATGCCCACATGGGATTGTGGGTAATTGGTATGTGGGCTGAAAACACAGGTCAGGAGGGAGGGTCAGGAGAAATGGGGAATGCAGAACATGACATCAGTCAAAAATCATATAATTTCATGTAGCATGTTCCTAAACGCCCACTTTTAGCAGATGAGGGAATGGAGTCAAACGGTGACTGACAGCTTACCTCAGAATTCTAAAATTAGCATCAACGCGCTGTTTTCGCGATTCCAAAGCTGACAATGTGTCAGTTTTGGACTTGATACACTTGCAAGAAATGTACAAAGCTCTTTTGTGAGCAGTCTCACATATGCCTTGTAGTTAGGTAGCTAAAAAAAGTTCCCTCACCTCTTTTTCTCCAATGCCTCTAGGCACTAAGAAGCTGGTTTCTTTCAACATTGACTTTGCCCTAGTGTCCTGAGTAAGTCATTCAAGAGAACTCTTTTTTTGGCACGCGTGCTCTAAATGTCCAAGGCAAATTATTAAGCTGTCCTGCAGGTCCCGACACTGGATATATTGAACGCAGGTTGACAGCCTATAGATCTTTGATCCTCAGCTGTAACCAAGACAATGTTGACATCTATGATGACTTGAAAGAAAGAAATAAAGGTCTCTGTTGAACAACAATTTAGGGTCTTCAATGAACTGTTTTTTCTGAGCTACATCAAAGGAGCATCAACAGGAAAACTATAACCTCCTCCTTAGCTCACTCAACTCCAACCGTTCTCTTTCAAATTCAAACAACCTCTAACATTACATCAGTAACATTCTAAGGCATTGCAACATAAACATTCTAAAGCATTGCATCATAAACATTCTAAAACATTGAATCATAAACATTCTAATCCATTACATCAGTAACATTCTAAGGCACTGCATCATAAACATTCTAAGGCATTACATCAGTAAAATTCTAAGGCATTGCAACATAAACATTCTAAAACATTGCATCATAAACATTCTAATCCATTACATCAGTAACATTCTAAGGCACTGCACCATAAACATTCTAAGGCATTAAATCAGTAAAATTCTAAGGCAGTGCATAATAAACATTCTAAAGCATTGCATTATAAACATTCTAAGGCAGTGTTTCCCAAACTGTGGTCCGCGGACCCCCAGGGGTCCGTGGCACATTCCCAGGGGGTCCCCAGGTAGCAGTTTGAAAAGCACTGCAAAGTTCCTGTTAAAAGTAGCAGTTTTCGAGCAACAATAAAAGTGTCATGAAAATGCCAGTGATTAATGTATCTGCTGGAGAGAGTTGAGAGTTTTGTCCAGTGGCAGCTTTGACTTATCTAATGTAGCACAGAGGGTTAATATGCCTACTGCAAAGAACGTGTACCATACATTTTAAAAAACAGTATTTTATGTGCATAGGTCAGTGGGTTACTGCTTTTGTTACCGAGATTCTTTTGTTACTGTGCAATTCATAAGGGACAATCGTAATCTAGCACAGTGACCTATAAACTCTCATCAAAGAGCTGCTTGCAAACTGCATGGTACAAGTTAATAATTTATGTTTTTTTCCCCAGTCTATAATTATCCGCATGCTGCTAAAAAGGTTTATTTGGGTGGAAGTACTTTTTTATTGCTAAAGTCAATGCTAGCCACTGTATAATGTTCTGAATCCCGAGTTTGTGTTTCACCAGACCAAGCACTCTTCAAAAATGCCTAGCAGTATGAATGACATGTCAATCCTACATCTTGTAGTCCCTTTTGCCTTATGTAACATTTTCTATACATTAATTTTCACATGTGATTCATTGTCTCTATATGTGTGTGATGTAACTGGTCTGAGAACATTTGCCAGGGCTGCTTGGGGTTTCCAGACTGGCCCTGGCAGGAGCAGGAGCCTCGTACTGCGAAATAAAAGCAACCATTGAAAAGTTAGTCTTGGAGATGCAGCACCAACCTTCCCATTAATGTGTTTCATTTGTTTGCTATTTCTTTCAATATAAAATACTAAGGGGATATTTACAAAAGAATTGGCGGAGCATGTTGTTAGCCTCCTTAGCTTAACGACATGCTCCACATCAGAAACGCAAGGCTGCACCGTATTTACAAGAATATGGTGCAGCCCTGCATGTCCCCTGCACTGGTGCTACACTTAGCAGTGTAGTGCCAATGCAGGCACCCTTGCACCATAGTGCAAGGTTGTCTGCGTGCGACTTCCAGCACATGAACAAATTTGAAATGCCGTTTTGTCACTTCTATGTGTGCTGCCTAATGCAGCACACATGGAAGTTACAAAATGTATATTTGTTTAAAGATTGTTTATGTGCCCGAAGTGTCACCTTCCTGAACATAAACAATCCAAGGCATTCTGCTTTTTCCATGGGAAAAAGCAGAATCGAGGAGGAATAACGTATTTCTCCTCTTTTCGCCAAGTTAAGACCAGGTTTTCCATGGTCTTAATCTTGTGCTGCCTCCTATTTACATTGCCCTTGTAAATAGAGGGCAGTGTCAAAGTCAATAGGGGTTTGGGTGGAACACCAACTACAACTCCCACTGCCCACCCCTTTCATGCTAAGCATTGCGTGAAAGGGAGGCTTATTTACAAGGCAGCGCTAAGTCACATTAGCTGCCGTGTAAATATGGCGAAACCCGTATCCCCACTGGAACATCACAAAAATTGATGTTCCCATGGTGATAGGGGCTTGTAAATATGACCCTAAAACCCTTAGTAATTTGAGTATTTGTTTTGTGTGCACATGTGTGTTTATTGTTTTCAAATTATTCTTTATAATGTTTTAAAATTAAATCCTACAAATTGCTTGGGGGTCCCCGGCTTCCTGGGTTGACTCAATGGGGTCCTCCGGAGTCAAGAGTTTGGGAACCACTGTTCTAAGGCATTACATCGGTAGCATTCCAAGGCACTGCATCATAAGCATTAAGGCATTGCATCAGTAAGATTGTAAAGCATTGCGTCATAAACATTCTAAGACATTGTATCTTAAACATTCTAAGGCGTTTCATCAGTAACATTCCAAAACATTACATCGCTAGCATTCTAAAGCATTGCATTATAAACATTCTAAGGCATTACATCGGCAACATTCTAAGGTATTACATCAGTAAGGTTCCAATGCTTTGCATTATAAACATTCTTAGGCATTGTATCATAAACATTCTAAATCATTTCATCATAAACATTCCGAAGCATTACATCAGTAACATTCTAATGCATTACATAATAAACATTCTAAAGAAGGTATCTGCTGATTGTTATTACAATTAAAAGATAGTACACATAGCATTCTTGCAAATACTTTCATTTCTATAAATTGTGATTAGGTTTTTCTGCAGTCTACCAGTGCCCAGAGCCTACCATGGCTAGCAGTTACAGAAAGGGGCAACCAGGAAGGAAAATAGGATAGTATTTTCAAATCAAATTCTTGATTGTGAGTTTTTGGTGCCCTGAGGACCGTAGTAGATCTTAAGTACCTTACAGCTAGAGATGGAGGCACCGACATGCCTCCATCTTGGAAATCCACCTGCCAGTAGTTGGGGTTTCCTGCTGTCACTATGCTGCTGTTGGTCTGAGGTACTGTTGGTTCCATGCACTGAGCACTATACCTCGAGATTGACCGGCCACAGTAGAATTGTTCCTGCTTTCTAGGGTCCCTCCTGCCTCACTGGCCACACTGCGTAGCATTGCGTTTTCAGGAAGACAAAGGATATTGGATTGTCAGGCAGACACAGTGCTTGGGTGATGGATTTCGTACAAGGGCTGCTGGCACCTGGCCCTCCACCCAGTTGGCTCAAGGTCAAAAGGAGCACACTTGCTTCAGGTCAAGATTGCAAGACTTGACCACAAGTCACACCATATTCTTGTACATGGAGTATTTCTTGAAGGTTTAGGTTTTGAATTCCTTACTGGAGCAGTGGCGTTGTAATAGTGCCATGGGCCATAAGGCAAGAAAATGGGCACGCCACTCTCTAGCAAACTAGTAAAAGGCAAATATAATTGTGGTGCCTTGGTGACCTCACACCCCTAAGCATCAGTGCCACTGCACCTTCTGCACCCTCAAGAGCTCCACTACTGTAATAAAGGGAAGGAGTTATAGTCATGGTTAGTTTCAAGTTGAGATAGTATACCATAACCACTGCACATTAGGTGTAGAGGATTATAACACTGCCAAATGCGGTATGATGCAATTTGAAGGTGACCAGGCAACTCGGATTTGCTGGGACGGTTCAGTTTTTTATCAAATGCCCTGGCCAAAATCAAGAAATATTAAAACATTTGGTTTTCAAAGAGAGTCTTTTTTAACACAGAGGATGAAGAGTTACCATATGTACCAGTGCAGAATTAGTTTCTAGTCCCAAAAAGAAAGTAATTGAATTAGCAGAGATAATACTGTGTATAAACATTGGAGTTAAACTCTCTTAGTGCTCCATTGTCTGTATTTTCTTTTTTAATGTTGATGTTAAGGGTTTTGTAGAGCATGCTAATAACAACAAGGCATTTTGCCAGTAGTATCCCAGACACCAGAGCAAGATGGATACAACGATGAGAGTTAACAATGGGTCAGAAGTATAGACAGTAGGAACAGGGCCGGCTTTAGCACTGGTCGTGCCAGGTGCGAAAATCATTTTTGTCACCCCCACATCCCATGACGGCTCCTTGGGTTGTCAAACTACCAATAGGCAAAAGTGCTCTTCGTCTCTACAATTATAAGTTATTGCTAAACACAGTGCCCCTCTGTTGGACAGGCCACATGAAAGGCCGCTCTCCCCCGGCCCGACCCGGCCTGAGCCCGGTCCCGTAGGTACCACACACCACCCTTGCACGTCCTCCGTCCCCTCAGGGACCCCTGCCCTCGAGCCTGTCAACCTCGTGGGTCCGATCCACTGCCAGCCTACGCGCCCATCCTGGGGCGCCATCTTGGACACTCCACCACGTGGCCACCTGGCCCCCGGCCGACCTCAACCCTGGGCCTGGCCAGGCCTCAGACATCCCGGCACCACCATCCACCCAGGAGGTGAGCGGGCTACTTGGCAAGTCAATGGGAGAAAGAGGTGTCGATGGCTCTCCCCCGCCAAGTGCCGCTCGCCCATCGCCTCCCCGGGCACTGGCTCCACCCCCCTGCTGGGTGTCTGGACCCCCTCATCCCGGACCTCCCGACCTCCAAGTGCGAAGGTCCGGACATCAAAGCACTCCAGCCCTATAACTGGGGCAGCTCCAGAGCAGGAAGGCAGTTGTATCTTGGAGTCGAGAGACGTAAAGAGGAACTCATCCTAGACGGACTACTGGCGCTGCCATAGCTCTGTCCTGTGCACCATCGTCCTGCCTGTTGGCGCTGCCACAGCCTTCGCAACCTTCATCACCTTCATCGTCGTCGGGACCTGCTGGCGTGGCCGCGGACCGTTGTAACCGTCATCTTCACCGGGACCTGCAGGCTCCGCCGCGGACCGTCGTTTTCCTTCGTCCATCTCGGGACCTGCTGGCTCCGCCGCGGCCCGATCATCTAGAACGCCGAGCTCGAGGATTGAGAGCTATTTTTCACTCATTGGTAACAAGACTGTCCCGCTACCCTTTCCCCAAACCAGAGACTAGAATCGAGGGGACCCCTGAGTCCAGACCTCCTTGTACCATATCATCGTAACCTAAGAATTGCATATAAAGTCTCGTTAACCTTCAACCTTGTGTGGTGTCCGTCTGTGGGGGGGAAGTTACTCGTCTGTATAGTCGTTGGAGACGGCTCTCCCCGGAGACCTCTCCCCGTAGCCTCGGCCGACCCTCCCGGTCCGTCTAACATTGGTGGCCAGCGGCGCGATCCGAATCACCGCGTAAACGTACAGAGAGTAGCTCACCCCACGACGAAATCACAATGACAACTAAAGAAAGCGGATCAACCGAGAAATTCCAAATGGAGAAATTGGAGGAGTACAGCCATCGTGAACTAAAACAATTCTGCATCGAACTAGGTATCGCTACCACCGGACTAAGCACCAAGGACGATTTTAAGCATGCCCTAGAATCTTGGGCAGAGACTGGGGCTGCCGGAACCCCCGATCAAAGCACCGCAGAAAAAACCACCACGGCCCCTGAAGGGCAAAGAACGGGTCTCTCGCAAGACGAGATCCAGGAAAGAGAAAGAACCCGACTACACGAGCTGGAAATGGCCCGACTCAAAATGGACGTTGAACTTAAGTTGGCCGAACAAAAAATCAACTTAGAGCACCTGTGTCTCCGAGAAGAAAGAGAGGAGAAACAAAGACAAAGGGAGCTCGAGGAAAAAAAACTGGCGTACGAACACGAACGGAACCTAGCCGAAATCAACCTGCGCAAGCAGAATAAAGAAGCAGGGGTGCCCGAGCGACCCCACACCTCAGGGACCACAGAGAAAAAGGTACACATCCCCAAGGATGTGGTCCGAGAATATTTCCGAGAGGACGACATCCAGCAATGGTTTAAGGCCTATGAAATCGCTATGACTGCACACCGGATCGATAGAAGCGACTGGGGAGCCGGTCTATGGGGGAGATTCCTCAACGAGGGCCGCGACACCCTGCTACAGCTCCCGGACCACCAGATGACCTCCTATGACCATATGAAAGCGGCACTCCTCACCCGCTATGGCCTCACACCCGAGATGTACCGTCAGAGGTTCCGAGACTGCACCCGCATCCCGGGTACAACTTGGGTGGACTATGTAACATACTTTAGCCGAGCCTTCGAGGGCTGGATCAGAGGAAGCAACGTCACGACCTACGAACAACTGTTCAATCTGATAGTATGGGAGCACCTGTCGAACAATTGCTTTATTGAACTCCGCCAGCACCTCCTCGACAGCAAGTTAACGGATCCCCGGCAGCTCGCAGCCGAAGCTGACCGGTGGGAGATCACCAGAGTGGGCCGGAATGGGTCCTACGAACAGAACCGGAACAACAATGGTCAGCACCGACCCAGAGGAGGAGGAGGGGGCCAAGGACGAGGAAGAGACAACGCTCCGGTCACCCCCGCTACCAGCACCACCCCCCCGGCCAACCGGGGCAGCACCCCGGCGCGACCGGGGTACAGAGCCAATGTCACGTGTCACCGATGTCAACGAGTCGGCCACTATGCCAACGACCCAAACTGCCCGCAGTACCAGAGCCCAAGACCCCGCCAAGTGGCCGCTGCAGCCCTAGGGGAAGAACAGATCTCCGAGGAGCAGGAAGAATACGAACAAGAGCAACAAGAGTGGGAGCCAGCCGCCATGGCTCTAGCATGCTTAGGGGGGGAAGACATGGTCCCGCGGGTCCCCCTACCCGCTAACACCCAGAAGTACAGCCAGTGGGTGAGCATCAATGGACGCCGGGCCGAAGCCCTTCGTGACACCGGGGCCAGTGTAACAGCCGTCCGCTGTCACCTGGTGACCCCAGAACAGTATCTACCGAACATTCTCTGCCCTGTACGATCAGCCGATAACTCGGAAAGTCTGTGTCGGATGGCCTGCGTCCCTTTCGAATGGGGAGGGGTCTCCGGCATGTTGAAAGTAACGGTCCGAGACGATGCCCCCGTAGACTGCCTCCTGGGAAATGACCTTGAAAGCTCTCCGTGGGCAGCCGTGGAGCGAAGAGAACACCTGGGGATGTTAGGCGTCCCGGACTGGGCGTGCGTCACCACCCGGTCCATGGCCGCCCGTGCCAACCACCGCCCAGAAGAACCCGAATGGCCGGCGCCACCGCCTCCGGTCGCCCCAGCCGAAAACACCGACCGTGACATCCCCCCCGAACCAGCTCAACCTTCCGACCTCGCTAACCTCGACCAATGGCCTCAAGGGGGGGGGCCCACGCAAGAACAATTTCGCCAAGAACAGAAGACCTGTCCCTCCCTCGAGGGACTCCGCCAGCAAGCGCTCGCCCAAAGCACAGGGGATACCTCCGGAACTCATTGGGTCTACTGGGACAATGATCTGCTGTACAGCGAGCAAAGAATCGCCGAGCTGGGGAGCAACCGAGTATTAGTGGTGCCCCTCCGTTTTAGAGACTTTCTGTTAAACCTGGCCCACGATGTCCCCCTGGCAGGACACCTGGGACAAGATAAAACCTACAGTCGCCTAGTGACCCACTTCTTCTGGCCCAAAATGCGGAACGATGTGCACCAGCATTGCCGATCTTGCCCCACGTGCCAAGCCAGTGGAAAGAGCGGCCGCAAACTAAAAGCTCCCCTACAACCTTTTCCCGTGGTCACTACCCCGTTTGAGAGGGTCGGAATAGACATTGTGGGGCCCCTGGACCCGCGCACAAAACAAGGCCATCGATTCATCTTGGTGCTGGTGGACCACGCCACCCGCTACCCTGAGGCTGTCCCTCTGCGGACTGTGACCGCCCCGGTAGTCGGCCGGGCTCTGATGGGGATCTTCTCCCGTGTGGGCTTCCCCCGAGAAGTCGTCAGCGACAGAGGCACGAACTTTATTTCTAAATACATGAAATCCCTCTGGCAACAGTGCGGGGTCACCTACCGATTCACGACCCCCTATCACCCTCAAGGGAACGGACTCGTTGAGCGGTTCAACCGCACGCTAAAGGGGATGATCGGGGGGTTGGAAGAGCCCCTCCGTCGCCAGTGGGATGTGCTGCTGCCGTGCCTCCTCTTCGCTTATCGAGAGGTCCCCCAGAAGTCCCTGGGCTTCAGCCCATTTGAACTGCTATATGGACACCCAGTGCGAGGGCCGCTCAGCCTAGTCAAAGAAGGCTGGGAGATGCCTCCGTTAAAGAACCCTCCAGATGTCTTCCGGTATCTCTTAACCCTCCGCAACCAGACCCGGCGGTTCCGGGAACTGGCAAAAGCCAACCTAGAGGCCAGTCAAGAGGACATGAAAAAGTGGTATGACCGAAATGCCTCATCCATTGAATTTGAACCTGGACAACAGGTATGGGTGATGTCCCCCACCGAGCCATGCGCCCTACAAGACAAATGGACGGGGCCCTTCAAAGTAATCGAGCGCAAGGGCCCTGCCACCTATCTCATCGACATGGAATCCTCCCGGAACCCACTCCGGGTCCTCCACGCTAACAGACTAAAGCCCCACTTTGTGCGTACAGAACTCAGCCTCCTGATGGCCACAGACACTGGGGCTGAAGAAGACTCCGAGCCCCTCCCTGACCTCCTACGGACTCGGGAGCAAGACGGCTCCGTGGATGGGGTCCGACTCTCGGAGACCCTCACCGGAGAGCAACGTCAGGAATGTCAAGCTCTCCTATCACAGTTCGCCAGCCTGTTCTCCCTCACCCCAGGTGTCACTTCCTGGTGTGTGCACGATGTAGACACGGGGGACAGCCCCCCTATCCGCCACCGGGCCTACCGCGTGCCAGATCGGGTACGGGCCTGCATCCAGGAAGAAGTAGCCAAGATGCTCACACTCGGGGTCATCGAGGCTTCAGACAGCCCCTGGGCCAGCCCGGTAGTACTGGTCCCCAAAGCAGCTGCCCCCGGCACCACCCCAGATCTTCGGTTCTGCGTCGACTACCGGGGCTTGAACGCGGTCACCCGAACAGACGCACATCCCATCCCTCGGGCAGATGAACTGATCGACCGCATGGGAGCTGCCCGCTACCTCAGTATCTTCGACCTGACGGCGGGCTACTGGCAGATCGGCCTCACACCCCGGGCGCAAGAACGTTCTACCTTTTCCACACCCGATGGCCATTACCATTTCACAGTCATGCCCTTCGGCATGAAGAACGCCCCAGCGACATTCCAACGGCTCGTCAATCAGGTCCTGGCGGGGCTCGAAGGATTCAGCGCCGCCTACCTAGACGACATCGCTGTGTACAGCCACCATTGGTCCGAGCACCTCCACCACCTCCGAGCAGTGCTGCAAGCCCTACAGCGGGCTGGCCTCACGATCAAGGCCAGCAAATGTCAAATTGGACAAGGGTCTGTAACCTACCTCGGGCACCAGGTGGGAAGCGGCCTGGTGGCCCCTCTGCAGCTAAAAATTGCCGCCATCCAGTCCTGGCAGCCCCCCATCACACAGACTGAGGTACGAGCCTTCCTGGGCCTCACAGGCTACTACCGAAGGTTCGTGAAAGACTATGGTACTATAGTGGGACCCCTCACAGAACTCACGTCGAAAAACCAGCCCAAGAAAGTCAACTGGACCCCAGAGTGTCAAGCTGCCTTTGAACAATTGAAAGCCGCCATGTGTTCCGCCCCTGTGCTCCAGGCCCCCGACTACAGCCGGGAGTTTGTCGTCCAGACGGATGCCTCCGACCATGGCATTGGGGCAGTCCTGTCTCAGGTGAACACCGAAGGCCTTGATCAACCGGTGGCCTTCATTAGCAGACGACTCCTACCACGAGAACAGCGCTGGAGCACCATAGAGCGGGAGGCCTTCGCTGTGGTATGGGCCCTCAAGAAGCTCCGGCCCTACCTTTTTGGCACAAACTTTCGGGTACAGACCGATCACCGACCCCTGCAGTGGCTGATGCAGATGCGGGGGGAAAACCCGAAGTTACTACGCTGGTCCATCTCCCTACAAGGTATGGACTTCACAGTCGAACACCGGCCTGGGCCAGATCACGCCAACGCGGATGGCCTGTCCCGGTTCTTCCGCCTCGACGAGGAGAGTCCCCAAGAGGATGGGTAACTCTCCCCGCCTTCAGCTGGGGGGGACGCATGTTGGACAGGCCACATGAAAGGCCGCTCTCCCCCGGCCCGACCCGGCCTGAGCCCGGTCCCGTAGGTACCACACACCACCCTTGCACGTCCTCCGTCCCCTCAGGGACCCCTGCCCTCGAGCCTGTCAACCTCGTGGGTCCGATCCACTGCCAGCCTACGCGCCCATCCTGGGGCGCCATCTTGGACACTCCACCACGTGGCCACCTGGCCCCCGGCCGACCTCAACCCTGGGCCTGGCCAGGCCTCAGACATCCCGGCACCACCATCCACCCAGGAGGTGAGCGGGCTACTTGGCAAGTCAATGGGAGAAAGAGGTGTCGATGGCTCTCCCCCGCCAAGTGCCGCTCGCCCATCGCCTCCCCGGGCACTGGCTCCACCCCCCTGCTGGGTGTCTGGACCCCCTCATCCCGGACCTCCCGACCTCCAAGTGCGAAGGTCCGGACATCAAAGCACTCCAGCCCTATAACTGGGGCAGCTCCAGAGCAGGAAGGCAGTTGTATCTTGGAGTCGAGAGACGTAAAGAGGAACTCATCCTAGACGGACTACTGGCGCTGCCATAGCTCTGTCCTGTGCACCATCGTCCTGCCTGTTGGCGCTGCCACAGCCTTCGCAACCTTCATCACCTTCATCGTCGTCGGGACCTGCTGGCGTGGCCGCGGACCGTTGTAACCGTCATCTTCACCGGGACCTGCAGGCTCCGCCGCGGACCGTCGTTTTCCTTCGTCCATCTCGGGACCTGCTGGCTCCGCCGCGGCCCGATCATCTAGAACGCCGAGCTCGAGGATTGAGAGCTATTTTTCACTCATTGGTAACAAGACTGTCCCGCTACCCTTTCCCCAAACCAGAGACTAGAATCGAGGGGACCCCTGAGTCCAGACCTCCTTGTACCATATCATCGTAACCTAAGAATTGCATATAAAGTCTCGTTAACCTTCAACCTTGTGTGGTGTCCGTCTGTGGGGGGGAAGTTACTCGTCTGTATAGTCGTTGGAGACGGCTCTCCCCGGAGACCTCTCCCCGTAGCCTCGGCCGACCCTCCCGGTCCGTCTAACACCCTCCCTGAGGTCAGCACCCCTCTGCAGGTCAACGCCCAGTGGGCCGCACCGGTCACACTGCCCGAAAGCCGGCCCTGAGTAGGAACCTAGAAGATAAAGTGAAATTAAGCTACGGAGTTAAAAATGCTGTTTTTTTAATCCTACCTGAATTTCAGAAGATTGGGTTGGAAGTTTAGATGGTTGGGTAATGAATTCCACCATTTTGCTGCAGAATAGGAAAAACCTCTACCACCCCTGTGAGATTTTCTTATTCTGAGAACCCTTACCTTGTTTGCGGTACTAGACCGTTGGTAACGAGGCGGGGAGTACCAATTAAAGATATCCTGCAAGATGGACGAAACGTCCTGATGTAATCCCTTGTGGACCCAACAAAGTGCTATGAAATGAACACATGCCCAGATAGAAAGCCAGTGAAGTCCCCTGATGGAGTTGGAGGCCGAGCAGAATTTGGGAAGATTTAGCAGAACTCCTACTGCTGCTTTAGGAAGTAAGTGCCATTTATAAAGGAGACATGTTTGAGATCCTACTAATAAAGTTTTACAGTCATCAATTTTTATAGATAACTAGGGCAAGAATCACTGATTTTCTCTGCTCAAGTGGAATAAACTGTAGAATTTATTAAAGGATTTTGAGCATTAAAACACTGGATAAGGTAACCTCAAATGCTCATTGAAGTCTAATTTGTTGTCAAAAATGACACACAAATTTCTTGCCGTCTGCACCAGAGCCAGTAAAGGGCCCAGATTCCTCTTGTAAAGGTCCTAGATTCGGTGGCCATCAAGTATTGATGCAGAAATAATTATTGTTGCCAAACAATAGCACCACCGTTTTATCGGAGTTGAGCTTTAACCCCTTCTGTGCTGGTGACGAGCTCAGCTCATCATGAGGCACAGTGCAGCTGCACTCATGACGAGCTGAGCTTGTCACGGCCGTTGGAACGTTGCACGCGGGGATAATTTCCCCGCTGTGCTGAACGTTCTAAAAATGGGTGTGGTTGTGACGAGCTCCGCTCGTCATGAGTGCAGCTGCACTGTGCCTCATGACGAGCTGAGCTCATCACCAGCACAGCGGCTCAGCGCGCAGCCGCCCTGCCCCCACACAGCGGGGGGGGGGGGGGGAAACACCCCACTGTGCGAAGGGGTTAAAGAGTTCAGCTGCATCCCGTGAGCAATACAGTTCACGCATGCGCTCAACTGCAAGGCAACTCTTTCCGGGTTAGAGGAGACAGATACCACTAGTTGTGTATCATCAGTGTAAGAAAACACACTGAGAACCCCTAAGATTGAATCAGCTGGATAAAGGGGGTACCCACAAGGAATCTTGAAGGGGATAGATCTATAACCTTCTAGGGTCACTACTTGCACTCTGTTGGAAAGAAAAGATATAATCAAATTGAGAGCCGTCCCTTTTAAGCCTATTGTTTCAAGACGGTTGACTAAGGAAAAGTGGTCAACCAAATCAAAGGTGCCCATTGAGTCCCTACATTTATGTTTGTGGAATGTCCTGGGTTTTGGTGTTCAAAAACCGGTCACCTGGTAGTACTTTGTTCTGTGTTATTCAATTAAAATGTTGTTTTTTCCAACCACTAGGGTGTGCGAAATTCACGAAATTGACTTCTGTATAATTATGCAAAATTACACAAAAGTATGCACAATTGCGTAAAATGCAAATCTGTCGTTCGGTGCTATATTTTATTTTAGCTTCAAATGCTTTCAACTTTTGAAGCAAGAACTTATTTCACCCTCAAATATAATGCGAAAAATACAAATGACACGAACAACGGATCACTTTCTGGTTGTTTGCGTTGTTCCCATGCTATCATTTTGCAGCGGAGTAATTACGCATTGCCGCGTAATGGCCTAATTTTAAAAAGAGTAACACAAGATTCTTGAAATTATGCAAATTACATCGGTGTAATTTAAATTTCAACCAGGCCTACCAGCAGCTAGAGATCTTATAGAGGTAACACAAATAGTTGCCATGCGTTGTACCCTGTCATTTAAAAAAAAGGTGAGGGGAGATAAAAGGAGATGGAAGGAAAGAGAAGTGAGAATCAACGCATAAATGTGGGCAGTTTGTATAAGAGATATCTCTCCTTATATAGTGCGCAACACTTTCCCGTCATCTAACCACACAAAATGTTCTAGAGGGAAACAGACCCCCCTCGCTGAACTGAAATTGGACCATTTGCTCTGATTGAAGAATATGCCCCCCATGGCTGACAATTTGCGCATTTGATTGGCCTGAATATCAATGTTTTGAGCAGCTGACGATCATCCAATCATTAGCGTTTGTCGTTTTTGACACAATACAGGGTCTTAGAAGCCCTCGGCTCCCCTGTTGCTAAGCCCTCAATGTTTCCAAGACTCTAATGGAACAGCCTAGATCTGTTGTTTTGAGTTTGTCCGGAGACAGTGCAGATGTTATGATCATCAATATCAGGACCTGCAGAATTTACAGTTAGCCAAAGAACAAAGAGAGAGAGGTGTACAGTGTGGTATGATTACTCACAATGTGCTTACTATCCCTGACCAAGTTACATATACCATGAAGGACCAGCATTAGTCATTTAGTTATGCATAAGGGTTGCAGTTTTCATGCTCTTTTCAGTCATTGTCTTGCCTCTTGAAATATGCATCTCAGTCACATTCATTGTGTAATCCCTTATGTAAGGAGGTTAAAGTTGTTGTGTGTTTTAAGTTATATGGGATGCTTCACACCATTCGGATGTAAACATCAGACATTTGTAGAGCGCGGCTAATCATCTGCGAGGTTACCCAGGCCCTTGGTTCTTGCTGGGATCTGTCGTACAGCCAGATGTTAAGTCCCATAACAATTTTATAGTATTTTTAATGGTGAAATTCTGTTTTGCATATGTACTTTTATGGTTTTTACAATACAAAAACCGAATAAAGGATTTTTTTCATTTGATTTTGATTTTGATTTGATTTGAGTCCCTGCCTGCATTCTGGGACAGAGGATGATGTTCGGAGGTGCAGTGGAAAGTCTTAGCGGTGAGGTTGGAGAAGGATCGGCCTCCACAGTTGCTTCAGTGGATATGGGGAGAGGGAGCGAGGCAGGTTGGTGGAAGTTTAGTCAGTGGTTGATGTATGCTGGTCCTTGGTCATGGAGAGGTGTGTGTCAGCATCTTGGATTGGCATCGTTTCTGGATGCAGAGCCAGTGGAGGATCCGGAGGGAGGGGTGATGTGGGTCCATTTGCGGAAGTCGAGATTGAGTTTGGCAGCTGAGTTCTGTTTCGTCGGGAGTCTCTTCAGGAGTTGAGTGGTGAGTTCTGCATAGAGCACATTACCGTAGTTCACCTGGCTGGTGACTAGGGCTTGAGTGACACCTTTACTGGTGTTGATGACTGGAAGCAATATGCAGATCTTTCGGAGTTTCCGAAGGGTGTAGAAGCAGGTAGTGGAGACTTTGTTGATCTGATATTTCATAGTGAGTTTCATAAGGCACTGTGAGGTGGTGAAGAACTTTGCAGACGGGCAACACGTTATTCCATTGGACTCAGAACATCAGAGACATCCATCATGCAAACTGAGTTACAATTTGTCATCATGTGTCTCACACAACTGTCAATAAACTAAGGACCTAACAGTGCACTTTCGTCATCTTCATCACAGTGGCATGTGCTGTTTACTTTGCGAGGATAAAATGTGGCACATTCTACACTCAACTCCGGCTGCGATGATAGGGGGCGAGCAGGGCAAAGTAATGCATAAGCTCCTAGTCAGCACGTGCTTTAATAAACCTTGGAAGAATATTATTCAGGTGTTTGACACACTTAGAGGACAGCTGGTCCACCTTTTCCTATGTAAAGGTGTGCACATGGCAACTTGCGTGTCTTAATGTGGCATCAAATGAAATGATTTAGGACCAAAATACAACACACAAATCAAGGGAAATCTAGCTCAAGCCTTATCCCCACAAATTACTTCCCATTATATACGTAGATCTTTTTAAAGATAGAAAATAATGCTCATTTTCATTGCATCTTATTTTTTTGATGAAGTTTCAATTTGTATGAACATTATATTTTCACAATTATTTATATATCTTTTATCTTTTTTGTTGGCGTAAACCTTCTGAATCTCCAAAACATATATGTAGATGTCTTACACATAAGATAGGACCTGGGATAATTGGAATTAAAAGTAGATATTAAAAATAGAATTTACGCGATTGATCAAAAAAAGCTTGAAGAAACTCAATTAATTTATTAACAAAGTCTGTCTTACATTATTATAGCTAAGCCCTTCTGACTGTGAACTGTGTTCCTTCCCAGGATGAATGCCCCAGTCCTTACTTTTCAAAGGAGCAGGCCTCAGTGGTGTATTCTGCTAGTCAAGTCAAACATCACAAGGAATTTTATCTGATAACATACTATGATTAATCACTCCCACTGAACTAATATCTCAGTCAGAGGAGGTAAAGGCAAGTGAAATTGGTGTTCAGAAGAGCAGGTTCTGCAATGAAGGTATCAAAACAGAACAAAGGTGTAAAAAGGAGAAGGAGAGACTCAGAAACTGTGTTAACATTTAACCTCATTCAAGTTTTCACGAATAAATGAAATTGTTTAAAGAGATTCTTCCGCCAAGAGATGACAAACTTTCAGGAGCGTCGCTGGTTCTGTCTTCAGCCCGCAGTATATCCTGTGTCAGCCTGTGTTCAACCATTTATATTGTTTTCAACCCATTGTTTGCACAGAAACCTGACAATAAAATTGAGCTAACACCTAAAGTGGCCCAACTGTGCAGTGTGTGCAGGTTTTACATTGTGTGCTGAAGCTAATAAAAATGAATATAAGCCCAGGAATAATGTGACAAAACAACTTCTGAAGTACACATCCCTACAATGTGGAGGCTGACCTTTTTCCGTGACTTCCATAGACGCGTCTGTGCACTTTTTTTTACCTTCAAAAGTAATAAGTATGTTGTTACAGTTTTTGAAACTTAATAGTAACTAATAATTTCATTTTCAATAATTAATCAATTTCCTAAAAACTCATAACTACCTTATTTACACTCTCCTACCACCCTCAGAATGGCAGTTAGTCATATATTTTAGATCTGAATATGTGCCGGAATATCTACAATATCTGTAATTAAAGATCCTGAACAAACACAAATAAATATCTGCCCCCCATGGTGATATATGATGACTATAATATTTTTTTATTTTTTTCTTCGGATGTCCTCTCTCTCCTTAACACATTAATCCAACCTACACCCCCTGAATTCAAAGAGTGGGGAAATGTAGGTCTACACTTAGAGGAAACACTCAGACCCGATGAATAGTAAAAAAGTGTAGACTTACACCTAGGTGCAGGAGTAGATGTACATGTCAGTAAGATCTACGCAGGTGAATATACAGACGTGAATAGGCCTCTTTTTGTTTTTGATTGAAATGGCATGTCTAATTCAGTACAGAGCACGTGAGTAAAGCCACCCTGTGTCACCTCCTGGGTTTGGCAATAACCAAGTCATTCCTTTGGTGCATTTGATTCTCCAAGGACAGTGATAGCAAGAGTAAAGGTTCAGCTTACTTTTAAATGTATATTGTGAAGTGTTTCATTGAAATCTGTCTAAAAGAGGGGAGAGCTTGGATAGAATAGAAGGAAAAGTTGGGCATAGATTGATGAATGGCTATGTACATATATGGGAAATGGAAAATATGTATATGTTTACTTTAAAATGTATGTATATTTGGTGTTTCTGTTTAAACACTATTGAAAGGCAACCAGTGATAGTGTGCCCTAGCTGCACATAACAGGAAAGACAGTAATTATGACTTGTGCTGAAACTATCAGCCCACATGGATCGAAACACATCTGTTATTGGGCAATATCTTTGAGAAATAACAAAAGATGATCGCTTACTTAAAATAGCTTGCACACTGTTTTTAAATGTTTTGAAAGTTATCAGACATAGCTCAAAAACATTTTGGGGCATATGTACACAGAAATGGCGCAGCACAACACATTCTACAGCATGCATAGAAGTAGCAAATCGCCATTACTTAATGATTGTTTATGTGCAGGAAGGGAGGCCTTCATGCACAAAAACAATCATTAAGGGTGTTTTGCTCATTCGATGGGTGCTGCCTCAGATTTGCAGATCCTAGTAAATCTGGTCAGGGTAAAAAATCAGTGGGTGTTGAGGTGGAACACCCACAATAACAGCCATTGCACGCCCCTTTCATGCAGATACCTGCGTGAAAGGGTACCATATCTACAAAGCAGCCACTTTGTAAATATGGAGCACGGCATGGCGCCATCGGAACATCGCTAATAGTGGCGTTCTGGTGGCTAAATCCCCTTTTACATATGTTCCCTAGTGTTTAAACTGTATTTTTAAAGTAAAGAATCATCAATTAAATTATTTTATTTTAGATTTATGGAGAATAATTCTTATATTTCTCATTTGTTCACTGAGTTTTACTTAAGGAGTCACCTACTTGGAGCTGGTAAAATCTAGGGATAATCTACAGCAAAAAATGGGGGGAACCTCTATACTGACCTATATTCCTTTACGTCTGAGCACTAAAGTCTCTACAAAATTACATATAGGATGCTACATAAATCATGAAGTAATTCATTTAGACATAGAATTTGTATTTGATTTCTTTCATTTATTTGATATCTTTTTCATAACAGTTTATTTTTCTCATTTTCTGGTGGTCGTTTTATCAAAATTACAAAACAGTGACATGGTAACAAATGTACATATAATAAAAAAAAAAAAGCCAGGTTGAATCATATCTGAACAGAAACCCCTAAACAGTACATATAAAATGACTTTCACTCATACCATCATTCATACATACTCAAACTTTCATACTAATTGTCCTAACATTACTAACAACAACACACAACAGTGAAAAAAGTGAAAAACATGTAGAGAC
The DNA here is from genome assembly GCF_964263255.1 of Lissotriton vulgaris. Classification (NCBI taxonomy): domain Eukaryota; kingdom Metazoa; phylum Chordata; class Amphibia; order Caudata; family Salamandridae; genus Lissotriton; species Lissotriton vulgaris. The sequence continues at coordinate 153,687,799 of NC_141700.1, read as the reverse complement.
TTTAATGCTCAGACGTAAAGGAATATAGGTCAGTATAGAGGTTCCCCCCATTTTTTGCTGTAGACTGTCACTTCCTCCTCTAGACCTCAAAGTACTATAGGGAGTTCCCCGTTCACCCATGTCAAAGTCTAGGGATAAAACACACCAGATCTGCAAAAAAACAAGAATCTAGTGATTCCAACGGGACCGATGACTCTTGGTATGAGCCCCATTGGTACTGATGTGGAACTCATATCGTGGTCATTTACGTTTTCTTATGGTGTAATTTAGAAATGTACAGTTAGGATTTAATTATAAATTTACAATTTGATTGGTTTTAGTTTTGCCAATATGGGTTATACCCTAAATAAAAACTACATTGTCTGACTGACTGAATAATATAAAATAGCATAAGAAGAACCTGTGCGGTGTTTGGTGGTATGCACATACGAACAAGTTACATCTTAGAAACTATATATAAAAAACATACAAACAGTTGCAGTTTAGGAATTACATTTTAGATTTTGAAGTGTGCTTTAGGTGAAATGTTTAAATAACAAACCGCTGGGTTAAGATACCTTAAATAAGATACTTTCTCCAATTCTATGACTGCTTCTAGCTTCAGATGAAATGTGGACAAAGCTTGGGAACAAACATGAATATCTTGGTAAGTAAGTTTGATGGTGCTGCTGCATGAAGGAGATATCCTAAGCAAACAATTTATAAATTGATTTTAGATTTGATTTTGTGGTTCCTACTATAACATGAAGGAAAAATCATGAAGCGTGACAAACTAACCAAGATATAAAAGTTTTTGTAAGATTAGTGGGATGGGTAAAGAAGTTGGTAGGACTAAGTTAGATGTAAGAAATGTTTGCTGTTGCCAAACTTCTATACGGTAGTAACACCTACTGCCGTTTGCGATTTATCCCAAGAGGCATCTAAGAGGTCCTTTCGTCATGTGTTGTTCGAACAGTAAGACTGGTGACTCACTCTAAAGACCACATGTGAAACATAAAAGGAAGGACTCATTACTGTGTTGTGGTTGCTCTTTAATGCTCTCTAGACCCCTTATTCTGTGTTTTCATTCCATTCACTCCTGTTGACTAAAGCACCGAGTATTCTGAAAGTCATTCTTCATTGGTTTCTGTTCAAGCCTGGGCATCCTTATTATGCTACGCTGCTTGGTCGGAGGATCTGTATATGCTTCAGGGCAACCTGAGAGTGGGAAGAGGAAGCCGATAATCCCTGGTGTTGTGAAAAAACATTTATTTTCATGGAATATATCAGCCCTTTCTGGGCCACCAATGTGAGATTCTTCATGTTCTAACTAGGAGCTGCTTGTAACTCCCACTAGCATTAGAACCATTCTCGAAACGTCCAAAGCCACTCACTGTGAACTAGTTTAGGGTGTTCATGAGGGGAAGGGCATGTGCTGCTCCACATTTTGAATGTACCAAACTATTAACATGTTGATAATGGTTTATACAAGCATGCTTTCTATGCACCTTAACTTTGAAAAAAAAGCAACTTTGACCCTAACAAACCTGCATGGTATATCAGACACTCGCTCTATCATGCTTGGCCTGAAATCATACTTAAACCCTGTGTACAGCTTCCATACCTTATCATTGGCTCTTAGTCCTGATATTTGCTATTAAAAGTTTAAAAATTCATATCTCTAGTTCCCCTTCTTAGATTTTTGTAATTTTAGTGTCATTTTCTTAATTAAAATGTACTTAATTCTTTTAATAGCAAATTTGATTTTTATTGGTTGGTATTGTAACGTTATTATTGTGTTGCTACTGCATAAATACTCTACACATTACCCTAAGTTAGGCCTTCCTAGTCTGCACCATATCTATCAGTGGGTAAAGCTCAGCTTAATTTAGTGACTTTTGGGTTCACCCGGCAAGTTATCATTATTATTCCTTAATGTGGGCGTCCATCCATCCCAAATAATAATCCACTTTCTTGTAGAGCTCCATCTTGGAATTAAAGTTGCTATCGCCAAGGTACATGACTAAGGCAAGCAGCACCCCAAAGAGAATGCTGTTGCGCGTCATGTCATCCTTCTGGTTTTGATGCTGCGGGACTAGATGCTGATAATATTGGAAAAAGGTTTCAAAGATGACAATGAAATAGGAGTGAGTGAATTTGCAAATGTTTTCCTTCCCGAATTTCCTGCAATGTTTTTCAAAACACCTCAAGCTTCATAAAGTTCCTAAAAATTACGAAGATCAAAAGTGTTAACAGATGCCCAAGTAGCAGCCCCAATGAACTCTGCAACCGGAACTCCTTGGACATCTGCTCATGATGCAGCAAGACACCATGTCAAACTTTCCTGGACTCCTGTTGAGAACAGATTCCCAGTAAAAAAGAAGGTCATGGCTACAGTGGACCTACTCTCCTTATAAACTGTGAAACAGGGAGCTTTTCTGTTCTTGTCCTGCTGGACCAAAAGTCACAAATAAGTAATCTGAAATTCTAAACTCTGAATCTATCAAGGTAAATCAAGATACCTCTTGTTACATCTAGCAAATGTGATAGTTTGTATTCTGAGGAAAGAAGTAGAAGGAAAAATACAGGTAAACCATCTCCTGACCTATAGTGGCAGCAGACACAACCTTTGGTGATAAATATGGACCAGTCATCAAAATTACATACTTTTTTGAAGAAGTTAAGAAAGGAGTAGTCATGGGCGGATTTTGCGGATCCACGATCCGCGGATTTTGCGGATTTGCGGATCCGCGGATTTGGGGCGGGGGCGGGGCTTCCATGCGAGTGCACATGCCTCTTGTGAGGCCTCTATCCAGCATCACAGCTTATTTTCCACGGTAGAGTTGGGAAGAAGGCACACCTGTCCAGCCTCGACGACGCTCACGATTGTTTTTGGGCTAATGAATGAGTCACTGAATTTGAGCATCAACTAGTTCGAGCGACCATGTGTGTGTTACTATGCAATCGCCCCGACGGGCGCAGGGGTCCCTTGAGTGAGCTGTCCATCATAGTGGGTGAATGGCGGGCAGACGGTGCAAACCGCGAGTGTGTGGGCGGGGCCAAACGGGCAGGGCTACCATGCGAGTTCACATGCCTCTTGTGTGTATAAAAGGTCAGAGAAAGATCAGTTTAGCAGATGAAGAGAAAGAAACCCCTGGTCACAAGAACAGCACGGGTATTGCGCTCGTGAAAGTCACGGATGCAAAAGCCTCTATCCAGCATCACAGCTGATTTTCCACGGTAGAGTTGGGAAGAAGGCACACCTGTCCAGCCTCGACGACGCTCACGATTGTTTTTGGGCTAATGAATGAGTCACTGAATTTGAGCATCAACTAGTTCGATTTGTGAAGAAGGCATACCTGCCTCGACGACGCTACAGGAAGGGCATGTTGTAACTATTTTAGGATGGCGCCGGCAAGCTGGAAGCAGGAAGCTCTAATAGATAAAATCGAGCACCTGCTCGATTTTATCTATTAGAGCTTCCTGTTGAAGCTAACTTAGTAACTATTTTAGGATGGCGCTGGCAGCTTGCCGGCGCCATCCTAAAATAGTTACAACAGGTTCAACTTTTGCCCCCGGAATAATCCGCCGCTCGCGGATTTGCGAATTCTCGGTAAATTCGCGGGAGTTCGCGGATCGCGAATTTAGCGAAAATTCGCAAAATCCGCGAGCGGAACGGATTTTCCGCTCATAGCACTACCCAGTTCTCCATTCCAGTGGGCTGAAGTTATTGCAACATGAAATACATTTTCCAAACTTCACATTCACAGAATCCAAAGGTTCAGAAGGGTGAGACAGTAAAGCCTTTAGAACAAGAGTGAGGTCTCATGTGGAAGAAAAATAATGAGTTAGTGAAAAAAATATTTCAGCAGTCTACCAACGTCTCCTCCTAAATTGACCCAAGATTCCCGAAAAGCATGGATAGTATCCTAAGGTTCTTTAAGGCTAGAAAGTGTTACATTTTAATGAAAACCTTCCAATACAAACTGCAAGGCTGTTGGAAATCAGAATCAGATATGTTACTGAAACACCATTTCCTAAAACATTTCCAATGTCTGTCACAAGACATAAATGTAGCTGTCTATGGGATTCTGCATTGCTTCGGCCTAGTGATGAGGCAGCCTTTTTTCTCGACACCCCGCCTCTCAGTTTCCAAATCAATAGAGCAACTGTGTTGAGGGGGTGGCTCATCGGATCTTCCAGTAATGGAATATGGATATTATCAGAAGGAGAGGAAGACGAGATCTCCTTGGCCAAAATAGAAGTTCCACAGTCATTTCTAACGCTATAACACCTATCACATAGCATAACATGTTACCTTTTGGTGGGCCAACAGTTCTGAAATCAAAGGGAATAGTAGAAATGCATGCATCACTTTCTGTGGCTATCTCCCTGACAAAACATCTACTTCCATGCTCCCTCCACCAAGAACCTTGAGATGAACCGAGGGAGTTGAGCACTGGAAGGGGGTATACATACATCCAGATACAGCTTATCAAACCTGAAACATACCTTCTAAAGTATTTGCTGAGCTAGAGATAGATTCTGATATGATGGGAGCATTCTGCTGAGGAAATTCACTCAGATATTGTCTGAGGTTCTCATGAGTTGCACTTAGAGACAAAAGATGTATGTCTGCCTAAACTTCAAATGCAACATCACTGTGTACAATGAAGGGGATAAAGTCCCTCTCTGCCGACTGATGTATGAGACTGGCACCAAGTGCCTGATCTTATAAGACCACAATGTCCCTGGGTCTGAGAAAGGTAAAAACAAAGAGCCTAGTGCACACCCATCCACCCTTGCAGTTCAATTAATTCATGCTCCTGAGAAAGGACCACATTGCTTCAGCTGACCAGCTTTCCAATGTAGCCCACTAACTGATTGAACTGTTATCAGTTATGACAATCATCAAAGGTTAGAACTGAAGAAGAAGATGACTTTTCTCTAGAGATTTTAAGCTTAATTTATCATGCCAGGAATATTTTTGCTTTCTGCCTGACTGGAGTCATAGCATTGTATTTCTGTGATGCTGGGTTCCAATTTGTTAGAAGTATGCTTATTACTGAATAAAGATGTAGATGGGACCTATGCATTGTTGAAATGCAGGAGGCCACAAGACCCTGAATTTTGAACCACATGGTTGATTAAAACCCATCCATTTCTAAACAAAAGGACGGCAATTAAAGACCCTCCAACCTGAATTAAACATCTATGACGTTTCTGCTCTAAATAAATAATAATAAAACATTTATTAAGCGCATGGCTGCACAACTGTGTATCCCCGCGCTGATGCTGAAAACTCTCATCCGAGAATCAAGTCAAAAGGAAGTGGGAGGCAGAATTATTGAGGGAAGAGGTGGGTTTTCAAGTTAGCTCTGGAAAGAGTTTCAGAGGGTTCCATTCTTAAATGGATCGGGAGAGCGTTCCAAAGTTTCACTCCTAGATAACGAAAGGAGCGGCCACCGATTTTTGCTCTTTGGACGCGGGGGAGTTTGAAAAGGGACATTCCTGAAGACCTCAGATGACGAGTGGGGCGATGAATGGTCATGAGGCTTCTTAAGTAGGTAGGGCCCTTGTTATGGGCTATCCTGTGGACATAGCAGAGGCTCTTGAATTTTATTCTTTCCCTTACGGGGAGCCAGTGCAGTTTGGACAGTGCTGTCTTGGCAGAAGTTCTTTTCGGAAGGCCTAATACCAGTCGGGCTGCTGCATTTTGTACACATTGCAGTTGATGAAGATGTTTTTGGTTGATGCCTAGAAGGAGGGCATTCCCGTAGTCCAGGTGCGGTGTTATAAGAGCATGCACGATGGTTTTCCTGGCTTTGATAGGTGTTAGGTCAATGATTTTTCTAAGAATTCTTAATGTGCCGATGCATTTACCAATGATCTTGTTAACTTGGGATTTTCCTGAAAGATCCGAGTCGATCATGATCCCAAGGTTCTTGACTTTCTCGACAGGCTGAGGGCATTTGCCAAGAGATGTGGGCCACCACGCTTGAGACCATAGGGAGGTTTTGTTCCCTATCACTAACACCTCTGTTTTGTCTCCATTAAGCCGGAGGCAATTACTGTCCATCCATCCGGCAACAGCAGCCATGCACTCCGAGAAGTTTGAGGCATACTTCTCAGTATCGGGAGTAAGCTTAAACATGAGCTGAGTGTCATCGGCGTAGCTAACTATGCCAACACCAAAGTTCTCTATGATCTGAGCCAGGGGTTCCATATAGATGTTGAACAAGGTAGGGCTCAAACTAGAGCCCTGTGGAACCCCATAGCTCACGGCCCGAGAGGATGATTTAAAGGGCGGGCAATGAAGCTGGAAAGTTCTATTGGTGAGGAAAGATTTAATCCACTCTAATGCACAGTCTTTTACTCCGATATCTGAAAGACGGGACAGCAGCGTGGCATGTAGCACCGTGTCGAAAGCGGCGCTTAAGTCAAGCATGACCAACGCTGCTGTTTCACCCTCGTCCACCATCTTGCGGATAAATTCCGTGGAATACAGGACAGCTGTTTCCGTGGAGAAATTAGGTCTGAAACCGGATTGAGTGGGGTGGAGAATGTTTTCTTCCTCTAAGAACGCCATAAGTTGGATGTTCACTATTTTTTCTATTATTTTGGCGCATTGAGGCAATAAAGATATTGGCCAGGGATTTTGGAATTGGGTGATCGGAACATTAGGTTTTTTTTTCAGGGGAATGACTTGGGCATTTTTCCAAGCCTCCAGGACGTGACATTCTTTGAAAGAGAGGGTGATGAGTTGGCTTATTTGATCAATAAGAGTATTGTCCATGATATCTTTGCATTTATCTAATGGACATACATCATTAGGGGAGCCAGAGTGGATACTGTTAATTATGCTGGACAGTTTTTCTTTGTCGGGAGTGTGAAAGTGGGTGAGAGTGGTTTTATGAAGAGGGGGTGATGTCTTACCAGATGTGGGGGGAGCGGAGAAAGTGGCGTGAATTTTATCTACTTTGTGGACAAAGAAATCTGCAATTTCTTCGCATAACTCATCAGAATACGTGTCCTGCGTGTCCAGGCTCGATGTGTCTGTAAGTTCTTTGTAAATCCGAAATAATTCTTTAGATGGATTTATAGCCTCTTCAATTCTGTTTTGGTAAAAGAGACTTTTTTCCTCTCTCATTAGTCTCTGATAAGCCTTTAGTTCTTGTTTGTAGCTCTCCTTCAGTTCCGTGGAGTAGTTCTTTCTCCATTTCCTTTCACTCGCTTTGCATCGAGCTTTAGCTACCTTTAATTTTTCTGAGATGGCATTAGATGAAATTTTGCCAGATTGAGAAAAAATCAGTGATGTGACAAACAGTTTTAAACCACCTTCAGATTGTCCAATGTTTTCTGGATTGATGGAGCATAAATGAGTCTGCCATCCAGATAAGACCTCCATTGTAGACAAATCATTGCAACCAATGGTGTCACCGTTTTGGCGCATGTACAAAGAACACTCTTGAGACTGAATGGAAGGACTTGAAAATTGATATTCTTTGTATTTGATACAAATTCTGAGAAACTGTAGATGTTCTTTCTCAATTGGTATATGAAAGTAAGTATCCTGGAGATCGATGTTTTCATGTAATCTCCCTGAGAGATAGAAGGATTATTCATTGAAATATTTCCCATTTAAATGGTATTGGATTCACTCAGCAATTCAAATAATCTACTACCATCCCTAAGTGATCTGAGATTTAGGGTCTAGAAAGATGATAAAGAGCGCTCCTTGATTCTCTTCCAAACTCAGCCCAGGAATGATGTTTTATTATAAAGAAGAGATTGAAAAGCTTTCAAGAATACCAATTATTTGATTGGACAGCGAGGACATGTAGTTGGTCTAACTCTGAGATCTAGACAAAGAGCAAAGGGAAAGGAATTTAACTGAGTGACCAGACCTGATTACTTGCAAGACTCACACATCTTAAATGGATTTTTGCCATGCCTATGAGAAGTGGAGAACTGGTCCTCAAACCAGTAATGGTTGGCCATTTCTTCAATAGCCAGGCTCCTTGTGCTTTGTAGGAGAACCTTGTTTCTGTTTCTTTGGGCAAATCAGAAACAGATACCTCCTGGCTGCAATAGTTGCACCTTTCGACAAATGCTCATGCTCTAGAGAGACATCAGAAAGGATCTCAATTTCCTGCACTATTTCCAAGTGGACAAATTCAGATCCTTTCTTATAGCTTTAAAAGAAAACAATTAAGTCTGTTTTTATTGGATTGGATTGTGTGTGCCTGTGTTTAAGGCCAAATGAGAGACGAAATATACCGTTTCTATGGGAGGATTCATATTTTTTATCAGTTTTTTCAAAATCAAATCCTCTGCCATGGTTGTTTTCTCCACCCGGCTAGCAACCACAGAATGCGCAGTGTAAGAAATTGGATTATTATTTGGGCTGTGTGACTACCCACCTCAAGGAACACACACAAACCTTGTCAGGGTGACCCACTAAAGTCACTAAACATACCTGGGCTCAACCCACTGGTGGCTATGGCACTGAGCAGACAGGCTTTAATTAGAGGCAATGTATAAAATATTAATGTAGTACTAAAACAGTAATAAAGTGGGAAATGCAAAACAAAAAACACCAAAATGAATTAGAAAAATAAAGTAAAATTAAAAAAATAAAATGACACCATGCAACAAAATTCCAATAAGGTAAACCCAAGATATAAATATTTAAAGTTTTAAGAAATAATGCCAAGTAGCTCAAAATGCCATTGATAGTCAATAATCGTGATAGAATATGACATAATCACAATGTAAGGCTGACCACGATTTAACTTTATTTGGATCCATCAACCACATTCATCTTGGCAATAGATTTTACCTTAGGACTTAGTCCTCTGTTTCCCAATGCACCACATGAGTACACTTTGAAAGACCCCAGGACCTCAGGGGATGCACTTAGACTCACTGGGTGTCAATCAGAAGCCAACAGCAGGGTCCAGTCCTGGTCCAGTTGCCACTGGTTAGCTGGGCAGTTGTATGAAAGGCCTCTTGTAGCTTGTTGTAGCCCTGTAGTTTGAACAGGAGGTCATCTTTATGACCTTTGAATTCCCCTTCTTTGTCCTGGATGCAAGAATAAGAGCGGGTCCAGCCTTTGAGGTTCTTCTCAGGTCTCAGACTGTGGGTTCAGTCCTCTTGTGATCTTTCACAGGTCCAAGAGTGCTTTGAAGTGGGTGGAAATGACCTCTGGGCACGTCCCAACCAATGAGGTAAAGGTTATCAGGATAACACTACTCACTTTGGGCATTTTCAGTATGTCAAAAGACTACTATAACATGGGCTCTGCTGGCTCTGTGGAGTGCTGTCAGGTAATTTCAGTGTCACCAGTGACATCTAACACTACATTTTAGTTTGAAGCTGGTCCTGTACCCACAACAAACTCTGAGACAGGAGTTTGGTAGAACAGAAGCCGAGTTTTCCATCAACCAGACAGTGGATACACAAGGATTATTTTGGCATCCTGTTCTCACTTTACAAGGAACACCCCAAGTGTAATATGCAAAACCCCAGCAGACCTGTTGAGAAAGTTTTAATACTTCAGCAGGATTTGCTGAAAAAAAGCCCACTGTGATTGCAGCCTGCCTGGCAATGGGGGTGGTGGTGAGGGAAAGAAGGGAGTAGGCCTGGGTAGCTACATATTTTTGCGACTGGTTAGGCCTCTTTGAAGTTAATCAAGTTCCTTTGCCCAGCCCACAGGCCATCCAGTGAAGGGCGCAAGAACTCCTCCCCCCACATCCAAGGTTTTTTTCTCAAGTCTTGGAGCACGTTCACATCTCATCAACGGGGCTACTCAACTGCTAATTACTGGCTGGCAGAAATAGGAGAGCAAAATGCAGATTGGCCTACGGGAACTGCAGGTAGAGAAAAGGTACCTTTACACTTCCTTAATATTTAGTGAAACCCCACCATCAGCATTGAACTAGACTATTTGATAAAAAGAGTTGTTGTTTTATTATTTTTCTTCCTCTTCTCATTTTAAAGATAACATTTTCATATTTATATTGCATCAACTGTTTTCCTAAGGGACAGCTAACCTTGCTACAGTGAAGTTAGCTTTGGAAGCCTGTTCACTGTAAGGACATGTTTAACATTAAACTTTACAATACCATTAAAATACCATGTATCCTGCCTAACGGGCTGTAAGGCCTACTTAGGGGTGGCTTGTCGATATGTAAAATGAAGGCTTAGGCCTACCAAATGGGGTTATTTTGACAGGTCGAATTTGAAGTTTAAAACTGCACAGCTAGGCTAGACATGGTGGACATGCCTTCCTGTTTACACAGTCACTGCAATGGATGGCACAATGAGTGCTGCAGTCCACTTGTGACATTTAACACACAGGCTCTGGGTACACATTTGTATCATATAGTAGGAACATATAAGTATGTTAAATATGCCAATCAGGGGTATACCAATTTTATCATGTTGAAAGATGGAGCAAAGGCCCTTTATCAGTAGCTAGCAAGCGGTAAAGTGCATATAGTTGTACTGCCAGCAAAAAAACAGCCACAGCAAAAATTTGGAAGTACACAACAGAAAAGTTGATCATTTCCAACACACAAGAACTGGTAATTTACCCTCTCTATCCACAAGAGCATATAATCGAACATGAGACGTGGAATATTGATTTTCTCTGGATGCTTCTACTTTCAATGACTAGCATCTAACTCATGAGCACCAAATTGCTAGGTTTCTGGAAGTGGCGTTGCAAAGTGTCTGAAGAAGTTCCTGAAGCATCAAGAAGGGCAAACCCTACATTGGTACAGACATGATCTAACACTTCTGGTAAAAGATCATTGCATTTGCCTGTTTGCTATTTTATTGATCAGCCCATTTCTTTTTTTTATCAGACACAAAATAATCTGATTTAAAAAATCTCCTCTCAGAAGAATTAATATATTCAAGAGAATGGTGCTGTGATTTCCCTTTAGGAGGGCGTAAGGTCTCAATTACAATTTTCCCTAGTGTTTCCTCTTCCTGTACATCTCCTCAATCTTTTCCAAAGAGAAGGGGCTCTGGAGATAGAGGATAACACTATATGGTGCTCAAATGCTGTAATGCTTGCCCTGGCAATAAACCAATAACAATTCAAAATTGCAGCGCAAACCTCAAATCAGTCAGACATTTGCGAATAAAGCATCGTACCTTGCCAAAAGGGTTCACTTATATTAGTCTCTGACCTGCCAAGCACCATTGGAAGAAAGTAAAGGTTTGCTGATGTGCAGAGACCGATAACTCTGTTCATTCTCAGAATCGAGACACTTCCTTAGCCACATCTATTAGTACTTGAAGTAGACCCCACATAGATGCAAAGGAACAGACATAATTTAAATACTTACGGCCCAGTATTTGATAACTATATTGTCACAGTGAACCACCCAGGATGAAATTCTCCAATTCAAGACGCCTTCGCCATGCACAGACTTGAACGCCCATACCAGGGGTTCGATTTATAGTTTGGCAGATGGGAGTTTACGCCATCAGACTAGCATAGTAAAGTACTCTGTCGCTCTAAGGGATATACACATCCACCAGCCCAGCAGTCATCTCCTGCATTTACAGTAACCGCCATCATGGCAGTTCCTGTCTCTGCATTAAAAGTTTTCCAAACAGCTCCATTAACTTGATGTAGCTGGACGTCAAACTTTCTACTTTTTTTTTTTATTTGAAAAAAGAAAATTCCAAAGCAGGATTTTCTTTTTTGAAAAGAAAAGATTCAATGACACCCTCGCCATGGGAGATTTCTCCCATGAACTGGGGATTTTCATTGCCCATTTCTGCCATGTGACAGACAGTGATAACTGGCCATCTGCTCGCTCACTCTAAATAGGGCAGGTCAACACATAGCCAAACCTCCGATAGCCCTTACTCCTTCCGTCCATCAGAGATGTATGGAAGCGATGGAGACAGAATAGTCTCCACAGCCTACATACTGAAGTTCCACCCATCTCAAATGAGGTGGGCAGAACTTCACTTTGGCGGAGAAGGTACTCCTCCGGCAAAGTTTAAATCGGCCCTTAGTTCACTAATATCGGTGACAGTTACACATTATTTCCTAAATAACATGTTCCATTACACATCTATCAAGGTTCTCAAGCTGAGCTGAGAATGATCAGGGAAGATAATGTTCCAGTCCCAGCAAGGGTCCCATATGGTAAAACGATGAAATTGGCGATCGAAAGTAGACATCCACACAGGAATATCAAAGTATGTATTCAAGTCATCATAGATATGAAAAAAAACAAAATGAAACTGGAAAGGCCTGCCCCTTTTACAGACCCCAGTTAGGGTGCACAGGACTTGTATATTAGCATTTCCTGGTCTTTTCCTGTCTCAGTGCTGTGGGATACACTTGATTTCTCCTTGGAGGCACCTCGGGTCTTCAGAGGCACTGCTAGTGCAGGTACCCAGAGTCAAGAAAGCTCGCTCTGGCAGAAGACACTTCAGCTTTCTTGCGTCTGCACTCTGGAACTCCCTTCCGTTGCAGCTGAGTCAATACCCGCTGGAACCTCAATTTCAAGAGTTGGCTTTTTAGATGGTCTTTTGTCTCTGCTATCTCCAGTTGCTTCTGACCTCTTAGCACTAGGACACTCCTTATTGGAGTAGCTACGCACTTTATAAAATTCAAATAATTCATTGCAATGATTTGGACAAGGACAAGCGGTCATAGAGGCAATGAGGCAATGACTGCCGCTAAGAGGACGGGCAACCGAAGGGTAGAACTCGGACACAAGCTTATCCTTTGAATATGTTTTCAGTGAAGGTGAAGTAATATGGGTGACATTCAGATCACCTGATCAACTCAAAATATAGAGAGGCATCCTTTTCCTACATTGCCAGACTTCAATCTGACCACTTGAGCCTAAAAAAATCCCTGAAGAATCTACTTTTTTATGGTTTTTCTTCTCTTCTTCATTGGCTAATATGTACTTCTAGCTGTAATGCCTCAGCGACAGGACAGCCTTTGTGTACCAGCTGTAGTTCACAAATACTAACATTAATTTTAACATTAAATTTAGCCTTACATCAAAAGGTGCCTACTCTATTCCAGGAACTCTTGTCGAATTTAGAGAAGTTCCTAGATGTGACTTCCATTACCAACCCTGAGTGATTGGCACTAACCCACCATTATTTATCACCTTGACTAACTTCTTGGTCAGCACTTACATTATGAAAATGTCACTTTTCACAGCCTGCTGCTGTGTGAACAATTTGCTGGAAAACATATTTTTTTCTGCCCTTTTAAAAACTCGGACTACTTCAAAATATGGATTTTATTTTGCGCTTTTATTATGCAGGTGAGATGCACTGTTGCAATCTCCATACTGAAACTGTATCATTATGATTTTTTTCACTCTTCAAATTGTTTTCAAATTTCAGTGGATACAAAATAAAATATGAAAACTCACCGACTGTTTACAGGTAGACTGGTTGAGTCATATGAACACATTTCTAGAAGAGAACCTTTGAAAAGGGGAAGGGATAACTTGACAATTCTTTGCACTGGTTAGTTGGCTGGTTAATAGGTTAAAATGGTCATTTAGCATTTGATAAGCAAAAGTGAGTTTGGACTAGGTGCCAGTTCAGCTGCAGCCAGACCGGCTGTGCCTGTGCCAATATCTTTTTACTTTTCCTTGGTTGGTGTGCTGTTTTTTTACCTGAAGCATCTTCCACTTCTGAGGCGGGACCAACCGGTCACAAGATATCTCCATATCAGGTTTTATTTCCCCAGATAATGAAAAAAAATTCCTACGCGACCAGTGGTTATGCACCAGAACATAAGGACTATATTATCAGTTTGATTATCTGGCATTAGCATGGTGGCCGTCAGGCGGGCAACTAGAGCCAAATTTCGGAGGGGGGCTGAAAAATATTTCGGGGGGGGGGGGGGGGGGGGGAGTAATTCTTCCAACCACAGATAGAGTGGCTGTAAGAACGGGTGAACACACAACAAAAGCCTCATTTACAATTAATGGTCTTTTAAAGACCTGTTAAGTACTCTGGTGCGGCTGCAATTAGATGCTCGCCAGCCCACGAAGACGTGTCAGCCCGGGCTGACACACACGACGGAGGGGGGCTGAAGCCCCATGAGCCCAATGGGTGTTGCGCGCCTGGTGGCCGTGGCGATTGCAACGAGCAGATGCCTGGGTAGTGGACATGAACTGGAACGCCACCGTAGATAAGAAGGGCCTTCAAATTGCAATAGCATTCAGCCCACTGGATGGGCTTCTTCAATGGTGGAATTTGCAGAGGTCCAAAACAGGTTTTAGGATGTTTGTGTTTCAGTTCATGGAGGACCTGGCCTTGCTGATTGGCTAGACTGTTCCTGTTGGAACTGAGTCAACAATGATGTGCATGGGGCGGAGCTAGCCGGCGTCAATGGCGGACGCGTAAGCGCGAAGCTCCGAGCCAGCGCCACCATCTATCCGGCATTTATCCTCTTCTAGCGGTGCCTCATACGTGAAACCAGCGGACGTCGTCCCCGCGGATACTAGCGGACCTCCGGCTGCAATTCCGGCCGAAATCGGGCTAGGGAAACCCTACTTAGCCCGACTGCCCTGCTGACGCCGGACCAGGCCCGAATCCCCGGCCTTTCCTGCTCGGCGAGGCCGAGCGACATCACCCGACGTGCGGCGGCGGCGAGTGGCCGGCTGGGCGTCTGAAAACACCTGACGGCGGCTGGCCTCCGGACTGCCCCGCGCTGAGTAACTGCGCACCGGAGGTACTGGCACACACTTGGGAGCCGGCGGGAGCAGCGGTGGAGACGCCGGTGAGACTGCGGAGCCGGTTGCAGCCCACGTGGTGATCGCGGAGCGCCCTGGAGGTAGGCTCGGCCCGGGCCCCATATATCGACATTTGGCCACACAGATAAGGTGAACTGGGCACTGGTCGGGGCGCTAGCGGACCCCTGTGGGCATTGCTCTCCTCCTACGAGAACGTACTCCCCTTCCCGCCCTGGGACATATATTGGACACTGGAGGCCATCAGGCCCTGGCAGGCTGCACTCCAGACACAGCCCGCCTAATTACTCCACGGACGCCACTCCCTGCCACAGCGGGCCCCCCCGACGGAGAGAGCCGCTCCCCCCTCGAACTTTCACCATGGTCAAGGGGGACCGGACCCAAACGAAGCTGGCGTTCGAGCACCGACGGCAGAAGGAACCGGAAAGACCGGCTGCCCAATCTCCGAACCCGGCTAGCGATCAGAGCCCCTCACTATGTGCCGAGATAAAGGAGATGCTCAACACTATGGAGAAGGGGCTGCAGGAAGGTATGTCAGCCATTGGAAGTAAGATTGACGCACTGGCCTACCGGATGGACCGGATGACAGAAAGAGTGGACAAGCACGCGGAGAGGCTGGACATGGCAGAACGCAGACTCACCGAGGCGGAGGAGGCCCAAACCGAGTGGGATTCGGATCGTAAGCAATTTGGTAGGTTGCTTCAGATCATCCAGGAGAAGTCGGAGGACTTAGAGGCGCGTTCCCGGCGCTCCAACATCCGCGTCACAGGCGTGGCCGAATCGACCCAAACGGGCAAAATGGAGTTGTTCATTGAAAAACTTTTGAAGACGATGCTAGGGGACGACACCTTCTCGCCCATGTTTATAGTGGAACGCGCCCACCGCACCCTCGGCCCGAGGCCTCCCCCGGGCGCCAGCCCTAGGCCGATAATAGCGAAATTACTAAATTACAGGGACAGAGACGCTGCCCTCAGAGCAGCCCGGGAAAAGGGCAAGCTACAGTATGAGGGAATGGACATATCGCTATACCCAGACTTCACCTCAAAGGTCCAGGAAGAAAGGAGGAGATTTGTTCCATACAAACAGCAACTTAGAGAACTGGGCCTGGACTACGCTATGTTATACCCAGCGAGACTGCGCATCAACAGGCAGGGACACTCGCACTTCTTCACGGATCCTAAAGAACTGCAGAAATCCCTGAAGGTCTGGATAAAGGAGGCCCGGGGGAGTCCGAACCCACACACGGCGGACCGGACCTGCACTGGGGACCTCGAGGAACAAGACTGAGTTACAGAGGGCGGTAAGCAGAGCAACCCGTATATCTGAGCGCCTTAGTGCCCCTACGTCCCCTCGCTGAACTAATGGGAGATGACTGCCCGGAGCGCACGGCCACAGGCCCTGGACTGCTACACGCTGAACTGTGGGTGAGATTTGTGTGTTATGTACTGGGGCCGCCGGGGTGCTACTGAAACTGCCCTTGGCGCGATTTGACTCCCGAAAGCGGAATACTGCAATGTGCTGAAGATTCTGGGCGTGGGGGGGTGAGGGGGACGGGATTGCCAGCACGTTCTTGCACTATGGAGTTGTGTGGACACTGCTAGACCTGGTTACCGCGGCGCTGGCAAAGGGGCAAGCTGATGGACACTGTTTGATAGTCCCGGTGGGGAAGAGGACGACAAAAGACTACACAGGCTACCTCTGCCCCAGCGCGTACTGCGGTTACGGCTCGGATTGAGCCGAAATGGGGAATTGTTGCTTGAGTAGGGATGTGGGAGGGGGGAGGGACACGGGAATTTCGGTCACATCAGGTTGGGGGTTGAGTGACTGTGGGAGGCGGGGGGCTGCGAGAGTTGGGGGATTCTTTTACGCCAGGTTGGGGTTGGCGGACTGTGGTTGGGGGGGGAATTGGGGCCTGTGGGTTCAGAACTGTTTGGGGAGGGGGTCCGAACTGTGCTTTGAACTGTTGTGCTACTTGGAGGGCGTAGGTGAATGCTATAGACGGAGAGGGGCGGTGAATGGCTGGGCCCTGATACCTATCTGCTTCTTTAGGGACTATGGCTGATGCACCACATGCCGACCTGCTGAGTGACTCGGAGACCCTTAAGGCTGTAACGTGGAACGTTAGGGGGTTAAATGATTACCGAAAACTGCGCAAGGTGCTCCAGTACCTACTCAGACACCACATAGATCTGGCGCTGCTACAGGAAACACACTTGCCCGACACCAGCAAGATGCTCACGCACAGGGGGATTCAGGGAAACGCCACTTACGCGGGCTTCACCACACATGCAAGGGGAGTCCTTACATGGGTAAACCCGAAATCCAAGTTGTCGCTCACACTGCTGAAAGCTGACCCGGAGGGTAGATTTGTTTTGAGCAGGTGCGTAGGCAAGGGCCACGACATACTAGTCATGAACATCTATGGGCCGAACTACGATTCCCCTGACTTCTTTGCGGCAGTGGCGAGCCACTGCGCTGAATGCCCCACCGATAGAATGCTCTGGGGGGGGGACTTCAACTTCACATTCAACCCAGAGCTAGATAGGTCGGCGGGCCCCCCCCGGCGCCCGGCGGCGGCCGCGCTGCAGATGCAGGCTGAAATGTTGCGCCTAGGGCTGGTAGACGTTTGGAGAGATAGGCATAGCGGCCAGGGGGGATACACACACTACTCTGCGTACCATAACATCCATACCAGGATAGATCACTGGCTGTCCACGCACACGCTGCTTCCCATGGTTAGGGGCTGCAGTGTGCTCCCCCGCACCCTGTCGGACCACTCCCCAGTAGTGCTAGTGCTGACCACTCCCAAGAAGAGGATTCCTCCGTTCACGTGGCGCTTCCCGCCATACTCACTTCTAGATGAGGCATTTAGGGCAGACCTGGGGGAGGACATTGATACCTACTTTGCGACTAACGTAGGCTCAGTTGACAGATTTGGGACAGTCTGGGAGGCATTCAAAGTCTACGTCAGGGGGGTAGCCATGGCGAAACACTCCAGTGTTCTCAAAGCTATTAGGAACAGACTTAAGCTCCTTGAGGGGCAGATTGCGGACTGCGAGCGCCGCCAGCTTCTGGACCCGACACCACTCGGGGATGGGACCTTGCAGGACCTGATGAAAGAGTTCCAGGAGGAAGCGGATAGAGAGGTTAGGCACCTGGGAAAGTATGCGTCGGCGCGCTCTTATGGAGAGGGTGAGCGGCCTGGAGCACTGCTAGCTAGGATAATGAAGGGCACTAGGCGTAGGCAAACAATCCCAGAAATGCAAACCCCGGGGGGGGAGAGAGTCACCACGGAGGACGACATTCTAGCGGAATTTAGGAGATTCTATGGTGACCTCTACACTACCAAGATCACTGGGGTGGAGGACCAAATTGACCACTATTTAGATTACATTAAGATGCCGTTCCTCGAGGACTGGCAGAGGGAGTTCCTGATGTCCCCTATACTCCGTGAGGAAATATCGGACGCGCTCGATACCATGAGGTCCGAAAGCGCCCCCGGGATAGACGGGCTGTCGGTAGCATTCTATAAGGCATACAAGGACAAGCTGTTGCCTTACCTCTCCACGCTCTTTGACGAGATTTGCGAGTACGGTGCTATGCCGCCCTCGATGAGAGAGGCGCTCATCGTCACAATTTTGAAGCCGGGCAAGCCTCCTGATCTCCCAGGTTCCTACCGCCCCCTTTCCCTGCTAAATGTGGACGCTAAGCTTTATGCGAAAGTCCTGGCAACCAGGCTGGCACTGGTGGCCCCGGAATTGGTAGCCCCGGAGCAGGCAGGGTTTATCCCAGCAAGGAACCTCACTTACAACCTCCGCACTGTTCTGGGAGCCATGCAGCACACTAGGCATGATACAAAAGCCATGGCGGTGTTCCTCGACATGGAGAAGGCCTTTGACTCGGTGGAGTGGCCCTTCATGCGCAGGGTTCTGAAAAAGCTGGGGCTGGGGGAGCTCTTCCTCCAACTCCTGGGCGCGCTTTATCATATGCCCACGGCGAGGATCAGGCTAGGGGACGCAGTCTCGGAGCCGATCGCCATCAGCAGGGGCACAAGACAGGGATGCCCACTCTCCCCTCTGCTATATGCACTGGTGGCAGAGCCACTGGCGTGCGCGATGCGGGAATACCACTCCTATGAGGCCATCAGCTACCCTGCATACAAGCTTGGCATATCCACGTATGCAGATGACACTCTGCTGTACATTAGGGACCCCGCCAATAACCTGTCGTCGGTCTTGCGAGAAGTGGTGAGATTTGGCGCGCTCTCGGGACTAAAGGTCAACTGGCCAAAGTCGGTGGCCTTCCCACTGACCCCTATCACAGAACCATTCGAGATGGATTACCCGCTCCACTGGTCCACGGAACCAGTGCGGTATTTGGGCATCATGCTCCACACGGATCCTGATGTGCTGATGAGGGAAAACTACGGGGTAGCATACAGCAAACTTGTAGATGACGTAGAGGTTTGGATCAAGCTTCCGCTGTCACTGATGGGCAGGATAGCTATGATGAAAATGGTAATTCTCCCTAGATTTCTGTTCCTTTTTAATAACCTCCCGATGGTCCTCTCGAAGGCTTTCTTTGCTACCATGAACAAATTACTGGTGAGATTGGCGTGGGCTGGCAGGCAGCCTAGAGTGCAGTGGAAGGTGCTGCAGTTGCCGTACGAGCAGGGTGGTCTAGCTGCCCCGGACCTGGAGCGTTACTACCGGGTTGCTCAAGCCTCCCATCTGCACACCTGGATTCACGGTAACCGGGACATCCCGCACGTGATCCTGGAGCGGCTGTTTGCGGACCCCACCCCACTCCCAGCTACCATAGGCGGACCCAAAGACCGCAGAGTGGGAGTGCTGGACTCCCTCCTGTCCACTAATCATGCCTGGCACTCTATATTGCAGCGCCAAGACAAAGCCCTGATGTACGCATCCAACATGCCGATACAATGGGCGCTATGGCTCCCAACATTGGCGGAACCCGGTGTCTACAAGGCCCTCAACGAATTAGGCGTACGCACCATGGGTGACCTCTTTGCGCAAGGGAAGGTGAGGACGTGGGACCAACTCGCACACGAGGGGGTGCGTGCCTCGGTGCTCCAGCGCTTCCAGTATCATAGAGTGAGGAGTGCACTGCTGGATATGCTGGGCCCCGACCTTGAGGAACCCCCTGACGTCCCGGAACTAGTATACATCATAGGTACCGAGAACCCGAAGAAACTGATTACTAGGCTTTACGCGATAGGTCATGAGCACACGGCACTGCACTACACTAGGGCGCGGTTAGCTTGGCAGACTGACCTAGGGACTCCAGTTGATGACAACATGTGGGGGTACTGCTGCGCGGCTACCAGGCGCATTTCCCTAAACGGGCGGCACCGTTTGATCCACTTTAAATTCCTGCAGCGGGTGTATCACACGCCGGAACGTCTGCATAGATACGGCCTACGTGACTCGCCCCGCTGTGAGAGATGTCATGCGCCGGTGGCGGACTTCCTGCATTTAGCCTGGTGGTGCCCAGGAGTTCAGAAGTTCTGGGCAAGCGTATTCGCAGAGCTTAGTACTATAGTGGAGCTGGACTTGACCCTTAGCCCGGCCCTCGCACTGATGGGATACACGAAGGAGATACCTATCGCGGTGAGGAGGCTGGTGAGCATGGGCATGCTCCTTGCGAAAAGGGTGGTGGCACTGTGCTGGCTGCGGGGGCCCCTCCCCACACTGAAGAGGTGGACTTGCGACATGAAATACTGCAACACGCAAACAGACACATACAGCGAGCTCCTCCCGCCCCGAAGCCGCCCTAAGAACTTTTGGGGGTTGTACCAGAGTTACCTGACCTCCAGGATAGACGGGGATGCCTCCACGGAGGGAGAGGGGGAAGACCTAGACAGTGAACTGCACACGGAGCCTGGATAGTCTTTTACACTGCACTGCAACACGACACGGGGGGGAAAGGACACCACTCCCCTGCCTGTATGGGATATTAGAGAGCCTCTGCTGAGATGCTGGGAAGCTGTGAGTGACACGAGCCGTACACGCCACTGGGATGCACACTACCGCACACGAGAAGCACACACACGGGACCGGTTGTGGGAGGGGGGGGTTCATGGGTTGGGAAGTTAGTTGGGAGAAAATGATAAAAATGTACAGTTTTTGTTTAAGGTACGCGCAATGCACACCGCAACGCAGTAAGGAAGAGCGAGCGGGGGTTGCCCCGCTTGATCCGTATTGCCACTGTGACCTAAGCCCTGATCTACAGGTCCTTCTGCTTGCTAAATGTAAGTGTCATGACTATGGCGAGGCAGTCCACCGCCGGCCTGTGAAGGGTTGTAGGCGAAGGGCTCCTCGCACATTGTACTGTGCTGATTATCTTTGCATAATAAACGGAATTAAAAAAAAAAAAAAAAAAAAAAAAAAAACAATGATGTGCATATGGCTGGGTCCAAACTGAAGTGGCATGGTGGGCGAAACAACGGTGGGTTTAGGATGCTGCGCTGAGCAGTTGCCAGTGTTTAGATAAGTTGCAAGCATTCTTCCCATCTCCTTTTGTGAGTTTGCTTGCAGAGGTCCATCGAGAGGAAAATCAACATCCACAGACCTCTAAATGAGGTGGGAATGTGGGGATGTGCTGGAGGGACAGCTCCAAATGTTCGGCCGCTGTCACTTTAACACCCTCCTCTTAATCAAGGCCTTAATGCATAATAATAATTTATTCTAAATGCTGCAGGCAAACGCAATTTGATGGCGTTCAAGGCCAGGATCACCTGCACCTCAAGCAGCTGTGAATTAAGCTCGAACTTTGAACAGTTCGAATATATTACAAAAGGTAACACCTGTAGAACATGCAAGAAGAAAGCTCCTACTTACTTTTGCAAAACACTGCACCCCTAATAGAGATCCTTTTGATTTGACATGACCTATCGTTGAACAGCCATTATTTAATTGCCCTTGAATGCAGCAGTCTTGCTTGTCAACAGATCTTTCAGAGAATGTGAGAGACTGCAGTGGCTGTCTTGTTACTCCCTGGTCCCTACTCTGATGGTGAAGAAGCCAGAATTTTGATTACTGTATAGTAGGAATTGTGAGATCCCTCTCAATTAGGTACAAAAATGATTTTCTGAGAACAGTAAATTTGCCTGTTTACTTTTTCGCTAAAGTTATGGGGGCAGATTTACAAGCCCCCTGTGCCTCTTTTACGCCGCCGTTGCGTCACTTTTGTGACACAGCGGCGGCGCAAAATATGCGCCATGGTGCGGGGTATTTACAACGTGACGCATCTCCCCGATGCGTCACGTTGTAAAGCCCTGCGCCAGAAGAAGGCGTTCCATCGCAGGGGGGGGGGGCGTTCCTGTGCAGAAACGCCTCCCAAAAGTGGCTGAGTGAAATCTACAAGATTTCATTCAGTCCCTTTGGGGCCCATGCTGCGTCAAAACCCTGCGCCTGCTTGAAGCAGGCGTAAGGATTGACGCAGCATTGTGGAGAAAGGGCCCCCCAGAGCACTGCTGGCGCTGCGTCGAGCTTGCGACGCAACTCCAGCAATGCGCCGCTTTTACGGCACAGATGCGTGACGCATATGTGCCGTTTTTGCCCCATGGTGCACCGCATTGTAAATGCGGCGCATCCAGGGTGGCGGAGCTGCGGCGCACAATAACTGGCGCATCTCTGCTGATCTGCAGCGATGCGCCACTTATTGTAAATCTGCCCCATGGTTTGAGACAGTCATCTGGCCCTCTACGAAGTAACAAATAAAATAATTTGGTAACTAATAGAAGGAACTAGTACCTTAGTGTTGCTGTGCATCATCGAGCTGAAGAATCATTCCAATTTTCTGAGGAGGCCAGGATATGAGTAGGTATTTTTTTATAATCGGCACCACATGTTAAACAATCCCTTCCTACCACCATCCATACACTTCACTGGCTGCCTATTGCGAGACATGTTTAGGAGCATCCTCCAACATCTCATCCAGGGCCTGAAGAAATATAATCATGTCACCCCCATTCTGATTAAACTCCATTGGCTCCCCTTGCTCACCAGCAGCATCTTCAAAACCGGCATCAACATTTACAAAGCTATCACGACCAGCACCCCGCTTATCTTGCTTATATACAGATGTATGTGTGTGTGTATATATACACACACACACCCGCACACACACACACACACACACATATATATATATATATATATATATATATATATATATATATATATATATATATATATATATATATATATATACATATATAAATATATATATATATATATATACATATATATATATATATATATATATATATATATATATATATATATATATATATATATATATATTTTACATAGTAGTGGTAGCCAATGTGTAGTTAGAAGTGAGTAAGAGTGGTCTTTTGTTTTGCTGATAACTTTGGTACAGTTTGGCGAATCTTCATGAAACTTTCCAAAAGTAGATCATATACATCAGCTCCTTTCTGGAGAGTTTCAGTGTGATCCATCTGGAGTGGGGGGGGGGGTCACAACACTTTTCCCCATGCTTTTTTTATAGGTAAAATTAATCGATCCAGGAATTGTTTTTTTCAAAAAGCTACGTCTTTACTCAGAAAACGTGATTAAGGTTCCAAATTTATAGATATGTGTTGCAGAGAGAAAATATGTCAAATCACACATTATGACTGGTCGCCCTGTGGGCCGCCCTCAGGACTCCCACAGGGCAAAACAATCTGATTGGAGGCCACAGCATGAAGGAAATGTAGCAGTCGCCATTTCAGGATCTGAGAGAACTTGGTCCTGAGTCCTTGAAATATATTCATAAACATATAGAAGGAGGCCAGGTAGGGATACCCTGACCCCCTAGCCCTTGTGGGGAGGCATCTCAGAGGGACACCAGAGGGGCCAAAAAGAAAAGAAAATATGTTTGCGCCATCACAGTACTTGCTGGAGTCCAGCTCAGTTCTCTGTGGATACACAGGACTCCTACAGGACTTACAAAAAATATTCGGCAAACCACAACACTCACCCCCCCCCCCCCCCCCCCCACCGCACTGCATGGCCAAAGGCCGTGCATGGCAAAGATCCTGCACCCAAAAGCCATGCACGGCAGGGATGTGGACTGCAAATGTATCATAATAAGATATTACTTTATATGTTAAAAAAAAACTTTTTTAAAGATTAAAGTGGATTTATAAGTGAAGAACATACTCAAATTTTAACTTTTACTACATTTCAAAGTTAAAAAACCTTAAAAAGGCAACTACCTTGAGAATAACTTGTACTACTGAGATGCACTGTTTGTGAAGTCATACATTACATCACTGATGACATTTAAAATCGATGGCAATGCAAGCTATATGTATGGCGAATGTCCTTGTTTTTTTAAAAATATAAGTTAAAATCTCACTATGGGGCATATTATCAAGATAGGCGATAAATTTATCGCCGCTTTAGCGGCAGAAAACTGGCGATAATGGGCTTGATAATATGCTCTATGGAATTCCAATTGAAGCCCATGTTAGATGTCCTTCACATTGAACATGGGCTTCAATTGGAATTCCATAGAGCATATTATCAAGCCCATTATCGCTGTTTTAGCTGCAGTTTTCTGCTGCTAAAGCGGCGATAATTTTTGTCGCCTGTCTTGATAATATGCCCCCATGTTCTCACGTGCAACTCGACTTCTAGCCTTTGATTTTTTAGTGAATATTTGTGTATGTGTGTATGTATATATATAGATAGATAGATAGATAGATAGATAGATAGATAGATAGATAGATAGATAGATAGATAGATAGATAGATAGATAGATAGATAGATAGATAGATAGATAGATAGATACATAAAAGAAGGAGAGAACTCTGGGCAGTTGGGAACTACCCAGAGTGTTCTCGCCTTCATTTTTGCATAATTTATGCGTCACTCTATGCCTGCAAGGGTATTCTTTTGATATATATATATATATATATATATATATATATATATATATATATATATATATATATATATATATATATATATATATCCACTCGATCCTCTCGCTCGACGAAGGGATGACAATGACAAGCCACACCAGCCAGGTACGATCAAAATTTCTTTATTGGGCACAAAACAAGACGCGTTTTGGGCTCACTGGCTCTTTGTCACATATATATATATATATATATATATATATATATATATATATATATATATATATATATATATATATATATATATAAAGTCGATTCTCTCCTACTTGCAGAAGAATTCAAGGGACGCCAGGAGCTCAAAGCAGTAATTTATTCAGAAACATTAGGCGTATATATATATGACAACAGTATCTTCCGCATTTAGGAAAGAAGGGCGAGCCGCACACAGTACACCATATTGCTACCGCATTTTTATTGAGTCGATGTGGGGCAGGGGCCGACGCGTTTCGTTCAGCACTCTGAACTTCTTCAAAGCCACCCCCGGCGAGCAGAAGCAAAACTCGAGACACATGTGAGGCCGTTAATTTTATGTCCATTTGCTGGCCCTCTAGTGGACGCTCAGGTGGTAGACGCCAGGCATGTTGCTCTCCGTAATCCTGTGTTCTGCTACTAGGATTTTTCAGCCCTTCCGGCGGGTGATGCCCCATCAGTATTGCCGTCTCACTGGTATAGTATCCAGAGGTGTGCTTCCTGTAACAAACCCATTTTGTGAAGGCTGTTAGGAACCATTCCAGACTCTGGTGTCTGGAGGCAGCCGCTTTACCCTACCGTTCGTGTTACCGAGTCAGCAGTTGTGGTCCGGGCCGGGTAAGCTTTGGGGCTCTGGCTGGCGGTGCGATCCTCTGCGACTGGACCAAGTTGCTAAAAATGACAACAGTATCTTCCGCATTTAGGAAAGAAGGGCGAGCCGCACACAGTACACCATATTGCTACCGCATTTTTATTGAGTCGATGTGGGGCAGGGGCCGACGCGTTTCGTTCAGCACTCTGAACTTCTTCAAAGGCACCCCCGGCGAGCAGAAGCAAAACTCGAGACACATGGGAGGCCGTTAATTTTATGTCCATTTGCCGGCCCTCTAGTGGACGCTCAGGTGGTAGACGCCAGGCATGTTGCTCTCCGTAGTCCCGTGTTCTGCTACTAGGATTTTTCAGCCCTTCCGGCGAGTGATGCCCCATCAGTATTGCCGTCTCACTGGTATAGTATCCAGAGGTGTGCTTCCTGTAACAAACCCATTTTGTGAAGGCTGTTAGGAACCATTCCAGACTCTGGTGTCTGGAGGCAGCCGCTTTACCCTACAGTTCGTGTTACAGAGTCAGCAGTTGTGGTCCGGGTCGGGTAAGCTTTGGCGCTCTGGCTGGAGGTGCGATCCTATATATGTATGATGTTTAGTTTGGAAGTGTCAAGCAAAAAGGTATGTCTCGTCACTATTTGTTATGGCACAGAAGTGTTCTAATACTCTCTTTTTAACTGGGAAATTTGTACTCCCTATATACCATAATTTGCATGGACATTCCAATACATAACAGCATTAATCTAACGTGCATGCAATAAATCATGCAATCTTTCTTTCTTTCCCATTCAGTAGAGGGTAAGTGTTGCGGTTATTACTATCCTTACAGCCCTTACACCTGCACACTTGTAAACCCCCCCTCCACTTTTAAGCCATCCTTCTTTGGTAGATCTTTGGAGATGGCTGCATGTGCGTGTGTCCCTGAGTGATCTGGCTCTCTTGTGGTTGGTACCTGCATGGGTCCCAACAAAAAATTTTAATATCAAGACCGCCCTCAGCACTCTTCAGTGTTTATTCATCAATCTTTTGATATCACCTGACCTGTTGTTGACATCAGTGGTGAATCTTATTGTGTTTGTGCTCTCAGTTTTCTTCTTTTTCCTATTGAAGAGAAGGTCCTCCCTTTTGAGGGATGCCAATCTCCCTTGTGCTGATCTTCGCACCACATTTGGATACCCTCTGTCCTGAAATCTGTCAATCAGTACACCACATTCAGTGTTGTCTGATTCCTCGAATGTATGCCAGTACAACGCGATCTTTTAGATCGCGGTACTTTACAACGCGGTTATTACAACGTAAGTCGTTACGACCACTTGCGTTGGATGGCGCGGATTGAGGAATATTATAATTTTATATTCCAACACCAGTCCACGTAACAGTAGGGAAGGTGTTGGAATATAAAATTACAATATTCCTTAACCAACAGCGCCATCCAGTGCAAGTCGTAGTAACCACTTGCGTTGTAATGGCAGCGTGGTAAAGGTCGTGCGGTGTAAACACTGCGTTGTAAACGACGTTTACCGATTCCCCATTGGAGCAGTTCCTTTTAGTGCAAAGTAACTCGCCAAATGGAATGCTCCAGTTCAAATTAACAGGATGGTAGCATCCAGCATGTATTAAGCTGTTGCCAGCCGTTTCCTCTGTGGAGTTTGTTTGTTGGTTTCCCTCCAACCACTGTAAGACAGATGTCTGGGTACTCTCTACTCACATCACCAATCCTGTGACGGAAGATTAGATTACGGTTGTTAGGCTGCCACTGAGTTACAAATTTAAGCTGCTGGTTTCTCCTCACCATCCCATATGACAAATAAGTCATGTTAAATTGTTATGTTATGTTAAATTGGGACTTGTATAGCGCAACGGCTACTCCAAAGGAGTGTCCCGGCGCTTTGAGCTCCAAACCAAAAGTGGGACAGGAAACATAACAATAACAGAGAAAGGGCCACAGAGGGGAGAGTTATCCGGCAAACAGCCAAGTTTTCAAGTTTTTCCTGAAGACAAGCAGATTAGAAGTGCTCCGCAGGGACAACGGCAACGAGTTCCAAAGCTTAGGAGCAAGAAAGCTAAAGGACCGGCCGCCTAGCCGAGCCTTTTTGATACGTGGGACCCGAGCCAAGGCCAAGGTTTCTGACCTAAGGGAGCGTGCCGGTCGATAAAAATCAAGCCTCCTCTGAAGATACTTGGCACCAGTGCCATATAAGGCCTTGTGGGCGAGAGTCATGGTTTTAAACAGTATCCTCTTCCGCACCGGGAGCCAGTGGAGGGATGCAAGAAGATTAGAGGCACTAGTCCGACGATGAAGGCCAAAGATGGCACGCGCAGCAGCGTTCTGAGTGATCTGCAGGCGTTGGAGGAGGTATTCAGGCAGGCCCAGATATAGAGCATTGGCATAGTCCAATCTGGACCCTATGAGGGCCTGAACAGTGATCCTCCGATGTTGCTCCGAAAGTAAGGGGAAAAACTTGCGCAACATTCTGAGGATGCCAAAACAGGTTCCCGTAAGGGTAGAAACCTGGGATTTGAGCGACAGCTCATTATCGATTTTGACTCCCAGGTTCTTGGCCCACTTAGATGACTGTGTGGGAGGGAACTTGTCAGCAGGCCACCAGCCTCGCCAGTCTGGTTCAGAGGGGCATCCGAAGAATAGTATTTCGGACTTATCCGAGTTGCACTTGAGGCTGTTTTGTGAAAACCAGCTAAAAACAGCCCCAAGGCACTCGCGGATCCCTTCACCATCAAACTCTTCACCCTTACGACAGGTGAAGAGGAGCTGAGTGTCGTCAGCATAAGAGACGATCCGGGCCCCATGGGACTCCGCCAATGTCGCCAGAGGGGTCATCAAGATGTTGAAAAGAGTGGGGCTCAGGATAGAGCCCTGAGGCACTCCGACTCCCAATGGCGGCATCTCGGCGGATCCGGGTGGAACCCAGACCGTCTGGCGGCGGCTGGCCAAAAAGGAAGAAAACCAATTGAGCACCGTCCCCCCTAGTCCGATGTCATGGAGCCTAGTGAGGAGATCCTCATGGGGGACGGTGTCAAACGCCGCCGACAGGTCTAGCATGACTAACAACACCCTGCCTCCCATATCCAGCACCTCTCTGATGATCTCCGAGACTTCCAAGAGTGCCGTCTCGGTGCTTAAGTTGGAGCGGAATCCCGATTGGGATTCATGGAGCAGATCATTAGACTCCAAGAAATTGGAGAGCACGCCATGTACGTGCTTTTCCAAGATCTTGGTCAGTGCTGGGAGGAGCGAGATTGGTCTATAGTTGGAAGGTGCCTCCGGGTCAAGATTGGGTTTCTTGATCAGAGGAATGACCATGGCTTGCTTCCATGTCGGAGGCAGAGAGCCCTCGCTCAGAGATAGATTAAGGATGGGATTGGCTATAGGATTTATAGCATCAGCCACTCTCGCCAGAAATTTTGCCGGGCAAGGATCTAATGGTGAGCCCGACTTAAGGTTCCTCATCAAGGTTAAAGATGTATCAACCGAGAGAGGAGGAAAATCGAGCAGAACTGGGCCCGGTGGAGACAGAGGCGCTGCCTCAATCGGCCTCACAGACACATTATCCGGATCTCTCTGCGGAAAGGAGGCCTGGATTTGCCTGATTTTGGTGGTAAAAAAGTTGGCAATAGTGTTGGTCCAGGTCTCTGTCGGGGCACTCTGAGTAGAGATAGACCGGGGGCCAGTGAATTCACGCACGATTGAGAAAATCTCCTTACAGGAGTTGGCAGCGTCATCAATCCTTTTGGCGAGATATCGTTTCTTGCTCTGAAGAACAAGTTCATGGTATGCCTTCATCGTTGTTTTATAACGTTGTTTAGCCTCAAGCTCATACTGGGCTCTCCATGCACGCTCTACCACTTTGCAATGCCTGCGGGCAATGGCTAAGTCCTCCGTGAACCAGGGAGCAGAAGCCCGTCGAGCAACGGACCTGGGTGGCTGGAGGGGAGCGAACTCATCGAGTCTGGCAAGGAGCCATGATTGTAAGCTCTCCAGATCTTCCTCCAGATCCCCAGTGCAGACCACAGGGTGATCAATTAAGGCATGTGTGAGCATGTCCGAGGTCACCCTGTGCAGTGTCCTGTAGTTGCTGCCCTGCTGTCTCGTGGTTCTAGCAGGGGGGGCCGGGATGGAATGTATTTCAAAGTGGGCCAGGAAATGGTCGGACCAAACGATTGGCAAGAGTGTGACATTCGTGATAGGTATGGTGGAAAAAACCTGATCAAGTGTGTGGCCTTTATCGTGGGTGGGACCAAAAAGATAAGGGGAAAGACCCAGGGTAGATGTAATATCCAACAATTTGATGGCATTTTGATCATTGTGGTCGTCCATGTGAAAATTAAAATCGCCCACCAATAAGCACTGCTCCGATCTCAAGACAAGGACCGACATGGCCTGTTGGAGGTCCTCGAAAAAAGAGCCGACAGGGCCCGGGGGTCTGTAAACGATCATACCCTTCAATGCTTGTTGTGGTGATAGAGCGATGGTGAAGGCTAATGAATCGGCCCCTTCGATAGTATGTGTGTGCATGACTGTGCACGGAAGAGAATTCTTCACAATCAGGGCGACTCCACCTCCCCTACCCTTGTCTCTATCCTGTCGATGGATAGTGTAGTCAGTGGGAATGGCAGCCACTATGTCCGGATTAGAGGAATCATTGAGCCATGTCTCAGTAAGCATCAGGCAGGTGGGACTGATAGTTGACAGGAGATCAAAGATCTCTTGAGTGTGGCGATGCAATGACCTCGTATTAAGGAGTAGACAAAGATGTTTAGAGCTACTCTCCTTACCAGGCAAAGGGGAAGGGAGGGTGCGAACAGGATGCCAGAAACAAGCAGGGCATTTATGCTTACCCCTATACCGGCTGGGGAAGACTGATAGGCACGACGCATTACAATTGCGCAGCGACAGGAGCTCCTGAGCGGTATAGGAGCGCATAGTGGCCAGAGGTACCTGCCACGCCGTACGCCTCCGGGACGCTGACGGGCGCAGACGGGCAGGACTCTGTCATTGATATATCTTATCAGCATAATTATGTAGGAGATGTGTGTGTGTGTATATATATGTCTGGAGTGTGGGGTTCCGGTAATTGTTGTTTGTGCATGATTTTAACGTTTATTATATTTATTCTATCTACCAATGGTTCTGTAATATTGGCTAAAGTATGTTTTCGTAGGAGAGTATTTTAAGATCCGTTTCTGAATTGTAGCTGCACATATTTATTGTATATTGATTGTGTCTAGTTTATTTACTGTCTTCGATCTGATACTGCAATGGCACTTAATGATCCGATGAATTCTGGCTTTGTGAAATAATATTGCATTAAGCACTTGATATCATAAGGATTATAGGTAGTATTGGCATCCTTACCTCAGGCTTCATGACTTTATTTACTTTTAAGAAAATGTGCAAGCTACTGATGTATTTAATAGTAGATTTGCGTTTATCTTATGTCATTTGGTTGATATGCACTTTTTTTTCTAAAAATTAGTTTTTGTTACACTTTAATATGCACTTAGCACTTTGCTCGTACAACAGACTTAGCAATTTTAGTAATTATGTTATCATGGTATTACAGTGTCATAATGATATTAGTACCATTACGCGATCGGGCACTAGCCCAGTATTGCAGATATGTATTTAATTATGATTTTTTTTCTTGTTTACGGGATATAACCTGGCCTATACAACCATGAAATATTTGAATGATCATCAATTGGATGAATTTGAATGTTGAAAAATTGGTGGTTTAAATGGTTTTACCCTAAAATATCATTTTGCGGGAATAGTCTGTTGTTTAAGTCTATGACTGTGATGGGAGGGGCATATTTCAAGTGCAACAGTATTTAATCACATACTTAGTCGCGGCATGTCATGTGATCAAGACCGGGGTTCCCGGTCGAAACGCGTCATGCTGTTGGTGGAAGAATAAACAAGCTCTAAAGAAAATACTTGCTGTGTGGTGGTCCATTCCTGGTCGTGCTGTTAAAAGAAACGCCTTGTTGTCATGACTGTGTTCGTGATATATACATATATATATATCATCACCAAATGTTGGGCAGATTACTGTTGGACTGTGCTGATATGTAGCTTCACTTCCTTCAAATAAAGAAAGGTTTGGCAGAAACTTACCGAGTGGTGGGCTTTCCTACAGCAGGCAACATTTGGTGATGATGTTTGGCGGCTTGCCTAAGCCACGGGATAAAAGCCCGGCTGCAGTTCTCGGCAGTCCTGTGGGAGCGTCAAGCGGCAAAACCATTAAGGACATTTGGTGCCAGTTATTGAAGGAGCAAACAAGTGGAGCGATCAGTAAGCCCCGTACCACAATCCACTGGGATATAATGAAGGTGCAATTTTGAACTTACAGAACAGCATCTCACTGGAGTTTTAACAGCGGCAGCACAACTCCCAGGGGCCACTGGGGTGGCCACGCCCATCGGGGCAGGGAGGAACATTTATCTGCGGTGCCGGTTAATTGCCATTTTGCCAGTTTCAAATTGGAAGCCCCTGATGAAGTGAATAACATCATGAAACGCGTTGGGCAGAATACTGTTGGACTGTGCTGATATGTAGCTTCACTTCCTTCAAATAAAGAAAGGTTTGGCAGAAACTTACCGAGTGGTGGGCTTTCCTACAGCAGGCAACATTTGGTGATGATATACATATATATATATATATATATATATATATATATATATATATATATATATATATATATATATATATATATATATACATATATATACATCACAAAACTGACAAAGGCGGTTGCCGAAACGCGTCTTACGAGTGTGTTTGTCTAAATAAAATAATTTTGGACTCGTTCCTGTGAGTGCTGTGTACTTCTACAGCTTTGGTCTGAAGGTGACCAGCGTGGTGTCCGTCACCCGCTTTAGCAGCACCCGGTCGCGAGTGAGGGGGAGCTGACGATAATTCCAACCACTTCCAGAGAGCCCCTGGCGAGGAAGGAGACTCAGGCCTCTGCAGCAAAGTTTTCAGGCAAGAAATACTTTATTAATCGCCCCTCACGACGACGCGTTTCGGGCTGTGCAGCCCTTGATCACATTCAGATATATATATTTTGGCCATTTCACGCGAACTTGGTGAAATGAATAATTAAATAAGCCTGTTTGAGGAAACTGTTTGGAGGTGCTGTGTCCTGTTATTGTGCGCGGAATGGATTTGATATTCTAAACTGTGAGCGTTCTTTGAAAAGACTGATATACATATATATATGTATATATAGTGCCACAATTCATTGTCCAACAATCATATACGATTATTCACCCCATCTATTACAGTAGGCTTCATTCACCTATATGTGCGAATAATAATATGACTGCCAAGTGCTGACTGCTGAAATGGAAAGTGAAAATACACCTTGTGTGTATGCAAATATCGGCCTTTCTTCAAAATCATAATGTGGTACAAGTGATCATCAATGACACTGCATTATATGCATGACAACCTGCTATCTCTTGCTGTTCAATGTATTCTTGCATGCAAGTACAGGCATTCAAACACCTGGGAACGTTCGGGCGCTCTACAAATGATGACCTTTTAGAAAACATAGCTGTTAACTTGTACTTTCAATTTAATAATACCTTGGGTGCTTTATACAAAGACTAATTTGCAAACCGTGGTGTGCCATTTACACACTAACTTGTTTGCAGAGGTGTAGGCAAATTTTGACGCGACCTGTGTAATTGATGGCATTAGCATTACACAGGCTCTCCTAGGGCCCGATGTAGGTAAATCTTTTTTACCACTTCATAAATACCGAATCATACCGAATCGGTATTTAAGAAGTGGTCAAAAAGAGAAGGGCAGATGTAGGTAATTTTATTTTAAAAATTACCGAATCGGAAGGAATCGGTATTTACCGATTCGGTAAATACCGAATCGGTAATGCCCATTGATTCCTATGGGCATTGAAGCCCATAGGAATCAATGGGCATTACCGATTCGGTATTTACCAAATCGGTAAATACCCAATTTTGCAAGGGTGCAGGGGGTGTCACTTTGACACCCTCTAGCACCCTGAATTCAGGCACGTGTGCCATGTGGCACACAGACATGCCCTAAGGGCATGTCTGTGTGTCACATGGCACTGGTGTGCATGCACACATGTGCATGCACACCTGTTTTCGGTATTTTACCATCCAATAGGATTGGATGGTAAAATACCGAATCTGACTGGCCTGTGGGACTCAGATGAGTCCCACCTACATTAGGAAATTACCGAATCGGTAAAAAATACCGATTCGGTATTTTACAGATTCGGTAAATTTACCGAATCGGTAAAATGGCTCACCTACATCAGGAATGTCCATTTACCGGTCGGTAACGGCCGAAATCGGCCGTTACCGGTCGGTAAATGGACACCGACATCGGGCCCAAAATGATTTGCCTAATGAATATTAGTTAGGGATGTTCCAATTTGCGACCCATTGTGAATGTCGGAAAATGGAGGCCTACAAGGGACAGCACGCCTCCTTCTCAACATTTGCATATCCAAAGGGGAACATTTGTTTTTTTCAGAAAAAATAGTCCATGTCCATTAGGGAGATGGTGCTGATTTAAAAACAAAATGTCTCCTCTTTATAAAGAAGAAAAAAAGGGGAACAGGCACTGACCCACATGAACCACTGGCTGATCCCCGCGGCCACCCAAAACACCTCTCAAATGTAAAGCAGGGGACACCGTCCTTTTTGCGACTCAATTACCACCCTAACTCAGGTGTCAGTACATGATCAATTGCAATCACAAACAATTGATACAGGCCTTTGCAATGCCTCTTTCTATCTCTACTATTTGTAATTCCGAAAGGGTTCTAAAAGCCATTTTATCAGTCAGAAAGACTTTTCTGACTCATGAAGCGGATTTTGTTAATTTGAAAAGCTGTTCTGCGGTTGGAAATCATGATTTTGCAAACTACAGCATTTGCGACCCAAGAAGGGCTTTGGACACCAGGCCCCTTGTTGTTGCGTAACACCGCATATCTGTGATTTCTACGCTCTGTAAATAATGGATGTCACTATTACCAATTTCATGGAAATCATTTTAATTACCTTGGAAAGATGGGGGCAGATTTACAAGCCTCTTGCGCCACTTTTGCGTCACTTTTAACATGGGAAAAGTGACGCAAAAGTGGCGCAAGGGGCTTGTAAATCTGCCCCATGGAGCCTAAATTCAACTTGTCATAATGCAAATTCGCGAACTGCAACACACCTGAAGGGGAAGGGTGTAATTCCAACCACCTCCACTCTTTTGCTGCTTGCTGGTGTTCAGGCTTCAGCAATTTGCCTATTTTAAGAGCATCTCACATGTTGAAAGTGTATCTTGTTTGGTGGTTTTGGCTGCACCCCACTGACAGCTGCTCTCTGTTACAATGGTGGCCCCTTTTTGGCCTTGTATCGGCTGCTTAAGATCACACGGGGAGGCAGAGGTAAGCCAATGCCCCCCTTCCCCCACAATAACTCAGAATTAACACACACAGGTGTGCAGGCAAAGTGCGGCCGACCTATTGAGGTCTATGTCAAGATTATTACCCTACTTAGGTGCTGGAGAATTCCCTTGTGAGATATCAAGCATATCGTAAGAGGAGGCTTCAGCCACTATTTGTGGCATGCTTCATCATAGGCGACCTCTCCCCTCCCTAGTTTGACGGTACCACCATGGCAGGAGTTCTTCAATAAAATATTCCTGGACAGAAAGGAGTCCAGATCACAGCAAAAAAAAGATAATGGGCTGGCATGAAGGCGAGATGGCCCCTCCACCCATGATATGCAAACATGTTTCTGCCATGCATCTAGCCAATACAGGTCATGGGCATTCTTCAGGGCCAAGGGAAACCTAACAAACTGATTCACCTAATGTCAGTGAGTGCTACCAAAATAGGTAATGTCAAAGTGAGTCCTACCTTGGCACTTGGTTACGTCTCCCTAACTTAGGGGATACCAACCTTCATGGTCTAGGAGGAGACGATACCCTCTGTACACACACATTCGTCGAGAGGTGTATCGTTCTGAACACCTAACTGTGCTCCATGTCTCAGCCGCTTGTCTACGCTGCTACACTCTTTCTCATTATGGTGGTTATAGTGATGCATTATGTCAGGATCAGTGCAATGTGGTGCCGCTGTCCGCGAAATGCGTGGCACATACCAGCTCTGAAATCCAAAGACTACGTTGCCCATGATCCTTAGCGGCAAAACAGCGTGGTGACGTACGTTACGCTGATTCAGGAAATAAGTACCGGCGGCAGTGGAAGGCCGGTGCCGATAATTCTTGCTGTGTTTTGGTGGCGTGGTCGGTAAGACGAGTTTTCGCTGGTGAAATCGTGAGTACAGATACTGTTTTCTTGTCGACACTCGCTCTCGGAATTGGACCGAGGATGTGTCACATTATCTGCGTTTGGAGGACACGCGGCTGCGTGTAGTATTTGTAGCCTGTTTGGATTCCCCGGCTCTGCAGTGTCAACATTCGTTTTCTTTCCTGTTGGACGAGAAAGATACGCTTTCTCATTGCAGGAGGAAAGCGCTATTCCCAGGCCAAACCACCTTTGGATATGAACTGTTTTTTTTGTTTGTTGTTTTTTTGTCCTCATTAGCCATGTAGTCGATCCAGGGGTGCTTCCAGCCACAAGACCCAATCGCCGCTGTAACATCAAGAGAGCAGTAAATGATCTCCCAGTGCCCAGAAAGGCAGACTAGATGTCTCCGGCAGAAAAAAACCCTGCACGAACAATCTCCATTCGGGCCATTTATTGGCGAGTAGTCCGATAGCAGTATGGCTTGGGGTGCCTCCCTTTGGACAAGGAGATTTTAGGCCTAATCATCGGACCCGGGGGAAAAAAAAAAAAAAACCCGGGTTGACTAATTATACCTTCTCCACTCAATCAAAAAGTCCCAAAATCTCATAGAGCGAGGACTACATGTTTAGTTAGATCGACCTTAGATGTCGCGTATAGTGAAGACAGCCACTCTGCATGTGTCGGAGAGTTTATATTGGCCCAGTTCTTACAAATTTCTCTTCTTGCTAATAGAATAGCATAAAATAAGAATTCTCTTTCTAAACCCTTGATATTCTTGTTTAGGCCAAAAATGATTAAAGACCATGTCCACGGGATAGGGGTTCTGAGGATGGATTCGAGTGATATCTTGATTTCTTGCCAATAAGTAGCGATATTCGGGCACTCCCAAAACATATGTAAATCTGAGGCTGCTGGAAAAGAGCATTTACTACAACATTTCCCGGGTTGAAATTTCGATAGTCTCTTGGGGGAGTAGTATGCCCGATGTAGAGTGAAGAAATTATTGCGCCTCAGCCATGCTGGCTTGATGATTTTGTAGAGGAGGGTAAAAGATTCCTCCCATATGTCCTCCACATGGGGTTCTCCCTCTCCTCCCCAAAGTTTTACCGGGAGATTGGGATCACCCTCTCCATCCTCTATGATATTCCAATAGAAGAGTGCGACTTCCTTTCTCCCCACGGGTTTCTCCACTAAGTTGTTTTCTAAGGGACTGTGTTCACCCATCATTACAGCTGGCCAGTTGTATATATACTAGCCAGGAGAGTGATGATGTTACCCTGAGCTTGAATGATTCCCATTTCATAAGGGATCCTTCTACCACTAGTTTCCCCCACCGTGTTATACCCGCGTCCAATAGGACCCTTTTAACTGTATTGGAGTGTTGTAGTGAGAGCCCAGGTAATTCCCAAATCGGTGCGTGATTAGAAAGATATCCTATCCCGGCCTTAGATTTGATTTGGGACCATTCTTTTATGGTGCCCAGTAATGACTTGAGTCTGACTTTTTTTTAAAACTTCTGGTGGCCGAACTTAAATAAGAAGCCATTCAATGGAAGGTCAGAACCCAATAGCATTGCCTTAAACATATTTCCATTTGCATTGTCCAAGGGGATCTTAAGTAGCATCCTAGAATGAGTCAAATGAAAAGCCCAGGCATAGCATTCCAAGTCTGGCAAGGCGAGCCCCCCCTTTTCTCTTCTTCTTCTTAGTTTCTTCCACGCCAGTCTGCTAGATTTATGGCCCCAAATAAATGAATTAATATTTTGTTGACATTTTGCAAGTTGTTTAATATCAAAAGTTAGTGGGATAGTATTAAAAATGAATGTATATTTGGGGAGAATACTCATTTTCATCAAGCTAGTTCTCCCGAAGATGGTAAGCGGGAGAAAGGACCAGGATTTCATCAAGGTTTGGGATTCACGGGAGATCCGGGCCTGGTTATTTTGAGCCAGAAAATCCAGGTCTTTGGTTATTGTTATTCCCAGGTATCTCATTGAGGATTTTACCGGGAGTTGGAGATTAGAGATATTCCAGACCATTATTTCCGTCTTCCCGGCATTTATTTCATATCCCGAGAATTTCCCAAATTCTTCCGCCTTCTTTATAACCGTAGGAAATGCCAGAGCGGGGTCAGTGTTGTAGATGAGTATATCATCGGCATATAACCCAACCTTCTTCTCCTAACCGGAAAAAGAGAAGTGTGGGATATTGATATCCTCCCTTATGGACTGCGCAAATGGCTCTACGTACAAATTAAAAAGGAGGGGAGATAGGGGGCACCCCTGCCTTGTTCCTCTGCTGATTTTAAAGGGAGTTGTTCGCGTGCCATTTACTAACAGGCAGGCTCTGGGGTTATTATATAGTAAACCGATGGCTCTATGAAATTTGGAACCAAGTTGAAATTTGTCCATTGTTGTGTTTAAATATGCCCAGTTCACCCTATCAAACGCTTTTGTGGCGTCAAGTGTCATAGTTGCCAGGGGTAAACAGAAAGTTGAGGCGATGGCAGCGGCTCCCACTAAATCATATGTTAAATCAGCCAGTTGCCGGCCTCTAATAAACCCTTTTTGATCGGGGTGGATAATTGATCCAATCTCGCTTCCCAATCGTGCAGCCAAGATTGACGCAAAAATGTTATAGTCATTATTGAGAAGCGAGATTGGACGATATGATCCACACTCAACTGGATCTTTGCCTGTTTTCAGCATTAAAGCTATATTTGCTTCCCCCCAGGAACTTGGTGGTGTCTCGCCTCTGATTAATATATTATTAAATAGGATCGTAAGAACCGGGGTGAGAGTAGAGTTAAGTACCCTAAATAGTTCTCCTGGGAGACCATCCGGTCCCGCGACCTTGCCCTGTTTTAGTTGTTTGATAATATTTTCAACTTCGTTTCCGTTATTTCTTTATCGAGATTTTCTCTTTGGGACCTATTCAACTTTGGGAGAGTTATCTTATCCAGCCATTCTGAACTTTCATCAAAATTGGTGTTAATCTCTTCTGTGTAGATGTTCCGAAAGAAATCGCTAAAAGCTTCCCCGATATCAATATCCGTCGTCCTATTGACCATTTCCCCAGCCACTCTCACTTCTTTGATAAAATTTCTAGTCTGGTCAGCTTTTATTTTCCAGGCTAGCAATTTTCAAGCAGATTTGCCGTATTCAAAGTGCGAGAGTTTGCTGGCCTGCCATCTTTTGTTCAGTCTTTCTTGCAGACCCTATTAGTAATGCAGCCCCTTATATAAGCTTTCCAGGCCTCCCATACATTTACCAGAGAGGCAGAGCCAATATTCCGCTCTAAAAAGGAGGCGGTTTCATGTATCAGATGGTCTTTCTCCTCTTCCTCTAATAGTATTGTTCGGTCAAAAGACCATGATGCATGAGTATATTCCTGCTCTAATTTTAGCGAGAAGAGAATAGCAGAGTGGTCTGATAAATGCAGAGGCAAGTATGTTAAATTTTTTATCTGATCTTTGAGAGAGAGGCTGAATAAGGCATAATCGATTCGCGATTTGTGCTTGTATTTATAGTTATGAAAGGAAACTCCCATGGTTGTACCAGCTCTTTGTCTCCAAAGATCGTTTAACCCAAGATTTGACATACAGCTCCGGAGCGTATCCCTCATATTACTTTGGACTACGGCTCTAGAGGTGGGAGATTTATCTAGTTTTGGATCTAACACTAGGTTGAAATCTCCCATCCATATTATGGGGTCTGAGCAAGTAATCAGGTGGTTCTGTAAAGTATTTAGGTAAGAGGGATCGTCCTGATTAGGTCCATAATAGCTGACGATAATAAGACACCTTGAGTACAATTGGACATTGACTATCAGCCATCTGCCGCTCGCATCTGTTTTCCAGTCCATGATTTGGGCCCTAACTCCTTTTTTGAAAATGATGGCAGTCCCGCGAATGCTGGCGTTATGGTCCGTACTTACAAATTTATCAACCCATTTAGATTTTTTAAGTATATCCGTAATCTCCTGTTTGTTTAGATGTGTCTCCTGAATCGCCATGATCTGCGCGGGTGAGTCTCTAAGATACTGTAAAATTTTATGTCTTCTCGCCCTTACTCGCAGACCATTGACGTTCCAGGATAAGAATTTAATGTCTGTCATCAATTTTATCACTTTATCGTCATTTTATCATCCCACAACTCTAGTGCTTTGTTACCGGTTATCTGCCAACCATTTCCTGTATTAACCAAACAATAATTGTGAAACACCTTTGGATCCATATTTTTTAAGATTATAAGATTCAGCTTATGAGAACTTTTTTTTTGCCTTCCCCCTCCCACCCCTGGAAACCCCCCCCCCCAACTTACTCTGGCTGGACGTCTTGCCAGATTGTCGTCCCCTGACATGTTCCTGTCTACTGCCCACATTTTCACTTTTATCGGTCGATATGCTTAGTGTTTTATAGGCAATGATAAATAGTGGGAATATGATTTTATTCTATTAACTATGTTAAGATATGTTGTTGCTTCTAATGACCCTTGAATATCAAAGGTGTTATTAGGCGTGAATCATAGAAAGGATTGGTCTAGCTCGGGACTTCTTATCAAGATTAGATTTGCGGGAGGTGGAGATCTGTAGTGAGATTTTTATTGTATTTTTTCCCCCTCCCTTTTCTCTCCCTTTTTTTCCATTCCATTCCTCCCTTTTTCCCTTTTCTTTTTTTTTTTTTGCCTTTTTTTCCCTCTCATACTATTCCTTTCTTTCCTTGTCCTTTTTTTTGTTAGTAATGTTTTTTTTCCCTGCCCATTTTTTTTTTTTAGCTTATCATTATTTGTTGAAAAAAGATTTTTTTTTTTTTT
Organism: Lissotriton vulgaris; assembly: GCF_964263255.1. Classification (NCBI taxonomy): domain Eukaryota; kingdom Metazoa; phylum Chordata; class Amphibia; order Caudata; family Salamandridae; genus Lissotriton; species Lissotriton vulgaris. Next base: position 153,647,184 of record NC_141700.1, on the reverse strand, counting down.
TTTTAACTGTTATCTATTTTATCTCTTTTTCCCAAATGCTCATTATTTGTCCCCCCCCCTTTTTTTTTTAACTGCCTTGATGTTTATTTCTTCCCCCATTTTGTTTTTATATATATATTTTTTTTATTTTGCTCATGTTTCAAACCCTTCTATTTTAGCTCTTATGTTTTTCCTTTGTTATTTGCTGGCTTTTACAGGTGCCCAGGGGGGTTTGCATGTTCACTGATAGTAACTAATAGCTTGTCAGCTTCGAAAGGAGACTTAATGTTATACATTTTGTTGTTGTACATTATCCTTAAAAAGGCGGGGAATCGCATCTGGACAGTGGCTCCCAACCCCCTAAACTTCTCCATCCGCTGGTCTAATTCCCATTGCCTGTCTAACGTGGTTTTGGATAGGTCAGATCTAACTTCGAAAGGGAAGTCTGAGGCTTTCAGGGTCTTGACTTTCAGTGCTAGGTTCAGAATCTTTTCTTTCAATGAGTATGTTAGAAAGTTCACCAGGATCTTTCTTGGTTTGGCTCTGCTTGAGTTGAGACGGAAGGGGTCCCGATGTACCCTCTGAATATCGGATTCTATTTCAGACACAGATTCTTCCAGATTAAGGGAGTCTTTAAGTATGGTTGCCACAAAGTTCTTTATCTCCCCTCCCTCTTTCCCCTCCGGGATTTTTAGCAGCCTCAAGTTGTTCCTTCTTGAAAAATTTTCAAGAGACTCAACCCTTTCTTTAACTGCCTCACCCTCTCGTCGTAGAGTCTGAATCTTAGTTTCTGCATGCTCCAGTTTTGCTTTAAGTTCACCGACAGAGTCCTCTAGGCTTCCAGTTCTCAAAGAGAGTCCATCTACTTTAATCTCCAGATTTCCACACATTGTACGAATCTCTGACTGGTTTTGACTCGATTCCTCAAAGCATTTTTTTGACTCCTCGAATCCACTTCTGATCTCCTTCCTCATATTGAGAAGTATGACTTGGAGGGTGTCATCGCCATCAGTTTCTTCGTTTCCCCCTACACATTGATCTGGTTCTTTAGCCGCCCTTTCTGTCTCTACTGAGTTAGTGGCTTGGTGGTCTACAGGGGGCATCGTATTAGTAACCTGCTCTGCTGGATCACCCATCTTTGCGCCACCAACCTGTACCTCCGCCCCCGTTGCCTCCGCTGCTATTTCCCCAAGGTTACTAAGTGCGGTTGTAGGGTCAAGAGCTTCAACTGGTGTGAATGCGTTTTGTGTGTTATCCAGTCTTTGGGGCTCTTGGTTTATGTTGAGAACCTGAGGCAGGACCTTGAAATAGGACTTCAGTGAAGGTGTAATCCGGGAGACTTTAATAAAAAATTTTTTACAGTTGCCCTTGTTCTGACTCTCCTTATGGGGTAATTCCTTCGGGCCGGTGTACAGCAACTGATGTCTCTTACCCCTCCTCGGCACCCTTTGGGCCAAAGGTTGTGTTGAATCAAATACGTCAGGGCTCGATTATCACGCATATGCCAAATCCTTCTGGCGACGTGGCGTAATCTGGCTCAAGCTAAAGTGAGGTACAAAGTGCAGGCTGACAAACATCGTAGGCCGTGCCCTGAGTATAAGAAGGGCGACCTTGTATGGTTGTCTACGAAACACATTAGGTTTAGGAAACATAGTGTGTTTAACCCACGGTTTATTGGTCCCTACCGGGTGGTGGGTAGAGTGAATCCTGTGTCTGTGAGGTTGCGTTTACCTGCTCATTTCAAGATACATCCTGTTTTTCACGTATCTTTGTTAAAACCCTCTTTGGCACCTGTGCGTAGGGCTCCGCTACCTATTTGGGTGCAGCAGGATCAGGAGTATGAGGTGTGCAGGGTTCTTGACTCCAGGTGGGTGAGGGGGCATCTGCAGTATCTGATTGCTTGGAAGGGGTTTGACTCGAAGGAGAACTCGTGGGAGCCTGTGGGTTCGGTACACGCGCCTCGGCTCGTGGCTCGATTCCATGCTAGGTTTCCATCCAAACCGGCTGCTGGACAGCGCCACTTGTGAGGGGGGATGTACTGTCAGGATCAGCGCAATGTGGTGCCGCTGTCCGCGAGATGCGTGGCACATACCAGCTCTGAAATCCAAAGACTACGTTGCCCATGATCCTTAGCGGCAAAACAGCGTGGTGACGTACGTTACGCTGATTCAGGAACTAAGTACCGGCGGCAGTGGAAGGCCGGTGCCGATAATTCTTGCTGTGTTTTGGTGGCGTGGTCGGTAAGACGAGTTTTCGCTGGTGAAATCGTGAGTACAGATACTGTTTTCTTGTCGACACTGGCTCTCGGAATTGGACCGAGGGTGTGTCACATTATCTGCGTTTGGAGGACACGCGGCTGCGTGTAGTATTTGTAGCCTGTTTGGATTCCCCGGCTCTGCAGTGTCAACGTTCGTTTTCTTTCCTGTTGGACGAGAAAGATACGCTTTCTCATTGCAGGAGGAAAGCGCTATTCCCAGGCCAAACCACCTTTGGATATGAACTGTTGATGAGTCTTCTTGAATAAGGTTATATTTCTTGGACTGTTGGAGATTGCTAGCGGTTTGGGCTCAAATCGTTGGGCGAGTTTCTTACAGATTGCATCAATAAGTACAAAGACTAAAACACGTTTATATATGTGAACTATCATTTCTTATTTAGGGAAGGAACTGTGGTATGGTGAATTAACCTCACATATTCACTATATATTTGGCCATCGTTATTTCATTGTTTTCTTCAGGAGAGAATCAACAGGGGGACTTGATCAGAGGGAGCTTGTGACCAAGATTAGCACACAGAAAGATTGTGGTATGTGATCTATGTTATTTGGTGCAAACATCTCTCTCAACAAAGGGGGTATAGGTTTGCAGTAAGATGTTCCTTATTTTCTTCTAGCTGGTGGCAGCCCCTGGTATTACCCTGTGCCTGTGCTCCTGTATTTAAAGAACTTATTATCTTCCTTTTCAGGTAGGGGTCTAGAAGTACACTCATGTGAGGATAGAGGAAGCGAGTCAGATCTATCTTGTAAGAGACGAAGGGGGGGGGATGTTTTTCTAAACAACTGTCTTTGTCGTTTCAGATCTCCTTCCCCGCTGTTCCCTTCCTTTCCCGCGCCCTCGGGACTATTCTGGGGTCTGTGTTGTATTATCAGACTTCGGGGTCGTTGTGTGGGTGAGGGTTAAGGACTTTCGTCACAGCCCCGAGGAGTATAGGAGACTGAGCCTGACAGAATTATCGGCCCAAGAATACTGTTCTCCTCTTGGCTGTGTTGAAATAGGAATGGCGTCATTAGATGATGTAATGGCAGCCCTGGCCTTAGTACAAACGGAGTTAGCGGCCTCCAATAGAGAGGTGGCGGCTTCTAGAACTGAAACCGCACAATTGAGGGCAAGGATGGATGGCTTACAAGGGAACCCTTTTAGCGCAGGAACTAGTCAGACACCCCCCCCCTCTCTGGTAGTAGAAATGCCAACACAAATACCACTTGCCCCTCCAGAAAGGTTTTATGGGGATAATAAGAAGGTCCAGGTATTCATGACCCAAGTGTTGTTGCACTTTATGTGCAAACCAAAGATGTTCGCAACCAACCAGTCTCAGGTGGCTTTCCTAATATCCTATTTAGGGGGGAAGCAGCACAATGGGCGGTTCCTGTTGTTAGAAGGGATGATCCTCTGCTCTATGACTGGGACGAATTCCGAGTGGAATTCGAAAAAACCTTTGATCGCAGGGCAGAAACATTCTCAGCAGATGGAGAATTATTAGTTGTGAAACAGGGCCACACTGAACTTGTGACATATTTGAATAGTTTCTGCCGCCTGGTGGCAGAAACAGATTGGCCAGAAGCTAAACAATCTGCGTTGTTCTATCAAGGCTTGAATGACGAGATGAAAGACGTCTTGGCGCATATCGATCCGCAGCCCCGTACCTGCTCCGCTCTGATTGAACTTGCATTGCGCCTGGATCATCGAATAAAAGAACTGAGGGGTGATCATAAGAAAAAAGAGACACCGGTGATGGCTTACGATAGAGGGGGAGAAAAACCAGCTTCGGCCCAGGACGCCATGGAGATTGGAGCTGTGAGGGCTTCCTTGACGTTTAGTGAAAAGGAATATCGGAGGAAAAATGGTCTTTGTCTGTACTGTGGCAAAAAAGGCCACTATTTGAGAGAGTGTCCAGTGAAGCCTAAATCTGGAAGATATAAAACCGGACAGGCTGCAGTTGGAGTATCTGACAAGACGTCGGAAAACTCCCATGCTTGAGGACGAACGAAGGGGCTCCCTCAAGTAGGATAATAATCCCTTCAATTGCACCGGGCGGTAATCAGGAGAAGAGCCATGTATTTTTGGTGATGGCTCTGTTCATGGACAAAGATTAAAAAGAAGTTAATGCGATGGTGGACTCTGGGGCAACTGGATGCTTCATGGACTATGCAGAAGCTGAAAGGCTAGGGATCCCACTCATCACCAAAAATAAACCAGAAATGGTATATGCAGTGGATGGTAGCTAATTGTTAGCCGGGCCTATAAAATATCACACGCCGGAGTATCTGCTCGTATACCAGGGAGTACATCATGAGATGTTATCTTAGAACATTATTCAGGCCCCGCAATATGGAATCATATTGGGACTTCCATGGCTTAAGAAACATGAACCACATATACATTGGACGTCTCAAACTATCAGTTTTGTGTCTGATTTCTGCAACGAACAGTGTCTGTTGGTGTCTGAAGACCCGTCCCGGGCCTTGGCCTCTTTACATAGCATTGCTACTGCTGAGGAGAAGGAAGTGGTATTGCCTTCCTGTGACAGTGCATTTGAAAAGGTGTTCAGTGATACACAAGCCGAAGCTCTACCACCGCATAGATCCTACGATTGCCGGATCGACCTTACTCCAGGATCGGTTATTCCTAATGGAAGACTCTATGCTCTCACGGAGCCCGAGAACGAGTACTTACGTGCCTATTTGGATAAATATCTGGCTATCGGGTATATACGGCCTTCAAGATCTCCTGCGTGGTCACCTTTGTTCTTTATTCCTAAAGCCAATGGTGACAAGAGATGCTGCATCGACTATTGTGCTTTGAATTCCATCACTATCAAGAACCAGTACCCATTACCATTGATCCCTGTTTTGTTAGAACAGGTAAGATCCGCCAAGGTGTATACCAAGCTTGACCTGAGAGGCGCATACCATCTCATCCGAATAAGATCTGGGGACGAATGGAAGACTGCTTTCAAGACGCGGTATGGGCTGTTCGAATATCTGGTGATGCCCTTTGGGCTGTGTAACGCCCCAGCTGCCTTTCAATACTTTCTGAATGAGGTGCTGAGAGACTTTTTGGACCGTTTCGTAGTCGTGTACATCGACAACATCCTGGTGTACTCGGACTCAACGGAGGAACATCCATCACACGTGAGCCAGGTGTTACAGGCCCTACTCCTTCATCATCTTTATTGCAAAATCACGAAATGTGAGTTCCATGTGACCACAGTTGAATTTCTTGGGGTGATGCTTACGCCATCGGGTCAGGTGATGGCGGAAAGAAAAGTGAAAGCTATAAAGAATTGGCCTCGTCCCTGTAACATTAAAGACATACAGTGCCTCCTTGGTTTTGCCAATTTTTATAGGCGCTTCATAAGGGGGTTTTCGGCCTTGGTGACTCCTCTTACCCGTCTTACTAGAAAGAAAGTACAGTTTCTCTGGGGAACTGAAGCACAGGATGCATTTGATGGATTAAAGGAGGCGTTTACTAGTGCTCCTGTTCTGATTCATGCCAATCCTAACCTACCTTTTTTGGTGGAGGCGGATGCCTCCGAAGTGGCGTTAGGAGCCGTTTTACCGCAAAGGAGTGAAACCACCGGAAACATGCATCCTATTGCATTTATGTCAAGGAAACACAGTCCAGCCGAGATAAATTACACAATAGCAGAGAAAGAGCTGCTGGCCATACGGGATGCTTTTGTAGAGTGGAGACATTGGTTATTGGGAGCTATACATCTAGTCACTGTCTACACAGACCATCGCAATTTGCAGTTTATGCGATCAGCCCGTCATCTTACTCCCAGACAGCTACGCTGGATGTTGTTTTTTGAGGAATTCAGGTTTGTGGTTACGTACAGACCAGGTATCAACAACAAAAAAGCGAATGCACTGACTAGGCAAGAAAATCCTGCTCTACATTCCACAACACAGAATCGCTCCATCATTGATCCCTCGAAAGTGGTGTGTGTTGCTCAATCTAAAGACTTTCTGCAAGCTGTACGGACTGGGATTCAGTCATGTGTGTGGAGAACCTGGCTTCGTCTTTATCCAGAGTGGAAAATGATACACGGGGTGGCCATGAAAGGAACGCAAGTGCTGGTACCCACAAAATCCCTGCAAAGAACAGTGTTTTCTTGGTGCCACGAGACGCCTAGTGCAGGTCACATGGGATACGTGAAAACACTTGAGAAGGCTTTGAGACAATTCTGGTGGCCCTCTATATGACTCGATCTGTGTCAAGGGGAAAAATCTGTACGCAATGTGCCCGAATGAAATCAGATCGTCAACAACCTCAGGGATATTTGAAACCTTTACCCACACCTGGAGAGCCTTGGGAAAGCTTTTCACTGGATTTCATCGTTGGACTACCTAAAGACCAAGGCATGACGACCATCCTGGTGGTAGTGGACTATCTCACAAAAATGGGACACTTTATCGCTTGTGATCAGGTCCCTACGGCAGGTCGTTTAGCTCAGCTGCTATTGGTGCATGTGGTGAGGTTACATGGACTCCCGAGGGTGATAGTGTCAGATAGAGGGGCCCAATTTACTGCTCACTTTTGGAAAGTCTGGTGTTCTGCTTTACATATAACCTCTTCTTTGTCCACTAGCTTTCACCCCCAAACGGACGGCCAAACGGAGAGATTAAATCAATCATTAAAACAATATCTCTGTTGCTATGTGCAGGCCGATACGGACTCCTGGGTGGATTGGCTGTGGGTGGCGGAAATGGCTTATAACAGTGATAGAGCGCGCAGGTCACCCGGCTCACCAAACTTTTTCCACGCACTGGGCCCTGGCGTGATTGGTTTCCAATGTTCACGTTTTACTACTGGGGTGAACCAGGCGATTTCACGCACGCTCCTATGAGTAATCGGTTGGGTGACTCTTACACCACATACTATTCATGTACCTGACTTACCACAGGCACATTACTCCTGACAGATCAGGAGCTAGCAGTGGATAGGTGATAAGGGTTTTCCTAAAAGAGCGAAGATTCTACTTTACACATTTGATACCTTTAATATTATTTTAATGTGTAATGACCACAGACACCTTGATGGTTTTAAGGGTTTTATATAGTATAAGTTTAGGACGAAAATGCCATTACAAGCAGGCAAATGCAAAGTAATACATTAATGATCAGTATTAAGACCAGAATGTAGCTCTGGATCAAAGTGAGTATCATAGAGTAAAAGGGAACACTATAGGGCATGAATCATAAGGAACACTTATTTAACACAGTTTACTCTATGGCAAAGACGTGAGAAAAAGCCTAATGTGTGACCTAATAATCTTACACTATTTCCTAAACCTTATGCTATCTTACTAACTTCACGGCAACCATACTAAGGGAAAGGGAATAAGTGGAACAAGCTAGATAAACAGTCGGGTTTATCAATGCCCTATAGGAAGGGTAAAAGTGGAACATTTACTAATAATCAATTGCATAGAATTACATTCAAAAGGAGATATGGAGAATATCACAGGCAAGATTGCTTTAATCAGAGGAGGAAAAGTTTAGGGTATAGTATAGACAGACACCTATGTCAATAGTTACCTAGGTGAGAATGAGGACCAACCCTGGCCACGGGTCAGTTGGGAAAGAACGGGACAAAGACCCTCAAGGATTCAGGGAATACCAGAAGGCGAGCAGGTACAGCTCATGGACAGTCAGGACAGGATACCCCTCAGGTCTGGGTCAGGACTGGGTTCACCAAGGCTCGACCAACCCCTCGCAGCATCGGATGCAACGCCAGCGTTACCCCCTCTTCTGCACGGAATCCGCCAATAACCCCGATTGGGTTCTCGAATCTCCCAGCAAAGTGCTCCGCTTAGCACTTAGGACTAATTTCCACCCCTTGGAGTTTGTGGAAAGTTTCAGGTAGAATGCTCCGCAGCACTCTGTATCAGGCACCTATAGAGTTCGTAGGGTCAGTGACAGGTCTGCTACTCGGACAAGTCGGACAATTTCTCTAAGCTAAGCTAGGCTATTTATACAGTTTTAAGTCCCCAAGACCACCCATAAATGTTGCAAAATGACAAAGTCCCATCTTCTGATTGGTCAAGGGAGGTGGTTTGGTCATAGTTACCACCTATACTACACGTGACATTCTCCCTCCCCCTAACACCTGGTTCCCAGGCCTACGTGTGGGAAAGTACAATAGAGAAGAAAAGATTTGCAACATTGTTGCACATTTCAAAATAGAAATAACACGTCTTCAAGGGCATAGGTGCGCCTGGAAAGGACAGTCCCCTTTTCAATGGCCAATCTGGTCAGGTTCCATTGCTGCACGTCCCAAATCTTTGGTCACATGATGAGGGAGACGTCAGCATCAAGATGGATCCCATCCCTAGTTCAAGGCCCTCATTTACGCGGTACATGAAAAGTAAGCGAAAACAAATTAATAACACAGAATAAAATGAATACACTGTACACCATGACCAACTACTCTTAATCCCTTATTATATAATACTTATAGCATTAAGAGTTAGTGCAGAAAAGATGCATAGACAAAAAGCGGCTTAAGATAGCATGAAGCATGATTAGTGATAAGCGGCCATTTTAACAACAATGCGCATGTGCGAACTTTTCCCTCCAGATTGCGAGTGCGTCACATCACATGGGTATGACCGACGCATGCGCAGACTGGATTTCTGCAAAGCGGCCATTTTATTAATGTGCAAGCTTGATTACGATGAAAAACACATAGGCAAGCCTCCTAGGGACACCCGTGTGTTGGGGAAATACAAATAAATGACAAACAATCGGAGTTAGTACAGTTATGATTTAAATCGAGGTTCATGAAGAGAGCAAGTCGCGTTACGTGCGAATCCTTGCTCCATCAATCCCCTCTTTGATGATATTTACTATCATCACTACACATGAAAACAGATGCCAACTTCATTCATCAAATTCATCCATCTCAACCTCAATGAACTTATTGTTGAGTTTTCTCTCCGCCTCCCTGTGTGTATGATTGTTCTTTATTTTCTTATATATCTGGTTTCTTAATTCTTCTAATTCTAAGTCTTCAGCTTTTCGCTTTCCTCTTTTATTCACTACATATTTTCTGCATTTCTGACATTTGCAACAGATGAATATGATCAGAACAATCACACCTATTCCAACTATTGGCATCAGTATTTTCCATAAAAGACTTTTACCTAAGTTAGAGAACCAACTACCTACAGAGGAGAGACCATCAGTCAGTCTCTTCCAGGCACTGTCAACCTCTAATGGTTTGAGTTCTTTTTCCAAATTAGTAATATTCCTTATATACTTCTTAATTTCGACACTTTTATCAGGAATGTAAGTGCAACAATGTTGTGCCCTCAGCATCCTGCAGACTCCGCCCTCTTTTGCCAATAAGGTATCAAGAGCAAGGCGATTCTGTAAAACCATTGATCTGATCGCAACCATTTCGGTATTGATCATCAGAAATCCAGCAGCAGTGTCAGTTGATAACCGATCCACTACTGTAGATAATTTGCAGATTCTATGAGTATTCAGAGCTACCCCCATTCCAGGTATCAGTGCACTAAAAATATCACCTATAATTTCTCCTACACTTTCACGTTTTCTACGCACTAAGCCATTAGTAATCTCATTGCTTCCAGCTGCATTGTTCACATGGTATATTTTCGGAAAGACAATGCCAAAGTAGCAGCTTCCATACCAGTGATCCGGCAATTTGAAATAAGCCTTGTTTCCACATATATAATAAATTCCTGGAAACACAGGTTCTGACCCATTTTTGAAACCCCAACCTCCAATTACCTTGTAATTATGTTCACACTCGCTGGAACCAATGAATACATTGTTATAATAACTAGTCTTTTCTCTATGAAGACAGAGTTTCCCTTTCCGTTCAAAATCCAGCAACAGAGCAGGAGTAACTTCGCTTTGTGAGGTGTTATCCATGTTTTCTGCCCATCTAGGGGTTCTGTTCTGTTCGTCATTTGCCTTTTTCTGAAACTTTTCCCTTCTCTTCTCTGCCATCTTCAAGAACATTTTCTCTTGAGCATGTAAGGAACACGTCAAGTTGTCTCTACGAGCTTCATTCAGATCTATGTCACCTATAGTCAGGAAATATTCCCCCATGTAGCGAGTCACTCCACCAAGGGTATGTACACGGTTCAGATTCCCTCTAATAGGAAGTTCTGAAAAGATAACGTCAGTGTTTGAGTAATAATACTGTAAAGTGCTTCTATAAAACAAACTAGCTAAAATACTACAGGAAATTCCATAGGTCAGGGGTAAATGGTGGTATGTCACGCCTTCAGCCACTGAAGTAGGTAGCATCATGCAGACATAGCAATCTTCTATTTCCATAGCTTCTACATAGTGCACTAAAAGATTTGCGAAAACATTTAAGTGTGTCCTGTTCTTCATTTGGTGATAATGTAGTTCTCCCTCATCTGATGCTTCTAAGTCGGGTCGTGTATGTCTCAGACTCATTGCTTTGTCATGTCTTTCTACACTTCGTGGTGTTTCTTCAGTATGTACAACTTCTGCGTCTTGTGTCGTCAAGTCTGTAGGATACATGTTAGGGTCTTTGCTTATCATAAAAGGTATAAACACTGTTAATCCTATCCATATCATTACTAGTACCACTACACTACAGATGCATACTTTACAGCATGTTTTGCAACAGCTAAATCTGGACCTTCCAGTGACATTTGAATCAGACATTTTATCTTACAGGTGGCGTTTTCCAACCCCTCTTCGTTTCTTCTCAGCTGAGGTTTTACTTCGTTTCACCTCAAGGAGGGTCTTCGTCAGAACTCCGATCAGCAATGGACCCTTCGTCGCTTTTGCCACAAGCTTCGGGCTCATCAATTTCTTCCAACACCAGATAAGTCCACTCAGGGCTCCGATACAGTTTATTCTGTTTCTTTACTCTGTCGCCCTTTCGGATGGACTTTCCTCGGGCTTCTTTTCTTTCACTTTCAGCCCTTTTTCGGTCCTTTAGTTTTTCTTCGACTGTTTTTATTCTTATTCTCAGTCTTTTTACATATCGGGGTTCATCCTTCTTTTCGATCCTTTTTGTAGTCGAGGAAACTTGCTCTTCCTCGTGAACTCTTTTGCTTTTTCTTCTTTGTCGCACTATTGCTTCAGCAGTGTCTTTTTCCCTACCTGTCTGACTAGTTCCAGGTCTTTCATCTATTTCTTCTGCCTGGTCCTTAAGCTGCCCTAGTTCAGGGGTAGACTGTTTTTGACCTTCGTTTGTCAGTGATTCACTGGACTCTTCTTCCTGAACACGTTCATCTATTACTAACTGGCCTGGTTCATGCTCTTCGATCTCTTGATTTTCTTCCACATGAACTTCTGCTTTGACTACTATCTGTCCCTCTCCAGTCTCCTCTGGCTCAGGAGGAGGAGTGTCGATGACTTGTTCTGTCCCTACTTGGCCTATTCCCTGGTCAGATTTTGTGATGGCTTTGATGATCTGACCTTCTCCTTCCTGTTCTGACTCACCTGCACTGTCCCACTCACTACCTAGGTAAGAGTATTTTCTGGTTCTTATTGGATCAAGAACCTGGTCATCCACAGGAAACCATTCAACTTCTTGACTTGTGCCGGGTAGTTCGATGTCAGCGGGATCCGGACCCTCTTCTGGAGTCTCCTCAGCTGGACCACCCTCGGCTTCAGTCGCGTTTTCTCCAGTCACCTTCTTCGTGTGACTTGCATGGATCCACTTTGGTACACCAGCACACTTCACAGCAGTTGTGGTGACTAGGATCACTTGTCGAGGCCTGCCCCACTTCGGTCCAAGGCAACTCTTCCGGGTATGCTTCTTCAGTACCACCCAGTCACCTGGTTTCAGCTTGTGTGCTGGGGTTGTAGGCCATTCGACCGCAGTCTCTCCAATCTGGTGAGAGATAGAACGCACTTGGTCACCCAACTGCCTGCAGTATTCTAGCACCATATCATCAGAAATACTTAGCAGTTTGTGTCCAGGTACCCATGCCTGTCGCATCATTCTTCCCATCAGCACTTCATGGGGGCTCAGGCCTGTTTTTCTGTTTGGAATACTTCTCAAGCTCATCAGTACCATGGGCAAAGCTTCTATCCAATTCATTTTTGTGGAGTCACACAGTTTTGCCAGCCTGGACTTGAGAGTGCTGTTTATCTGCTCGACTATCCCAGAAGCCTCTGGATGATAGGCACAGTGCAGTCTTTGCTCCATTTTGAATGCTCTGCAGAGTTCCTTTAGGACCTCGTTTGAAAAATGTCCACCTTGGTCTGTTTCAATTGTCTCAGGAATTCCAAAGCGTGGTATCAGTTCCCTAAGTAATAATTTAGCTACAGTCAGGGCATCATTCTTCTTTGCTGGGTAAGCCTCCACCCACCGGGAAAACAAGCAAACTATGACCAGGACATATCTATATCCTTTGCACAGGGGCATGGTTATAAAGTCTGCCTGCATCCTAATGAAGGGACCTTCTGCTCTCCCAATGGTACTTTGTTCCACTACTGTCTTCTTTCCTGCATTGAATTGTTGACACACTAAACACCTCTGACAAAGTTTGTCTGCTGTGCTCCTGAATTTTGAACTGTAGAACACCTTTTCAAACATACGGCACATGGCATCCCTCCCAATATGTGTTGGTTCATGTATTATCCGTGCCATTGCGGTAACCAGTCGTTCAGGCAGTACAGGCATACCAGTTTTGTGGACCACAACACCATCTCCTTCCCTTGGTCGACATTCCTCCTGCCTCCACATGTCCCTTTCTTTCCTGTCTGTTGTCTGTTGTAGTTCTCTCAATTCATCCCATGTTCCCAATCTTTCAAACAACATCAGTTGGCAGCTGCTTTCACCTCCCCATAATTTAATTTGGAGGGACATTTTGTGTCGGGCGCAGTACTGGGCAATTTGGTCTGCATATCTGTTCCCGGCTGTCACCTCGTCATTTCCAGATCGGTGAGCCGCACACTTGACCACAGCCAATTCTTTGGGCAATTGGATGGCTTCTAGTAAGTTTTGTACTGGTTTTCCATTTCGGATAGGAGAACCTGAGGAAGTCATGAATTCTCTTTGCAACCAAAGCTGGCCGAAGTCATGAACAACCCCATAGCAGTACTGGCTGTCAGTATAAACAGTTACCCTTTTGTTTTTCCCAATTTTACAGGCTCTGGTTAGAGCAATGAGCTCCGCTACTTGAGCAGATTTAACTTCGAACAGATAGGAAGCTTCCAGCGTTCTTTCCAAAGTGACTACAGCATAGGCAGCACTCAAACCTCCATTCTCATGTCTCAAGCATGAACCATCCACAAACATTTTGAGGTCTTCATCAACTAAGGCCACTTCTCTGATATCAGGACGGGGTTTTGTGCTAAATTCAGTCAAGTCTATGCAGTTATGCTCGATTTCATCTCCTGCCTCTACATCAATGGGAAGGGGCAATAGCGTGGCAGGGTTCAGAACGTTACAACGGGAGATTATTACATTCTCTGCACCAATGAGAATCCTCTCATACTTAGTCAGCCGACTAGGGGTGAGATACTGTGTCTTGGTTCGGGTGAGCAAGATCACAACTGAATGTGGAACAAATACAATGACAGGATGTCCCATCACAATGTTCTCACTCTGCTCTAAGCTTGTACATGTAGCAGCTACTGCTTTCAGGCACCCAGGTAATCCAGCAGCCACTGGATCTAGGGCGGCTGAAAAGTAAGCCACGGGACGTCTAATCAGACCATGTTCCTGGGTTAGGACCGAGAGTGCACAATTGTCTCTCGTATCACAGAACAGTTCAAAGTTCTTAGAATAGTCAGGCATTCCTAAGGCTGGAGCTGTGCACAGACAATTTCGCAGTGTTACCCAAGCAGTCATACATTCATCATTCCAACAAACTGGGTCTTCCGCTCCTTTCTTTGTCATGTTAATCAAGGGTTTAGCTATAGCCGCGAAACCCACGATCCATTGTCTGCAGTACCCAACAACCCCTAGGAACATTCTTACTTCTTTCTGGGTTACTGGTAGTGACATTTCTCGAATTATTTTAATTCTTTCTGTAGTGACTTTCCTGATCCCTTTCTCTATCTGGTGCCCCAGATATTTTACTGAAGTTTTGCAGAACTGTAATTTGTCGGGTGAGACCTTATGTCCTCCTTTTCCTAGGTGATTCAGCAAGGCAATGGTATCAGTGACACAGTCGTCTTGACTTCTAGATGCCACCAGTAGGTCATCTATGTACTGTACCAAGACAGACTCTTTAGGCAGTACTAAGGATTCAAGGCATTTCTTTAAAATCTGGTTGAAAATCGATGGACTTTCGGTGTACCCCTGGGGGACACGATTCCAGACATAGACCTGGCTGTTGAATTCAAAACTGAAATGATATTTGCTTTCTGGATGCAATGGGATGGAAAAGAACGCATGGCACAAGTCTATGACAGTGAACCACTCCGCCTCCCAAGGAATTTGATACAGTATTACTGCGGGGTTTGGCACTATGGGACAGCAAGGTACCACAATTTGGTTTACCTTGCGCAGGTCCTGCACTACCCTATACTTTCCGCTAGGCTTCTTAATTCCAAGTATGGGTGAATTACAGGGACTACTCATCACTTCCTGAATGATGTTTGCTTTGAGCAATCTGTTTAATTCTTTTGCGACTCCTTCTTTCACTTCTGCACTCATTTTATACTGTTTGGTATTTGGGTATACAGCATTTGCTTTTATAGTTATTTTAATTGGGTCTACATTTGCCATTAAGCCTACATCCTTTCCAGTAAAATCCCAAACTTCAGGTATTACGCTTGATTGCAGTTCTTCAGGTAGACTTTCAATGGACATGGGCTTAATGTCGGTGTCGGGCCTTAGTAACATCAATTTATATAGGCCATCTTCATCTGAATTTCAACACCATTTGGTGAGCAAAAGATGGTGCAACGCATTTTGCATAGTAAATCTCGTCCTAATAGGTTTACAGGACTGGAATCACAGACCACAAATCTGTGCATTTCCTTGAAATTTCCTATGGAAATTTCCATAGGTTCTGTTACCGGAGTGCTGATTATCTGATTAGAAACTCCCACTACTTGGATAGCTTCTCCCGAGAGGGGTAGGTTAGGAACGTCCGCTGTTCTCACAGTGGAACGGGTAGCACCAGTGTCCAACAGAAAGGTGACATCTGTCCCTTCAACCTTTCCTTCAATGTATGGGCCAGTCTGGTCTACCGGTAAGGAGGCACCAAGCACGCACTCCTTGTCCTCCCCTCTCAGGCCCCGTCAGTATTGATCATCACAGAGAAAAGTATCATTTAACAGGTACTGTGGAATGGGTGCATTTCTTTCATTCTCTCCTTCCCACACTTCGACCCTTTCATTCTGTTGACCCTGATTCCTATAATTCTGTCTAGGTGCGCGTGGCAAGGGGGGTTGATTTACCTGCGGTTGGGTCTTTCGGATCCCCTCTTTCTGCACCTGTGGATTTAAACCATTTACGGGGGCATTACCAGCCTGCAAGTGCGGACATTTATCTCTCCAATGCCCCATTTGACCACATCCGTGACAGGGGAATTTTTCCATAGCCTCTTCCCTACTCATTTTTACCCGGGGCCTGCCTCCACCCCCAGCATTCGGATTTGGAGCATTATTACTGTTAGTCATTTTATTTAACTGTTTTTCTTGTTGTTCAGCTAATTTCACCTGAGCCCACATTACCTTCTCCTTTAGGGCTTTCTTTTTGTTCTCAATCTCATCTTCGCAGTATTTGGCATATTTGAGAACATCATCAATGGGTTTCCCTTGCCAACTGATTTTGTTATCCCTAATCCACTGAGATATTTCAGGTCTCAATCCTAACACGAATCGATAACAGAAATGTGTCATATCCTTCAGGTCCACATTATCGATTCCACTGTAAGTTTTGAAGACCTGCAGTAACCTTTCATAGTAGGAGTGGACTGATTCATCACGCTCTTGGGTAGTTCTATCTATGCGGGTCCAATCAGTTTCTTTTGCGGGCACCTTCTTCTTGAGGTACTGTATGACTTGCTCATACTTCCTCATTACTTCAGGTGCGGGAGCTCCTGTTATCTCATCTCTCGCATATTCTTCGCTAGGCCAATCAATTTCAATTTTGCAATCGGTCCACAAATCTACAGGGACCACAATGTCGAAAAACCCATCCAGGTCTTTCAGAAGACATTTCTGAACTTTTATGAAGCGTTCGACCTGTCGGTACCAATCGACTGGTTTCTCCCGTAATTTTGGAAAGTCATTGGTAAATGATACTATATCTTGTCTAGACCAAGGGACATGGACATATTTTCCCCCTGGGACTTCTCTCATGGGACATAATTTTTCTGGTTTGTCCACCTCTTGTAGGACGTACTCAGCAGTCCGTGGTCTCTCCCTGCTATCTTCCTTTTTCTTTGCCCACCTGGCTTTCCACTTGTCTAGATCTCCCCATTTCTGTGCTAAGTTTATCAGTTCTTTAATCTGCGTCTTCTTCCCTGCGGTATTCAGGTTTTCTAGATCTTTGTCTGAAAATTCTACCCTGTAGGATTTCTGTAGTACCTTGGATCTGCTGATATCTATTCCCATACAAACTGCCGTGTCCACTAATTTGTCATAGTAGGTTTTTGCGTTCCGGGTAAGGTGTTTGCACATGAACAACAACTCATCTTCCTCCCGGACATTCAATCGCTCTAAGCCCACATTCCCTGCGCTCAGTTCCTCTAGCTCTATTCTTAATTTATAAATATCTAGTGGTTTCGGATGAGGGGTTCCCTTTTCTAATTCTCGGGTCCATCTTTCTATTTCCTCGGGAGTTACCACTGTCGCACATTGAGTTCCTGATGAGGACTCTATTAGTACATCTTTGTTCCTAGTCTGAGTTCTCATTTGAGACATACTAGGTCCCTGCTCCCTGTTAGGCAGATCCATCAAGGAAGCCATGGACTCACATTCACTCGCTTGGTCATCAATAATGAGTGGTTCCCTTCTGGGCGGGGGCATCATCTGGGTTATGACTGGAGTTTTAGGTGTATTCATTCTGTCCCCATATAGGGGAAAAACTGGACCAATAGTTACTGGAATTGTCAGGGCTTCAGGATTTGGATTAATCTGAGCTATGGCATGTATGAGATCATTCCGCTGTCCTCTCAGGGCGTCCCTTTCCTGCTCGTGTAATACCCTATTCAGGGGGGGATCCTGTATCATTTGGGGTACCAGAGAAGGATATAGATTCGGAGCTGATGGAGTGGACAAAACTAGTCCTTCACCAAAAGGGTTGTAATTCGGGACCACGGGGTCGGGTCTACTAAATCCCTCTCCTCCCGCTCTTCTCTGTTCTATCCCTGTGGAATCGGCTTCACTAACACTTCTTCTTCCTGAAGGTCTCAATGGAGTAGTTGAGCTCTGGGATCTGGCTTCTTCATTATAAGGCGGGGGACCTTTCATAAATAAGTCCTCTAAAAACTCATCTTCCGATTCACCCAGGGGCATCATGTGCCGGGTTTTCTCAGTACATTTCTTCCCTCCCGCCATCTCATTAGCTCCGAACATGGGGAATAACCCTTCTACCATCATATTTTGTCTCCATTGTTTTAATTTCTGCTCCTTGGTTTCTTTCACCATTTTTGGATACCATCGGGTCACTCCCTTGTCCATTCGGGGTCTGTCTCGCTCTAGAGCTTCAATTTCCCATTCCTCTAAAGCTTCATACTGAGTTAATCTAGGTCTGGGATGTAATTCATTCATTCGGGTCCTCAGGTTAAATAGGACTCTCCCGTTAAAAGTACCATCAATGGGAAAGGCTAAAACTCCATCCTCCGCAGTGTACTTTACCCAGTTCTCTAACCATACACAGGTATGATACCCTTTCTCTAACATCATGAAAGAGGCTGGAGTATTTGGTGGAGGAATGATCACACCTTCCCTAGTCCGTACGGGTTTGTCAGTTTTGAAGAAATTCTTTATTTTACTGACAAATGACATTTTTCTCTTTCCTCCGTACATGTTGTGAGGTCTGCCTTTGCTCATCAACTCTTTATGACACCCTAGATTTCGTGGATCAGGCAGAAAATCAGGGTACCACATACACCGCTCGTAACAACCTATAAGCTCGGTGCGGAAAATGTTTACTTCGTTTGTGCTTCCAATGCTAGCGCGACTCCAATTTCTCAACAACCAATCAGTGCAGAGGTTGCAACGGTTCTCGACCAATGGGTGTGCGGCCTTTTCGCGAGACGCGTTCTCACGCTCAGGCACTCACCCCTCCCTTACAATTTTCGGCTTCACTACACACCCGCTGGTTTAACCAATCCCAGCGCGGCACGAAGTGATGTCAGAGCAGCCCTTCGACTGTCTCCCTCCTTTACAAGGTAACGGAAACTTTGTATTTTCTCTAAGGTACTAACGTAAATTTTAGTCAACAACGTGTAACATTCGCCATTGTGTAGGAGTGTTCTAAAGAGATAGAAAGTTCTTCTTTTACTGCAAGTAAACCACTTCTGTCTACTTTTCATACACTTCGGATAGACTTCTCTTGCCTACCCTCACGCAAGCATTAGAAAACCTGCTATTACCCAGTCTCATCCACTTCTTTCCGGGATATATACTAAGGCTGGGGTTCGTCAGCGTTTCCCTTTGCTATCATACAAGCTCCGATGACTCTATTACTCCCTTAGTGTGACCCTTACTAGGTGATATCAGACCAAGGTTTCTATCAGAATCCCGTTACTTTCATTCATACAGTTTTCCGAAAAGACCTAATTAGCGCTTCCAGTTCCACTTGAACCATGCACTAATCTTTCCTCCCTACAAATGACCTCAGAACGCGATGGATTCTACTCACCATCCGTTTATACAATTCCCCGGGGATTTCAGACAACACTCAACAAGCACACACAATTGGTTAACAAAACATATAATATTTAGCAGCAATAAAATTATCGCAAAACAATTAAAATATTTTAAAAACAGTTGCGCAATAAAATATTAAGTAACATAATCAATATTAAAAATAATTTTAGCAGCACATTTATTTTTCACGGTTTATTTTCTAACTATCTTATCTACCTATCTTACTAGTCCTAACCATTCCTCTGCTTACCAGAAATTACTGATAGAGCGCGCAGGTCACCCGGCTCACCAAACTTTTTCCACGCACTGGGCCCTGGCGTGATTGGTTTCCAATGTTCACGTTTTACTACTGGGGTGAACCAGGCGATTTCACGCACGCTCCTATGAGTAATCGGTTGGGTGACTCTTACACCACATACTATTCATGTACCTGACTTACCACAGGCACATTACTCCTGACAGATCAGGAGCTAGCAGTGGATAGGTGATAAGGGTTTTCCTAAAAGAGCGAAGATTCTACTTTACACATTTGATACCTTTAATATTATTTTAATGTGTAATGACCACAGACACCTTGATGGTTTTAAGGGTTTTATATAGTATAAGTTTAGGACGAAAATGCCATTACAAGCAGGCAAATGCAAAGTAATACATCAATGATCAGTATTAAGACCAGAATGTAGCTCTGGATCAAAGTGAGTATCATAGAGTAAAAGGGAACACTATAGGGCATGAATCATAAGGAACACTTATTTAACACAGTTTACTCTATGGCAAAGACGTGAGAAAAAGCCTAATGTGTGACCTAATAATCTTACACTATTTCCTAAACCTTATGCTATCTTACTAACTTCACGGCAACCATACTAAGGGAAAGGGAATAAGTGGAACAAGCTAGATAAACAGTCGGGTTTATCAATGCCCTATAGGAAGGGTAAAAGTGGAACATTTACTAATAATCAATTGCATAGAATTACATTCAAAAGGAGATATGGAGAATATCACAGGCAAGATTGCTTTAATCAGAGGAGGAAAAGTTTAGGGTATAGTATAGACAGACACCTATGTCAATAGTTACCTAGGTGAGAATGAGGACCAACCCTGGCCACGGGTCAGTTGGGAAAGAACGGGACAAAGACCCTCAAGGAT
Organism: Lissotriton vulgaris; assembly: GCF_964263255.1. Lineage (NCBI taxonomy): Eukaryota > Metazoa > Chordata > Amphibia > Caudata > Salamandridae > Lissotriton > Lissotriton vulgaris. The sequence goes on along the minus strand of NC_141700.1, from coordinate 153,626,972 downwards.
TCAGGGAATACCAGAAGGCGAGCAGGTACAGCTCATGGACAGTCAGGACAGGATACCCCTCAGGTCTGGGTCAGGACTGGGTTCACCAAGGCTCGACCAACCCCTCGCAGCATCGGATGCAACGCCAGCGTTACCCCCTCTTCTGCACGGAATCCGCCAATAACCCCGATTGGGTTCTCGAATCTCCCAGCAAAGTGCTCCGCTTAGCACTTAGGACTAATTTCCACCCCTTGGAGTTTGTGGAAAGTTTCAGGTAGAATGCTCCGCAGCACTCTGTATCAGGCACCTATAGAGTTCGTAGGGTCAGTGACAGGTCTGCTACTCGGACAAGTCGGACAATTTCTCTAAGCTAAGCTAGGCTATTTATACAGTTTTAAGTCCCCAAGACCACCCATAAATGTTGCAAAATGACAAAGTCCCATCTTCTGATTGGTCAAGGGAGGTGGTTTGGTCATAGTTACCACCTATACTACACGTGACATTCTCCCTCCCCCTAACACCTGGTTCCCAGGCCTACGTGTGGGAAAGTACAATAGAGAAGAAAAGATTTGCAACATTGTTGCACATTTCAAAATAGAAATAACACGTCTTCAAGGGCATAGGTGCGCCTGGAAAGGACAGTCCCCTTTTCAATGGCCAATCTGGTCAGGTTCCATTGCTGCACGTCCCAAATCTTTGGTCACATGATGAGGGAGACGTCAGCATCAAGATGGATCCCATCCCTAGTTCAAGGCCCTCATTTACGCGGTACATGAAAAGTAAGCGAAAACAAATTAATAACACAGAATAAAATGAATACACTGTACACCATGACCAACTACTCTTAATCCCTTATTATATAATACTTATAGCATTAAGAGTTAGTGCAGAAAAGATGCATAGACAAAAAGCGGCTTAAGATAGCATGAAGCATGATTAGTGATAAGCGGCCATTTTAACAACAATGCGCATGTGCGAACTTTTCCCTCCAGATTGCGAGTGCGTCACATCACATGGGTATGACCGACGCATGCGCAGACTGGATTTCTGCAAAGCGGCCATTTTATTAATGTGCAAGCTTGATTACGATGAAAAACACATAGGCAAGCCTCCTAGGGACACCCGTGTGTTGGGGAAATACAAATAAATGACAAACAATCGGAGTTAGTACAGTTATGATTTAAATCGAGGTTCATGAAGAGAGCAAGTCGCGTTACGTGCGAATCCTTGCTCCATCAACAGCACTCAACACTCTTCAACACAGCACTCAGCTTTCTTCAGTTCGTACGGTTATCATCCTAGGGTGAATCCCTTGGTGCTCCCGAACGATACGGTCAGGCTGCCAGACGTCAGGGCTCGATTATCACGCATATGCCAAATTCTTCTGGCGACGCAGCGTAATCTGGCTCAAGCTAAAGTGAGGTACAAAGTGCAGGCTGACAAACATCGTAGGCCGTGCCCTGAGTATAAGAAGGGCGACCTTGTATGGTTGTCTACGAAACACATTAGGTTTAGGAAACATAGTGTGTTTAAACCACGGTTTATTGGTCCCTACCGGGTGGTGGGTAGAGTGAATCCTGTGTCTGTGAGGTTGCGTTTGCCTGCTCATTTCAAGATACATCCTTTTTTTCACGTATCTTTGTTAAAACCCTCTTTGGCACCTGTGCGTAGGGCTCCGCTACCTATTTGGGTGCAGCAGGATCAGGAGTATGAGGTGCGCAGGGTTCTTGCCTCCAGGTGGGTAAGGGGGCATCTGCAGTATCTGATTGCTTGGAAGGGGTTTGGCTCGGAGGAGAACTCGTGGGAGCCTGTGGGTTCGGTACACGAGCCTCGGCTCGTGGCTCGATTCCATGCTAGGTTTCCATCCAAACCGGCTGCTGGACAGCGCCCCTTGTGAGGGGGTATGTACTGTCAGGATCAGCGCAATGTGGTGCCGCTGTCCGCGAGATGCGTGGCACATACCAGCTCTGAAATCCAAAGACTACGTTGCCCATGATCCTTAGCGGCAAAACAGCGTGGTGACGTACGTTACGCTGATTCAGGAACTAAGTACCGGCAGCAGTGGAAGGCCGGTGCCGATAATTCTTGCTGTGTTTTGGTGGCGTGGTCGGTAAGACGAGTTTTCGCTGGTGAAATCGTGAGTACAGATACTGTTTTCTTGTCGACACTCGCTCTCGGAATTGGACCGAGGGTGTGTCACATTATCTGCGTTTGGAGGACACGCGGCTGCGTGTAGTATTTGTAGCCTGTTTGGATTCCCCGGCTCTGCAGTGTCAACGTTCGTTTTCTTTCCTGTTGGACGAGAAAGATACGCTTTCTCAATGCAGGAGGAAAGCGCTATTCCCAGGCCAAACCACCTTTGGATATGAACTGTTGATGAGTCTTCTTGAATAAAGTTATATTTCTTGAACTGTTGGAGATTGCTAGCGGTTTGGGCTCAAATCGTTGGGCGAGTTTCTTACAGATTGCATCAATAAGTACAAAGACTAAAACACGTTTATATATGTGAACTATCATTTATTATTTAGGGAAGGAACTGTGGTATGGTGAATTAACCTCACGTATTCTTATATGCTTTATTTGCACATCGTTATTTCATTGTTTTCTTCAGGAGAGAATCAACAGGGGGTACTTGATCAGAGGGAGCTTGTGACCAAGATTAGCACACAGAAAGATTGTGGTATGTGATCTATGTTATTTGGTGCATACATCTCTCTCAACAAAGGGGGTATAGGTTTGCATTAAGATGTTCCTTATTTTCTTCTAGCTGGTGGCAGCCCCTGGTATTACCCTGTGCCTGTGCTCCTGTATTTAAAGAACTTATTATCTTCCTTTTCAGGTAGGGGTCTAGAAGTACACTCATGTGAGGATAGAGGAAGCGAGTCAGATCTATCTTGTAAGAGACGAAGGGGGGGGGTGTTTTTCTAAACAACTGTCTTTGTCGTTTCAGGTCTCCTTCCCCGCTGTTCCCTTCCTTTCCCGCGCCCTCGGGACTATTCTGGGGTCTGTGTTGTATTATCAGACTTCGGGGTCGTTGTGTGGGTGAAGGTTAAGGACTTTCGTCACAGCCCCGAGGAGTATAGGAGACGGAGCCTGACACATTACATGTTTCACTAGGATCTGGATCTTCTCAGAGTAGAAGATTATTTCCATCTCTGCAGTCTTAAGCTAATTTCTTGTTGCATGATCAACATGGTATGAAATAGTGCAGTGTGGTCTTTGTGGGAGGATGACATACATATCATTATATAATTGACAGAGCTTTGCTAGTTCTCAAAAAGAAGAAAATAATTTTACAGTGACAACATTAGTTTTGGCCAATACCTTTTAGGACTATGACCATTTATACCTACACAGCATAGTCATGCACAAGGATACAACATGAACACTTATTTTTCTCTTTTTTTAAAAATTGTATTGTAGTGATATCTTTATCTCTTACTTTTTAGATGGTTTTCTATGGGTTTGGAGTACTCCTCAGACAGTCCACCAACCATGGCCAATATACATCCTCTAAAATCATATAATTAAGTTATTAGACCACAGGCTGGTGTCCATGATGCAAACTTTTGTGATATACACAGTAGAAGCTGTTCTTCACCTTTCGATTCCCAATGAGATTCAAAGTACCCTTTGTGCAAGACTTTTTCCTTTGCAACAGCAATACTTTTTTGCTCATTAAGATACAATATTTTTGGACAGAATATTCATTGTCCTGTGGTGCATTGTAGAATTGAGTTGAGTATTTTTTTTTTCACGTCGACAAAAACATATTTTTTTACCTTTCCCATCAGGTACTGCTTGCTTTTGTTTTTCAGTATTTTTCAAACACTCTTTATCACAGCCATTTCCATATTTTTCTATCAACCATTGTTCCTTGTCTATTGATTCATGTTGTCTTATTTTATTTTCCTTTTAAAGTGTAGACGGTAACTGTAGGATACCATTTTTTAAAGGTACAGGATGAAACTAGTTGCATGTAAAAGGTTACTGCCGTCCATTGGTTTAATGAATTTTACACTCTTCCAATTTTGCAGGATCCTTGTGGGCTTCAAATCCAAGTAGTGTAACCTTCCATTACTCATTTTTAAAGTGAATTTATTATGTTCCTTTTTAAATGTAAAGTTATATTTTCTTTTGAGTTTTTCAATTCAAAACATTTAGGGCCAGATGTAGGTAAAGTACATTTACCGATTCTAAAATACCGAATTTTACCGATTCAGTATTATAGAATCGGTAAATGCTATGTAGCAAAAAAAATCGGTAAACATTACCGAATCGGTAAGATTCGGTATTTACCGAATCGGTATTTACAGATTCGGTAATTGCCATTCATTCGTATGGACCTGGAGGCCCATAGGAATAAATGGCAATTACCGAATCGGTATATACCGATTCGGTAAAATGGGGGAAACATTCAAGGGTGCCAGGGTGTCACTTTGACACCCTGTTGCACCCCTGAATCGTGCTTGTGTGCAGATGTGGCACACATACATGCCCTAAGGGCATGTATGTCATGGCACAGTTAAAAATACACAGATTTGCATTTTCAAAGGTATTCGTTATTTACCACCAACTAATAGTTGGTGGTAAATAACGAATCCTAAAAGGGGAAAAGCACTCATTTGAGTGCTCCCTACATTGCAAGTTCGGTAATTTACTGAGTCAGTATTTTAAGGAATCGGTAAATTACCGAATTTGCAATTTAGGCCACCTACATCTCAGTAGCCTAATACTGGTCGGTAACGGACGAAATTCTTCAATTTCGGAAGTTACCGACCGGTATTCGGCGACCTACATCTGGCCCTTTGAATCTATAAACCTTAAAGAGAGCTTCAGTATATTCTTTATTTCATCGTTTTCCAAAACAAACTGCATCTCGAACAAATTCATAAAATTATTAACATAAGAAGTGGTCTTATTAATGTCCATCATTGTTTCTGATGTTTGTATGGTAAACATTAAAACAAATGCCCAGTCCAGCCACTGATTCTAATGCATAAAGATCCTTCCGCCTGGCTGGTCAATAAGCTTGTTTGTGGTAGACAGAGGTGCTCTGCGTTGTGATGCAAGTTTGAGGGCAGATAGGGTGTATTTTTGTTGACAAAAAAGATGCAAAACAAAACTCCCAATTGTAATTGTATTTATATAGCGCTTACTACCCCTGACGAGGCGTCGAAGTGCTTTTCGGCAAGTAGCACGCTAGTCTAGTTCCCAAAGATGGATTAGTGGTGGATTAGTAGGGGGAAATATAAATTGTTATTGGGAGTGGTGAGAGTAGTAGACATGTAAGTCTGTTAGAAATAAAAGAAATAAACCACATCTGTGGTAAAGTGGTGGGGTCTCTATATTTCTAGAGACAGATTTTGTAAAAGACTCCTTCAGCCCCCCCACCATCTGATAGATGCTGACAGTTTTCAGCTTGCACAATCAGAATTGCAAAATCCTTCTTAATTACAAGGACATTCCTGCTATTTGTTCAAGAGTGATCTAATTAACCTGAGCACTCTTGCATGACATTCCCAATGTACAATACATTTGTGCATTCAAGCATTAGCTATAGTAGCCGGCTATCTTAACAGTATTTTGAGTTGGTATCAGTGCTTAATTTGAGCCTGTACTTATTGTTGGGGACCAGGATTTATTTTTCCGTATCAGACATTTACTGAAAGCAAAAGAGGGCAAAACACACAAAGGGGAGAGACAAAGGAAGAGAAAGACGGGAACGACACCGGGAAGGAAAAAAGTGTGAATGAGCAAGAGGGAGATAAAGGAGTAGGGAGTGTCTGGTAGTAGATTAAAGATGCCTCCGGTGGATTCAAGACTGCACAGTTTTGGTATTCGGAGCGCTGACATTTAATTGCTTCAGCCGCAGGCTTCTGAGCAGAGCTTTGGGCACCAGCACTCATACTTTTACAGATCAACCACTGGCTGGAACTGTAGTTTAACACAATTTTCAAGTGTACTGCATTGTATCCACAAAATGATAATGTATAGAACTGTGCAGCCATAAGGAAACGTACTGGCTCAGATAAACGTATCACCCTGATGAGGTTCGTATTGTTTGCATTGCTACTGAGAGATAGTCCCGCATCCGACTCCATGAGTTAGACAGAATATATCACACACATCCAACACAGCATAGATATGACATGTAGACTCTGGTTCTGAGAGTGGGCCGATACGTGGTAAGGTATTTACCTAAGCCAGGAAATACTGAAAACCCAGGGGGATATTTACCCTGGTCGGTAAATACCTCAAGTTCTGAGAATTTCGAGGAAAATTAAGAACTACAGGCTTGACCAAAATAGAGAAATAGAGAATAGAAAATATCTTATATTATACAACCACAAAGAACAATGTGCCAGAGATAAAAATCTAGAAGTATTAGGGACATATAACCAGGGCCGCTGGAATTATGAGATTGTGCAGCCGTGGAGATTTTCTCATAATTGTAGATTTGCTGTATTTGCCACATTATCTATCATCTGACTCATAATCTGCAGATTTTAACAAAAGAAAATGTTGTTTCTAGGTCAAACGGTTCAAAAGTTAGTAAAAACGCAGCGGCATTGGAAGGTCCTTTGCAAATGTTGACTGATCACCTTTCTGTAGCGTATTGCTATGTTTGTGTGTTAAACTGGTACTAATGAGGTACAACCAATGCCCAGACAGTATTTAGCATGTGTAATAATGAAAAAATAATGAAGTAATAGTATCACAAAATGTGCTGCATAATTTGTCTTTCCTTGCGGCATAATTCACTCAACCCTGCTGCATAATTTGTCCCTCTCCTGCTGCATAATTCCAGTGGCCCTGCATATAATAAACATGCTAAGGAGGGAGCAGGACTCAGAAAGAGACAAAAGATGGGGTGGTTGAGTCGGTTGTGTTGGATTTTTTCATGATCAGGCAATCTACTGGAATGCACATTGGTACAGAGACAGTGTTAAGTATTGTATTGTTTTCTGGGTTATTTAAAGCAAAGAATAGGTTATTTGTTGGGGTGCAGGGATTATAGCAAGTTTTTGCTCAGCTGAATGCTCTACCTGACTTTTCTTGCCGCTGTTCTTTATGGCACAAGATCCAGTGGCGTAACGAAGGTCCACGCAGCCCCCACAATGCGAGGAGGGCTCGAGCTCCATGAGTCCCCCTCAGCACAGTACCCTTGCCTGAGAGCTCCTCAGCGGGTCTGGAGGGGTGGCCTTCCCTGCACTTTGCAGGGGGACCCCATCACGTTTCATAACGCCACTGACAAGACCTTCTGTTACTTGGTCTGCCTCAGTTGCACTATGGGAGCTAGTGTCCTTAGAGAAAAAATTAATGTCAGGTTATAACATGAGTACAGAGTGAATGGAGATTAAAAATATATGTGCATCTGCAAGTTGTTCGCCTTCACTTAAAAGCGCTTATGTTGAAGATTGACAAAACATCTGCACTGCTGTCATCTGTGGCTTTGACTGTAAGCTCCCTCGCCGTGCAAAAAACAATCATTCGGGTTGTCGCTGATGAAGGGGTGTGCCTCCAATACACATTTCAATGTTCATTTCCTTTATTTCAATAAAAACAAGGACAAACATTATTTAGATAGTTGTGCACCTGCTGGAACAATCTACACACATATGTAAGTTCATGTAACCTTTTCACATGTGTAAAAGCAGTAAGATGTATTCTTAAATCTGAGACGCATGTGGAGAGGTGTGAAGCAGTGGCCAGAATGGCTGACTCCGGAGCACGGGGCTTACGGTTCTATCCCTGGCGGCAGCCCAGTTTAGCATCATGTGACTGTGGGCAATAGCTCACTTAATCTCCATTGACGGCCCCCCAGTGCCTGGGCACCCTTAAGGGTGATCCGTTTGCGTTTTACAAATGTGGAATTGTCACCAGACTGTAACGAGACGGAAATTGCTGACTTAGCGAAAATTGTTGTATTCTGTGCTACAACAGGAAAATTTAAATACACTTGATGGATGTGTATTGTTACTAAAGTCTATTGGAGAAAGACCCAAAATATCTTCAATCATTAGCCACCCACAACTCTCCAAGTGGGGCCATCCACTTGAATGCACACTTATCACCCAACCATCCTTCTAAGATCTTAAACAAATAGATAGATCCTTCTGAGTGTAGGATCCTAGGTTAGAAGTACATTGTCATCAAACTCGCTTAAGGAACGATTCAAAATACCTTCACTCATTAGCCCTCTATAACTCTTCAACAGGGGACCTCCACTTGAATGCACACTTACCACCCAACATTCCTTCTAACATCTTCAACAAATAAATTTAGACACTTCCGAGTGTAGGATCCTAGGTTAGAAGTACATTGTCATCAAACTCGCTTAAGGAACGATTCAAAATACCTTCACTCATTAGCCCTCTATAACTCTTCAACAGGGGACCTCCACTTGAATGCACACTTACCACCCAACATTCCTTCTAACATCTTCAACAAATATATTTAGACACTTCCGAGTGTAGGATCCTAGGTTCGAAGTACATTGCCATAAAACCTGCTTGTGGAAGGACTCCAAATATCTTCGCTCATTAGCCCTCCATAACTCTTCAACTTGGAACCTCCACTTGAATGCACACTTACAACTCAACATTCCTTCTAACATCTTCAACAAATAGATACACACTTCCGAGTGTAGGATCCGAGGTTCGAAGTGCATTGCCATAAAACCTGCTTGTGGAAGGACCCAAAATATCTTCACTCATTAGTCCTCCATAACTCTTCAACCTAGAACCTCCTCTTGAATGCACACTTACCATCCAACAATCCTTCAATCAACTGAACAGGGAGACGGATCCATTAGAGTTTAGGATCCTAGGTTATAGATTGCTCTAAGCTCAGATCTGAGCATCAAATCAAATTACAGGTGACCCGAAAACCGCTGAAAATAGAACCGGTCAAATTTGCCAACAACTGAGCTCTTGCGGAAAAGAGCTCATGCAGGCAAAACATAGGAATGGATTGCTTCGTAAATCAGATTCTGGAGAACAGATTGCATAGTAAATGTTAAAGGCAGGATATCGAGGGTTACTAAATATTGATGACAAAATGTTGAAAAATATCGACAGGTAAGTAAGTCTAAATTTTCTATACCTAAATCCACATGTGTATACCTACACTGTACATATATCTTCAAGGTACGTAAATGTGAAGTTAGAAATATTGAATCTATACTTTATTTACTTACCTTTTGATGTTTGTCCTTCGATATTCGTTCTTCGATATCCTTGTATGTCGAAACAAATTATGTTGATATTTAATAATACAATCTAGAGAACATCAGAATGTTTCTGCCTTGATGCTCAGACTTTAAAGAGCTTGCAAAGCTTAGGAGTTTAGCTCATTTTCTGCATCGAGAAGTAAATGTAAAGAGTATATGAAATTTCTAAATAAGTATAATATGACCCTGACATCATTCATGACTTGTATCAACTGATGGACCACCAATGGGTCTGATGGCTTCAGAGATGTTCATTGTTGTACGATGGCTGCAACGCCGCATGAGTGTGCAGTTGTGAGCTCCATGGGAAATGAGCTACAACACAGAATGTGTGGCAAACAGTTTCCCTGTCATGCACAGATTGTGACAAGGTGATGTGCAGCTGCATGCAGTTGTTAATGTACCGCAGCCCCTGGCATAAGCATACCGACTTAGCAGGCCTGAAAAATGCTTGTTGCGTTGCGCTGGCTGGTGGGAAAAGAGTTTATAAACACTGAATGCCACACAGCAAGACAACTGTCACATGTGAGGCTTGGCATGTGAAAGGCATTTAAACCACCCCCATTCATGATTGTGTCAAGGAGATCTGGTCATAATCAACGCCTTCCTAACACATCTCCACGCGCCTGGCCCAAGAGTGTCAACCTTGTCCAGAATCAGGGCCGGATTGGCCGTATTGGGCACTGGGCAATTTCCCAGTATGCTGGAAGAGTGGAGGCTGGTTTTCAAGTGGTGGGGGCTTTTTTTATTACTGGAGGCCGGCAACCCTGTAACAAAACCGGTATCAGTGCTAAAGTGGAAGAAGTGCTGCTTCCCGCTAGCACCCCGCCCCTCCCGAACGGGGAAGGTCCAGCCGAATTGCCAGGGTTGGTTTCTGTTCCCAGTCCGGCCCTGTCCAGAATACACTGTCCCTCCTTCCTCTCCACTCTGTGAACAGCAGAAACACAGCAGCACATGCCCAAAGCGCCATCTTGCCAAAATGTCTTTGGGGGCATCCGTGCACTTGTCTGCCATGATTGAATTGTGTCAGAGAAAAATATGAGTAGACCAGTGCATCCGGTTGTGTTACTCACCGTGTCATTTTGTTTGCCTGTCAAAAGCACACACACACACACACACACGTCCCAGCGAACATAAATCATGGTCCTTTTTGTCACAATAAAGTAGATCAATAATGCAGATTAGAGACATTTTATAGCTCCCAGTTTTAATTAATTTACCATCAGCCAGGAAATACTTATGCTAGACGCCACAGATGCCATCAACAACGTCCCAGGTCAAACCAAGTCACAAAACATCTTGAATAAATATTCATGCAGAGTGCTATCACTCCTTTGTTTATGCAAATTGTGCCATTTTTATGAACACCTGCAAAGGGTTACTTTCCTCACCAGTTGATCAATTTCCCTTTCCCGTGTTTTACGCAGTCATCTAACTAGCCTGAATGCGTCATGCCGGTTTATCGCAATAGTAAATTACACATCCACAGTGGGCGTAAGTACTCCTGTGAGCAAGTTCTCCTGTTATGAATCACCGCCAACATTTCTCAGAAGGCAGCGAGGCACTCGTTCACAAATCCGCGAAAGAAGGCGGATGGATATTTCAAATGTCTGAGCTACAAACAAAATTACCTGTAAACAGGCAACACAACAGAAAAAAAAGATAGGAGACGCGTCGAGAGGTTGTTGACCGCTTTCGCTTGGCGAATGTCAAAAGGTTTACAATTATTTCACTGCCGCAGAACAGAAACAGAGGTGCATTAGGAGCACTGAAGCACCATTAGCGTGCCCACTCACCAAACGAGGAAAAACAAAGCGCCCGTGGTCGGCCTTACCGAGGAAAAAAGTTCAATCGCTTTTCGCCCCAATTAATATTGACTTGCGCATTTTGACCCCTGCCTGAAGATTTTAAAATGGGTTTGCTGCTTTTTTAGGTCTGGTCAAGAGACAGCTTCAGTTCTCTCACTGCCACCGTGTTATTAAAAAGTATATAAATTAACATAAACAAAGCTAATATATATTTTTTACTGGCAACTATATGCCACAAACATTTAAAAAAACATTTTGCCACCAAAATGTGGCCACCGTAAACTTGCATTAAATGTAAAAACAATCACTGGTTTGGCTGTTTTACTGGTGATGCAAACATCTACTTTTTTTTTATTTGTGCCATACATTTTACTATTATTTTTTTGTGAAAGAGACAAGAATAAGTCACCACACACAGGCCCGCACTGGCTGTAGCAGCCACCGGGTGTTTCCCCAGTGGGGGCCGGTTTTGTACCGGTGGGGGCCGGTTTTGCAGCAGTGTTGCAGAACTGGGCCCTTGTAACAAAAGCGCAGCCAGCCATAACCCCCCTACCCGAGGCCGGACCGACGTAATTGCCAGGGCTGGTTTGCGATCCCAGTCCAGCCCTGACCACACACCAAACACTCAAAGCAGCTAAAATGCCACAATTTTACGTAAAAGCTATAGACAGCAAACTTATAAATAAGGCTCCCTGTTTTCCGTTTTACGGATTTTTACAGATAAATACAGACAGAAAACCATTTATTTTCAAATGTGGACAAAAACAGAAATTGGGTGCTTTGTGAGTGTTTCTGAACACACTTTGCCCTGACTGCCAGGCCAATAACTGTGTGGATTGATAGGTAAGGGGGTTAAAAAATAGGAATTTTAGTAAAGAGGCTTAAACAGCAGTAGACATGCACAAGGCTGATACTGAAATCTGCATATTTTCATATAAGTGCATTGATTTATCTTCTGCAGGTGTTATCACTGAAACTGGCAGGCATTCAAGCGTGGCTGAATATGTATTGGTTAAATAAATGCGTAAATATACTAGTTTCAGCTTTATTTTTTTCACAAAACCCATAATAAATATGGATAAATACAGATAAAGTTGACAAAAAATAAATATGGATAACTACAGACGGAAATCTCAAAAAATTAAATACCATAAAACCGGGAGTCCTACTTATAAAGGAGGCAGAAAATAAATCACCATCTGCTTGGCCACCCGTCCAGCAGGCAAAATAAATACCTACTTGCTAAAGATAAATGAACAAAATGAAATTAAAATGCATACTTTCTCAAAGCTTTGTCACGGAAGAGAAAGGAACTATTTTTAAATGGATGTGAAGAATATGCACAGCTTTGTGCAGTTATTTAAAGTTAAGGGAGCCAATGGGAAAGTGAATGACACTTCAACAAATCAATCTCGCTGTCTGGTGAGACAGGTAGAGCTATCTTTACTTCAGGCCTCAAAATGCAGTCATATGTAGAAACACAGAGGCGCTTTAGAACAGTCCTCCTCAGTCACTTCTCTGTTCCGCTTTGTTTCGCCTCCATCCACGACAACATACAGCATGGGCAAATGGTCAGCTCCTTTACCCATTAGCTATCTTGCACTCTGAGCAACAACAATTTGCTTAATCACATAAGAAGGTCTGGGCGGAGTACGTGGAACTCCGCAAGGTGACAAAAAAACTCCACGCAGTTCCGCAACTGGCAGAGTGCAACACAAACTGCTGTTCGTGCTGATCTTGCTGCCGCTCGAGTAGAAATTCTACCCGAGCAGCAGCTCGTGCTCACCAAATTACTGTTGGTGAGCACCAGCGAGGAAAAACTCTGCTGCGCTACGCGCAGGAGAGCTTTCTGCACTCCGTAAGCAGCGCGGAGTGTGGAAAACTCTGTGAACAGAGCGGAGTTCACTGCCCAGGCCTACACAAGAACACACCTAATTATAAAGGAGAGTACTCCAGAGCCAAGGCTGGGGAGCCAATACTGAACTTTGCCAATTTTTTTATTTTTTCCAATCGTTATCCTCTTTAATTTTCTTGTCTTCCTTTTTTATTTTAATTATGACTTCAGTTTACAGTAACTCGGAGGTAATTGCACTTTTCTGTGCACCAGTAAGAATTATATATTCCTGTAATGTGCATTCATAAAAAGGGGGTCCCTATAGCTGTTTTAAGTACATCTGCCTGGTAGGAACCTGGAATAGTGTTATGTTAAAATTATATGCAAAATTTATTTTTTTGTTTTTTTAATTTTCTTTGCAAGCATATCAATGTCATGTTTAAGTAGCTACATGTTTTTTTAATTTCTTTTTTCTTCTAATTATTTTTCTACAGCATGATTGCAATTGATAAAATAAGTTAAATCTACTACAGCACAAGCTTGCCAATCTCAGACCTAATGGCATTGCCTATGCTTGTTTCCTTTAAAACTTGCTACCAGAGGCTGTTTGGAGACCCTCTGCAGGAGTAAAAATAAAATGAATTCGATTCCATCACAGACTTAAACATCTTCTTTTACTGTTTGTTTGGCAGGAAAGAAGACATCTCAAGTGGCCCAAATCAGTTAGTTATTTCATCCTGTTTTATTTGCTTTCCTCGCTGGCCAGTGTAGCACTATATTTATAAATTTTGTCTCAGCATACTTTTTTTAGGTGAATCATTTTTGCTCAATATCTTTTTTCTCGGAGCTTAAAAGAAAACTTAGCAAGTTGAATGCTTTATGTTGACAACTAGAGCTGTATTACAGAAGTGCCTCGGGGGTGCAACGGGCGTTTGTGCCCGCTTTGCAAATACTGGGGCACTTTGGTATTGCAGAAGCGGGCAACAGACTCTTCTGTAATATCGATAGCGCTGGCGCACATAAAGCACCAGCGCTATCATCAGAGGGTATTCACTCATTTGCATGGGTGTGTGTTTGCCCCCTGATGCTCACCTTCTGGAGTGGGGAAAGGCAGATCCATGGACCCCAGAGACACCCCTTTACAGGCGGGTGAAGTCACTGACCGCATCCACCTGCAAGGGATCTCTAATCCCCCTTAAAAGTGTAGGCAGGTTGCCGACTGCAATGTCAAACACGCAGCGGCTTCAAAGCAGCAGCTCTGTTTTTCACATGAATGCACTGCTCCCAGGGCAGCGCATCCTAACACAGCGCATTTTCCTTGTTCGCGCTAGGCGCACCTTTTAAAAGGTGCGCCCCGCGCAAACGAGGAAAACGTGGCGTACGTATGATACGTCGCCAGGTGTGAAACACTCGCCATGAGTCTGAATTATAGGAAGGGTACCCAATCGCTCATAGTGATGAGGCAGATAAAATGAGCATTGCTAAATTTAACAGCAATAACACTTGTTATTTACTGCACTCGCAAATACCAAAAACTGATGTATCAAGCACTGTATAAAAACACATTGTCTAATATAATATTTCTTGCTGTTTTGTATTAGTATTATTACTAGTAATAGTAATAAAAATAATGATCATTATTGTTATTAGTAGTAGTAGTACTGGTAGCAGTCGTAACAAAAAGAACTATAATTATAATGATGATCATCATCACCATCATCTTCATATCATAATCATAATAAGACTGTGGGTAAAAGCCCCTCATGCTTTGCTTCTCTTGACCTATGGTTGTCCGGGCAGACAATGGCGGTTTTACCACCACTTCTTTTACAGTGCGGTGTTAGAAGACTGCGCCAAAGCTTGGCCGTGCCCAGTCTCCTCATTGGTCCGCCCAGGCCCCTCCCTCTCTGTGACACGCCTCTTTGTGTCGAGCTCAGTCTGCCTGCCTCTGCCTGACCTTGTTATCCTCCACATCCTCGGTTTGTCTTCAGGGCTGCCATCGCAGACTGCTTCACATGACAAAAGTCTGAAAAATAGCAGGCCTGGCATTTATTTCTTTTTGTTGTATATCAAGCATTTATATTTAAAGCCAAATGAATGTATGACTTTTACAATAAGGAAAGAAGGACTACCAATTCAAGAATGTAAAGAAAAAAGGTAACCTGATTTATTATTTTGACTTAAAATGAGTGACAGGAGACCTCAGGACGGAGCTATAATACAGTGAAAAGGTATTAAAAATGAAAAGAGAAACACCAATAAACAGCTCATTTCATTTTTTTTCAAACAGAGTGCCATAGAAGAAACAGAATAGACCAACACGACCTTGTAGTTCATTTATGTGAGAGTGGGACTAAGGCAGGAAAAATAGCTCTGGAAATGTACTAATCAAACATAGAAAAGATGCAGAATTCGGATGAGCCAATGCCACAGAGACAAAAAAATGCACAGTGGGGTTGGAGAATCTGAGAAGAATGCACACACAATATATTTGAATAAAGGACCTCTTGTACCAAAAAACAAAACTGCGTCAGATGATCACCACGCGTTGGATAACTTGAGATTTCAGTTTTTCAAACAAACATGCAGAGGCCCAGTGCTTAATTTGTTTAGAAAAATAAGTGCCCGGGCCCTCGTCAGGAGGCCGCCACAGTTTGCACCACATATTGACACTGTACTTACACAACCACTAACCATCACACTGCTACAAGTATGAACGTTCAGACTGTTCGGGGCCACCAAAGCTTTAAGAATGGCATGGGTGGCAGTTATTAGTTGTTTTTAATGTATATTGAATTAACAATGCAAACACAAGGAGATGATGGACGGAGTGCCGAAACTTTTGAGACATTCACCCCAAGTCATAGATTTGGGTTGAATCCATCATCGTTCTTTAGCTCACTTCGCCGCCCTAGTTCAGACCCATCCATGTGCTAATCAGTCTTGACCTTGTGCCTCATGGGAACAGTCCAGCAAGAACTGCCAAACCAGGTCTTCCCTGGACCGGAAAGAAGCATCCTGGGGCCGGTTTCAGGATAACACCCCTCATCAGCCAGGCTAGCTTGAATCCAGTAAGGGACCCTTGTCTGGGCATAGCCTGCCATCTTAGAGTGAACAAAGCAAACGGACGGAGCACCATACTTTTTCAGACACTCACCAGTCACAGAACTGGGTTGAATACATCATCGTTCTTTAGCCCACTTCGCCACTCCAGTTCAGACCCAGCCATATGAAAATCAGTCTTAACCCTGTGCATCATGGGAACAGTCCAGCCTGAACTGCCAAGCCAGGTCTTCCCTGGACCAGAAACAAGCATCCTGGGACCGGTTTCGGGTTAACTCGCCATATCAGCCAGGCTCGCTTGAATCCAGTGGCAAAGTGAGAAAGGGACTCACGTCTGGGTATACCCTACCAACTTACGGCAAACAAAGCAAAGACAAGGGGATGATGGACGGAGTGCTGAAACTTTTCAGACACTCACTCCCAGTCACAGATCTGGGTTGAATCCATCATCGTTCTTTAGTTCACTTCACCACCCAAGTCCAGACCCAGCCATATGCAAATCAGTCTTGACCCTGTTGCTCATGGGAACAGGCCAGCCCGAACTGCCAAGCCTGGTCTTGAATTAACAAACAATTATTTTTCTCCTCATATTTTAAATTACACAAACAGCGCCACATGTGGCAGATGTTATAAGTGCAGGTTCTGGCAATTAAGTGCCGGAGCAGAGCACTGGAAACCACTGGCTCAAATTAAAGCAGTGCAAAGGACTACAGGAGAGTAATAAAATAAGGGACAAAAAAATTATTTGTCAAAAAATGTAAATGAGTATTTATGAACATAAGAACCATTATGGCAAATTTTGAAAATTCAGAATCCTTTTTTCATGATTTTCTCATATATTTGAAGGTGGTAACATGAACGAATATCTGTGAACCAATGTACTTCCCAGAAAAAAAGCACATTAATACACACTGGCCGTCATTGTTACAATGATTTTGTCTTAAAATTAAACTGCAAAGAAGAATTTCCATCCTTCCATGTAGAACTACACCTTCTTTCTGGTTTTTGATTTTAAGTTGATGATATGCACTACAAAAAGTGGTGCTGACAGTATTGCCTTGTACAGTGTTTCAAGATAATCTCTAATTTCTACTGTATTGTATAACGGATGACCTTTCCCTTTATTGCTCTTGCCATAATATTGAAATTGTTGTGATCCACCACCTAACTCTATATCCTGCCAGGCACTTTTTCCAGTCCTGAACTTTTCGCCTACAAATTTTTTTTCAGGTTCATCAGTCAAATCGGTTATGGACGAAAGCCAAGCCTGCATCTCCCAGAATGCATTAGGCTGACAAAGAAAAACCCAGGCCTGGAAACTGGTCATAATGACATGGAGTCTAGTTGTACTCATAACATGTCCTCGCCATAATGTTGTTTGGTCCCAAAAGACATAAAGCACAAGTGACATAACCAACCATGTATGAAACATACCAGTCTTTGCCCCACAAAGTCATGTTGAAGAAACTTTGCCTTAAGATCACTGGTTGTATCTTGATTCTGCTGTGAAATCTGTTGAAGTGGGCATTTTTTACTTTTCATTCCTGGAGATTTTTACTGATTTTATATTTTTAACTAGAATGGGACAATATTTTTGATAATGATATTTATGAGAAAATATTTCTGACAGGTCACATCTTACTTAACATATTCTGGATAGCTTCCCATGATAGTGCTCAAGAAACTGACCTGTCTTTGCCAAGCCCAGTAGGCTAGTCCTAGGAGGTACACACCTCAATAAGTATCGCCTTGCTCATGTTTAATATCTTCCTCGAAGGGACAAGGCAGTAGTTATATAAAGCGCATGTCGGGGCAGTGGATTAGCACGAGAATATCGCCAGCTCATCCCCTCCACTAATCCATGCGGCCGCCGAGGGGCGACAAAGGCAGGGATCGCCACGGGAGGCAAAGTGGCTAGTTCCGCCACTGTGTAGGGGGTTCTTCAGATCAAAGCAGACATAACAACAATAGAGTTAAAAGTAATAAAACACTTTAAAATCCACACCAACAATACTTTAAAAAACATTGAAGTAAGTCAAGAATAAAGCCATTAAGTGTGAGCCGCTCCTTTGTTTTCAAAGAAACTGTCAACATTCCAAAGCTCTAATTATCAATATATACTTATCTTGTCGATATTCTGGTAATCAAAATTCATGATACGACAGTATAGTAGCACAGCATTAAAATGTCGCTATTCTGGTACCATACTATTAAATAGGTTATCCAATGTGTAGTGTGAGAATGATTTGAGGGTAATCCATTAAGTTCTTGAATCGCAGGAATCCTGTGCACATCCCCAATGGGCAAGAGATGATTGCGCACCATACAAATGACAACACTCATTTACTCACTCATTGATTTACTCCACTCCTATCCATCTGTTATATTTAGTACAAGGAGGGTAGGAGTCTGCACTCTACCCAGTGGCTGTTTACATTCCACCTTCCTCATCGAGTCTTTCAACATACTTGTGGATATTATACTGTCAGATGCAGTGCTTCATTAAAAAAAAATTTTAAAGTGTCATTGCTTCCGCCAGGAGGCCACTGTAGCTTGCACCAGACGTTGCCCCTGCTATTCTGCGAATGTTAGTAACAACACAACTACTAACCATCACACTCCTACCAGTGTGACAAATTTGGACTATTTAAGGTCCTCAGTGCCATAAATAATGGTGTGGGCAGCATGTAATAGTCATTTTTAACACCTTCAATGCTACAGCAATTCTCCCTGGATGCTGAACCCCCTTGAATCCCCTTGTTCATGTCGAGCTCAGCTCGTCATAAGCACACGAGCACTGTGCTGCATGACGAGCGGAGCTCGTCATGAGCATGGAAGGGTTAATGTATATTGAATTAATAAGAAACCATTGTTGTGGTCATCTCTAAATTAGCCAGACAGCACCACCTTGTGGTAGACTGTTACAAGCGCCGGTGTTGACAATTAAGTGCCGGTGCTGAGCGCCGGAAACCACCAGCTCAAATTAAGCACTGCTCAGGTGCTACCTGGAGAACCCAACTCAGTTGTATGTCCTACTGTCTGTGGGAGGTTTAGAAACAGAGCTCCAGAACTAAGTATTAGGATCCAATAGAGCACCTCTAGCCTGTTGCTTTTTTGTGTGAAACAAGATAAACTTGCTACTGGTGGGACCAAACAGATGACTACCAAAATATCTGAAATATTAAGATGTACTTTATTTGTGATGTTTCATTACAACAGAAAAACTACATAGAAATAACTATAAATAAGAGAAATTGAACACTTGCGAAATTGACTTTTCTATTTCTATTTCTAATTGCATTTGTAGAGCGCATTATCACCGTCAGATCTCTAAGCGCTGTCAGAGAGAGGCAGGCCATAGCACAGGGGAGGATGCTTATTGATTAGGGAGTGCCCCAAGCTTCCGCGAAAAGGATAGGTTTTAGCTTCTTCCGAATAGGGAGGAGGGCGCATTACTTGTGCAGGTTCCTTGGCAATTTATTCCAGAGTGGAGGAATGGAGGCTGAAGCGGGGGCAGGCCAACAGGCCGGCCTCTGAGGATTGTAGCACCCTGTTAGGAGTGTAGAGGGTTAAACAATCTTTGATGTAAGTTGGGGCTTGGGCATAGATGGCTTTATGCGTAATGCAAAGGCTCTTGAACTTAGTTTCTGCCTGACTGGAAGCCAATGCAACTGACGTAGGAGAGGAGTGGCATGAGCCCGCCTAGGCAGTCTAAAGATTAGTCTGGCAGCATCATTCATGATGACCTGAAGTCTGGCCAACAACTTTTCCGGGAGGCCGATGCATAGAGCATTTCCGTAGTCAAGTCGTGACACTATCATGGCTGATACGGCCAGTCTGAGTGTGGCAGACGTAAGAAGGGGGGGCAAGCTTCCGAAGTTGCCTCATCAGGCCGATACATGTTCCCACTACTGCAGACACCTGCTGGGTCATAGAGAGTACAGCATCGACTTTGATGCCTAAGCTCATTACAGCCACGACCGGTTCCGGGTTAGTGTCCAAGTCCTGTGGCCAAAAGAGGTTGCTCCAGGAATTGGAATCTGTAGTGATGGTTAATACCTCAGTCTTGTCGGTGTTGATTTTGAGGGAGTTGGCCGTCATCCAGTTGACAGTGAACTTTAAGATATTTTGCATTCTTGTGTGGGCGGCCGGGGAACTATCTGGATGATGATTTTGGTGTCATCAGCATAGTTGTAGATCTGACACTCCATGAGATTCAGTGTGGCTATCAGGGGCTGGAGATAGGCGTTGAAGAGGAGGGGTGACAGCGCCAAGCCCTGTGGAACCCCACACAAGAGTTTGCCAGGCTCAGACACATGGTCAGCCAGCTGTACTCTCTGGGATCGACCGCTGAGGAAAGATGTGAGCCACTTAAGGGCCTTGCCCTGGATGCCTAGCTCCGAAATCCGTGACAGTGTTGGTGTTCCAAGGCCGTTCGAATCCTCAGGATTGGTTCGATGCTCAAATTGTATCCATCTCTAAACCGCCCCAAATCTGCTATATATAATGCGCTGACTAAAGGATGGTTAAGCGAGGGAAAGATGGATAAGGCCGGGAAGGAAAGGATGGGAACAGCGGGGAGGGAGACCTTAGAAGACACAAGAAGAGAGAAGAACAAACAATTACTAACAACTCTTGTATCCTTCTTCTACACTATAACAATGTGTATATGTGTCAACTACCACTAACCTGTAAAGTAAAATACATAGGCATTTAAATGGGAGTTGTGCATAAGGTGTCTTTCTACTTGAATGAATGAACAAAGATTTATATCGCGCAACTTAGCCCAAGGGCATCAAGGCGCCAAAGCAGATCATCCAACACACAGTCAGACATAGTCGGCTTTACAAGTACGCTTCGGAAAAAAGCCAAGTTTTTAAGGCCTTACGGAACAGAGAGCGAAGGTTGCCCTAAAAGCTCAGGGGGGAGAGAGTTCCACAATCTGGGCGCTACAGAGGAAAACACTCTGCCTCCCCATTTTGCTCTTACAAACCTGGGGACCTCAAGAAAGTTTTTATTAGAGGAGCGAAGAGATCTAGTAGGGGAATAAAGATGTGCAAGTGACTTAATCCCCTCTGGACCAGTACCATAAAAATCTCCATGAGATATAATAATACTTCAGGAGGCTGTAACAACAATGAAGGATATCAGACAGTTCCTTGAGTACACTTCATAACCTCCTAAACAATAGGTAATATCACACTACCTGTCAAGTATAGATGAACCCCTTCATTCATACACAACTCCTGTAAAGAAAAGAACAAGGTACTGCATGAAAAGATTGTCTTAAGCAATATGCATTCCGTGATCAATTGCATGTAGCAACAACAGACATTCCCATTCGGCATATACCAATACTGGAGTTACGTCACTCCGCAGCTTGAAGAGTTTTAAAGCATTAATGATAGCAATGTTTCTTTAGAAATGACGAACTCTAAAGCGAAGCCTTGAATAGACTCCAAGTCATCAAAGGAAATATGAGACTCCATGTACCAAGATCACCATCTTGGCATCCAATAGCCTCAAAGGAACCAACGAAGAATATTGCTCCCACATCAAATGGAAGCGAACATAAACAACAGAGTTTTCGCAAAAGAGTATGAAGTTCCAACAAAGAATAATCCAAAGAAACAAAGGAAAACGCCGTCTGTTAGGATCACAAACGGTCGTGATTCGGATATCCAAATGTATCACAGAGATCGGTGCCGATGGCACCCTTACCAGCAGCCGTACACCTAAGATCCCAAACCTCCAAACGCCAGCAACTCAGAATAATCGGCAGCGTCCTGCCCTGTCTTCGTGAAGATATGCGCTGCACACACGTGACCCGGAAGTGATCCGATCACGGCCGCGCATGGCGCTTCTGCCTCTGGGAAATTTAGTTTGTGACGGGCTGTGCCCTCATAAAGCCTTAGTGCCCCCTAACAGTACATCCCCCTCCTGGAGGGCACAGACAGGCACAAGGCTTACCTGGATGGCGACGATAGAAGGCAGCGACCAATCTGGGAGCATGGACTCCCGATGCAAGCTCCCATGAGTTCTCCTCAGCTCCATAGCCCTTCCAAGCGATCAAATACCACAACTTAGCCCGGCTAACTTTGGAGTCCATCACCCTCGCAACTTCGGATTCTTCCCCCTGATCCACCCATATGGAAGGAGGCTGCATGCGAGCATGCCCAGCAGCAGATTTCAATAATGAAACATGGAACACAGGGTAGAACTTCATGTGGGAAGGTAAAGCAATCTTTACAGCCACTGGATTCACATGTTTAACCACAGGGAATGGACCTATATAGCGAGGATTAAAGATGCTATACCTTCTGAAACGAATGTTCCTTGTGGACAACCACACCAGATCTCCTTTCTTATACACAGGACCCTGTTTACGATGCTTATCAGCTTGCTTTTATACATCAGCTTAGCATACACCAAATGTTTCCTAGTATTCATAATAACATTCTGAATAGCAGATATCCTGTCTTTGACTTCAGGGACACGGTCACCCCTAATAGGAGAACTGAAAGGGATGAACCTGGGATGGAAACCGTATGTGCTGTAGAATGGTGTGTGTTTAGTAGAGCTGTGAAGTGCATTGTTATAGGCTATTTCCGCTAACCAAAGCCATTCCACCCACATGTCTGTATTGCAGTCCACGTAACATCGCAAATACTGCTTCAATGTTCGGTTCAACCGTTCAGTCTGACCGTCGGTTTGCGGGTGGAAGCTGGTTGACAAAGCTGAAGAGATATGCAGAGATGAACACCAAGCTTTCCAGAATTTAGCAGTGAATTGAAATCCACGGTCTGAAACTATTACCTTTGGTAAGCCATGTAATCTCACAACATTCTCCATAAGTAGCTTGGCCAATTGACCTGCTGTGGGAAGTGTTTTGCATGCCACAAAGTGTCCCATCTTAGTCAGATAATCAATGATTACAAGAATAACTGTATGTCCTTTGTCAGCAGGTAGCCCTACAATGAAATCCATGGATATGCTTTCCCAAGGCACTTCCGGTGTGGTTTCCCTGTCAAAGGTTTATTTTGCGCGCATACCGTGCACTCCTTGATCTATTCTGGGATATCTTTTCTCAGTGACGGCCACCAAAATTGCCTCAAGATCTTTTCACAAGTCTTATCAACACCTTGATGGCCAGCACAAGGGTCTGCATGACACCACTGAAACACCGTGCGGCGTAACTGCAAAGAGGGCAAGAGTAACTGCTTCCCTTTCACATAAACTCCTTGTTTCTTGATCCATTCGGGATGGTATTTCAGCCAATCTTTCCAATGAAATGTATTTAGACCCTTCTTTGTTTCCTGCAAGAAATGATCAGTGTGAATCACTCCTATCACTTTGTGTTCCTCGAAGATTGCTCTTTCCGAGGGTACCCCAGAACTGATGGTAGAATCTTGTCTGGATAGAGCATCTGCTTTCTTGTTCTGGCTCCCAGGACGAAAGGTTACAATGAAATGGTACTCCTCAAAGAATGTCATCCACCGCAGAAGCCGAGGAGTAAGAAGACGGACTGTTCTTAAATACTGTAGATTACGGTGATCCGTATACACGGTAAAGACATGTCGAGCTCCAAGCAACCAATGTCTCCACTCCCCAAAGGCCTCTTTGATGGCTAGAAGCTCTTTCTCCGTGATAGTATAGTTTTGTTCTGCAGCATTGAACTTCTTTGACATGAAGGCAACTAGATGCAGCTGCCCTGTCTCTTGGTGTCTTTGCGAAAGGACCGCACCCATGGCCACATCCGATGCATCTGCCTCTACAATGAACGGAAGACTTGGATTTGCGTGAACTAGAACTGGAGCAGAGGTAAATGCTGTTTTTAATTCCTCAAAGGCTTCATGAGCTTCTGAAGTCCATACAAAAGGAATCTGCTTTTTAGTCAAATAGGTGAGTGGCGCGGCTTTAGCTGAAAAGTTGGAAATGAAACGTCTGTAGAAATTTGCGAATCCCATAAAACGTTGGATGTCTTTGACATTCTTGGGACTGGGCCACTCTGCTATCGCTTTGACTTTTCTTTCCGCCATTTCTTGGCCAAACGGAGTGAGAATTACACCCAGAAATTCTACTGTGGAAACATGAAATTCACATTTGCTAAGTTTGCAAAACAGATGGTGTTTTCTTAATGCCTGAAGAATGAGACTCACATGTTGTACATGATGTTCTTTGTGTGTGGAGTAAACCAGGATATCGTCTATATAGACAACCACGAATTCATCCAAAAACTCCCTCAAGACATTGTTTAGAAAGAATTGAAATGCAGCTGGCGCATTGCACAGCCCGAAGGGCATTACAAGGTATTCGAATAAGCCATACCTTGTTTTAAAGGCTGTCTTCCACTCGTCGCCGTGACGCATCCTGACCAAATGGTATGCCCCACGTAAATCAAGTTTCGTGTAGATTACTGCTCCTTTGACCTGTTCAAGCAAAACTGATATCAGTGGTAAGGGGTATTGATTCCGGATAGTAATAGAGTTCAATGCTCTAAAGTCTATACATGTTCTTAGTTCCCCATTAGCCTTTGGAATAAAGAATAGTGGAGAGGCCGCTGGTGAAGCAGATGGACGAATGAACCCCAATTCCAAGTATTTATCCAAGTATTTTCGTAAATGGATATTTTCTGGCTCGGTGAGAGCATATATCCGACCACACGGCACTACTGATCCTGGTTGTAGATCTATCCTACAATCGTATGGTCTGTGGGGTGGAAGTAACTCCGCTTTCTGATCACATAACACATCCTGAAATTGTTCATACCACGAACGCAGTTCTATATCCTTCTCTGCGGCTGTGGCAATATGAAGCGTCTTCCTGATACACGATTCCGATGATTTCCAACAATTGGTGGCACAATAATCCGAAGATAGAACCAACGTTTTCTTTTCCCAATCAATGTTTGGGTTGTGAATAGACAACCATGGTAAACCCAAAATTAAACCATAGGATGGAGCGGAAATGATGTCAAACGACAAATGTTCTTGATGGCCTGGTAGGCATTCCACTACAAAGGATTTGGTGATTTGTCGAATGGGGCCTGCTTCCAATTGCTTGCCATCCACCGCAAGTACCATTTCTGGTTCAGGTTTATTCACTAAAGGAATACCTAAACGCTTGGCCTCCATGATGTCCATGAAACACCCCGTTGCTCCAGAGTCAACCATAGCTTGGGTGCTACATGGTTCTTGATCCACGTATATGGTTATTTCGATAAAAAAGTGCTCTTTGGGCCCACTATTTTTCTTTTGTAATGAAGGGATACCTAGAACGCTTGACGACTCCCCTTCTTTCCATCGCAAGCTCTTCAGTTTCCCGACTCTGATTTTGGGTTTTGTGCACTCACGGTGGTGGTTCCATATCTGAAACGGCCAGATTTGGGTTTAATAGGGCATTCTCGAAGGTAATGCCCCTTCTTCCCACAATAAAGGCATAATCCGTTCCTTCTTCTATGTTCCCTTTCTTCTCCTGTTAACGCTGCTCTCACTGTTCCGATTTCCATAGGTTCGGAGAAAAACGCCCCGGACTCCGACGTGTTAGGCTTCCTTCCTAAAATGTTCACCTTTACGTTCTCTCATTCTATGATCCAATCTCATAGTAAGGTCTATTAACGCTGTACAGGTTTGAAGTTGAGGGTCCACTTGTGCGATTAAATCTTTAAGATCCTCTCTAAGTCCTTGATAGAATACTGCCGATTGTTTCTCTTCAGGCCACTGTGTTTCGGTAACCAACCTTCTGAACGCGTTCACATAAGTTAACATGTCTTTATTCCCTTGTTTCAAGACGATCAGCTCCCTATCTGCTGCAAAAGTATCTGCACGCCGATCAAATGTCTTTTCGAATTCGTCTCTGAAAGCATTCCAATCGTGTAATAAATTATCCTCATTTCTCACCAATGGGACGGCCCATTGTGCTGCATCGCCTGCCAAATAGGATATTAGAAACGATACCCTGGCTTGGTTAGTGGAAAACACCTTTGGTTTACAGTTAAAGTGTAACAACACTTGCGATAAAAACACTTGCACCTTATGTGTGTCACCAGTGAATTTTTCAGGTGGCGCTAAGGGAATCGGGGTTGGAATTTCAACTACCATGGCATTAGAGGCAGTCTGTGAAGAGCTTCCCATATCGAAAGGATTGCGTTGCATCCTATCTACCTTGGCTTGTAATGCGGCCGTTTCATTGCGAGATGCGGCTAATTCTACCGGCACTAAAGCCAAGGCGGCCATTACATCATCCATTGTGGCCATTGTATTCGAGTTCGACCCAACCGGGAGGATAGGGTATTCGTGGGCCGATTATTCTGTTCCAAGGCCGTTCGAATCCTCAGGATTGGTTCGATGCTCAAATTGTATCCATCTCTAAACCGCCCCAAATCTGCTATATATAATACGCAGACTAAAGGATGGTTAAGCGAGGGAAAGATGGATAAGGCCGGGAAGGAAAGGATGGGAAGAGCGGGGAGGGAGACCTTAGAAGACACAAGAAGAGAGAAGAACAAACAATTACTAACAACTCTTGTATCCTTCTTCGACACTATAACAATGTGTATATGTATCAACTACCACTAACCTGTAAAGTAAAATACATAGGCATTCAAATGGGAGTTGTGCATAAGGTGTCTTTCTACTTCAGGAGGCTGTAACAACAATGAAGGATATCAGACAGTTCCTTGAGTACACTTCATAACCTCCTAAACAATAGGTAATATCACACTACCTGTCAAGTATAGATGAACCCCTTCATTCATACACAACTCCTGTAAAGAAAAGAACAGCAGGTACTGCATGAAAGATTGTCTTAAGCAATATGCATTCCGTGATCAATTGCATGTAGCAACAACAGACATTCCCATTCGGCATATACCAATACTGGAGTTACGTCACTCCGCAGCTTGAAGAGTTTTAAAGCATTAATGATAGCAATGTTTCTTTAGAAATGACGAACTCAAAAGCGAAGCCTTGAACAGACTCCAAGTCATCAAAGGAAATATGAGACTCCATATACCAAGATCACCATCTTGGCATCCAATAGCCTCAAAGGAACCAACGAAGAATATTGCTCCCACATCAAATGGAAGCGAGCATAAACAACAGAGTTTTCGCAAAAGAGTATGAAGTTCCAACAAAGAATAATCCAAAGAAACAAAGGAAAACGCTGTCTGTTAGGATCACAAACGGTCGTGATTCGGATATCCAAATGTATCACAGAGATCAGTGCCGATGGCACCCTTACCAGCAGCTGTACACCTAAGATCCCAAACCTCCAAACGCCAGCAACTCAGAATAATCGGCAGCGTCCTGCCCTGTCTTCGTGAAGATATGTGCTGCACACACGTGACCCGGAAGTTATCCGATCACGGCCGCGCATGGCGCTTCTGCCTCTGGGAAATGTAGTTTGTGACGGGCTGTGCCCTCATAAAGCCTTAGTGCCCCCTAACAGTTGGTTATGGTTGACCGTGTTAAATGCTGCCGACAGGTCCAGCAAAACCAGGGCACATGGCCTTTTTTTATCGGCCTGGAGCCTGAGTTTATCCAGCACTGCCAGCATGACCATTTCTGTGCTATGATGATCCCTGAACCCTGCCTGGTTGGTCTGCAGAAGGTTGTTTGCTTCTAGGTGGTGGGACAGGGATTTCAACACGTGCTGTTCCAACACTTTCACCAGGAAGGGAAGTTGGGAGATCGGCCTGAAGTTTTTTAAGTTCTTACCGTCTGCCATTGGTTTCTTTGAAAGTGGGATAACACGCGCTTCCTGAAAATTGTCGGGGACATGGCCTGATTCCAGAGATTGATTTACAAGCAAGAGGACCTCACTTTCAATCCCTGGTAGTGCCAGCTTAAAAATTCTCGCACTGCTGGGATCCGCAGGTGAACCTGACTTGACCCGCCCATTAAGGGAGGCAGGGAGTCGCAAGTCAGTGTGAGGAACGCAGTGAATGGTTTATCGTATGTGGGGGGCGGGGTTCTGGTGCCAAGGGACAGTAGGCATTGGGAGTGATGGAAATCTCCGTCAATAAGTCCTTCACTTTCTTAGAGAAGAAGGTCTGAAATTTATCGCAATCTTCCGGACAGGAGAGGGGGCTTCAGTACCTGAGCTTGTCTCAGCTCTTTTGGAATCTGAAAGGTTTCTTTTTGGGTATTGTCTGCAGTCGCAATCCTGGGTTCATAGAATTCTGCTTTCCTTGCTAGAATTGTTTTTTTATAGACTGCAAACATAGAGAGATAGTTTGACATTGATTACAACTCAAGGAACTTGGAAAAAAAATCAAAAGAAAATGCAGGCACCTTAAACTCTCTTTGCCAAGTGCCACTGCATCTGCGGTGTGTGTGCCTAGATAATTGTTGAAACTGAAAAAACAATGGGTCCACCTTGTGTTCCTTAGAACCTGGGTGTACCGAATAATTCATAAACACAGTGGTTCTTAAGGCATTTATTTTATACGTAAATTATCGATTTCTAGAAGATTCTACGTTCTCTCACAATAGATGCTTTTTAAAAATCAAACAGAAATGAGTACAAACTTCATATGAGAAATTATTTATAGCAAATACAAGTGGTGATGCGTCAGTCAAGTGTAAAACAGAGCAACTTACTTTCGACAATGTGATCATTATAAAGGTGCATAGTAAACACACAGTGCTTGTGTGTTGTGTGCAAGTAGAACAACAATAGAAAAAAAACTAAAATATAAACAAATACAAAAAATGGCTTCCTATGCCTGTTGGAATAGATAAGAGGGGGAAGTAGAGAGTTTAAAAGGTAAATTGCCACAAGGTTGGTCTTGAATCCAAAAAAGCAGTTCGAACGTTAAATCTCGTCAATATTTCGACGCCTAACAGGTAACTTCAGTGGGTCTTCATCAGGAGGGTGACACGGTTGCACCTTGAGCTACAGGATATCAATGTAGTGCGAAAAGTGATGTGTCCATGTGGTACATGGCCATAATGAAGAAAAACACCCAGCAAAGTCAGGCTCATGAAGCACTATTGTGGAGAAATGTCAAAATGATTAAATACCTTTTTCAAGAAAGTTGTATGTTTTTGTGGAAAAGGTATCAGTCTAATGAAAAAAAGGTATCATGAAAAAAGGTATCTGTCTACCACAACCAAGTATAATTTTAAAAAAAGGCGAGCAGAATTAAAAAAAAAAGGGGAGCAGAAAGAAGTTGATATAGGAAGAAAGAAGAGGACAGCAAGAAGCATATAAGAAGGGAAAAGGGAGGATATAGTGGAAGGTGGGAAAGTAGATGTGGTGGGGAAGGTGGTTAGAAAGAAATTAAGAGAAGGGTGAAAAGCAGGCAGAGGCAGCACTAGGTGTAATAGGGAAATAGGAAAAGTAATATTGGGGAGCGGGATGGGGAAGGTTGATGCAGTGATACCCCCTGATTTTGAAGGGACATTTTAAGAAACAAATGTTTCTTTCAAAAAGGGTTTTCTCCAGATTGGTTTAGTCGACCTGGTGAAAAACAAACATTCTGAAACAAAAGTTGGTAAAGAATGGTTCAACAAAACACATTGTCAACAGTTTCCTTCATGGTTGCTTTTCGTGTAAAAGGCATGAAATCCATGATTCCACCTCATGCCTCTTTCTTCCATGTTCCTACACTTGCTGTGCCATTTGCTACATTTTGCAAGTTCTATTTAATCCCTGCCATCTCTCTTCATCTTCCCTCTTCATTCTTGCATTTTAATTCATCCTTTTTAGGTCTCGCCTGTCGATGCGCATGCGCATCGAGCAAGCGAGAGTATTGCGACTTATCCACTCTTTATCCACACTGCAAGGAATCGTGGCGATTCCTTGCAGTGCCCGTGACTTTTAAGGTCAATGCGCATGCGCATTGAGCTTATGCGCATGCGCATTGACCTTAAAAGCGCGTGCACGTCCGTCTTTGTTTACCCGCTCCGCCCCCTCCCCTTCCCGCCGTCTCACATTTCGCAATGCCCTCCTAACAACACACACACCCTCTCCCTCCCCGCCATGTCTGCCCCCTTCCCGCCGTCTCGCATTTCTCCTCCCCCCTCCCCTCTCTTCCCTCCTTAAAAACAACTTTATGAAAACCATCGACTTGCAAAGGTTTGTTGTTTCCATAAATATTATTCAGTTGCTAGAGTTTTTTTTACTTCAGCAGTTTGAATAAAATATTTCCTTGTTATACAGAGCCAGGCTCCCCTTTTTCCACTCCCCTCCCCGGCCCCGCCCCTTCACCACATCCAGATTGGCCCCTTGCTACCACATCACACCCCTCGTGACACACCACTTCCTGGTATTCAACTTTGTCGACCGCCTCCACAGTAGCCCTGCCGAAGCAACAACGGCCCCTGGATTGACTCCATGAGAGCTCCTCTACTGACTCAGGTAGACAGCCCGCCGTATTCTTTTACCCCCCCTCTCCTCGACCGTCCTCCACCAGTCCTTATCCTTAGCCTTTCCCCTCCCTTTCCTCTGCCAGGTATTCTACCACAACGCGTGGAACGCCGGACTGCGAAGCACCTGACGTCCACGGATGTGGCACCGATCGCCCACGCTGTGCCTCCCGCTTTATTCAGGTATTTACACGCTCCCCCCAGCTCACCCGCCCGGCTTCACCAATGTTCCCTCGTCCCTCATTCCACTCCTTTATTCCCCCACTACAGATGTTGCCCATCCGACTGGAAGCACCTTAATTACTGATCTTCCGATCTACATTGTTTTTCCAGGTAACTCTGCCGCCTAAGCGCTTCATCTGGCCACTTCTCTTTCGCACTGCTCCGGTATGTCACCCCACCCGGTCCGATAACTTGGCCATGGTTTGAGCGCTTACTTCCAGATGCCGCCACACTGATACTATGCCTTACGCAAGTGAATCAGCCCCAGGATTTCGACATCCCTCCTCCTGCACTTTGACCTTACTAACCCACGGCTTTTGTACTTCCCATTCCTGGCCCCCACCTTGAAACTGTTCGTTGTCACCCTTAGTCTGACTTAATTGCACATCGCGAGTTCGGGTCCTTTGCCTCTCGCTATTCCGCCTCGGTATGTTCTTCTAGACTCACCTACCTGCCGGCTTCCTAGCCCATTACCATGACGTGATTGCAGACGTTGAGGCTACTCTCTTCATTCTGTTCTTCCCGCTTACTGCACAGCCACCGTGAGCTTCTTCGCCACTCTGTGTTTCACCCCTTCCCCCCACCTGGCCGCCCTTGCTCCCCTACCAATTGCCTACTCACCCAGATGCCCCAGAATTGACACACAACCTTATGTCCAGGCTCTTACTTCACCACCCTGGTAGTGTTCATGCCCCCTGCTCTTATGCGCAGCAGTCTCTTAGACGGCCCACCTAGGAGCCGCTCTATAGTCTTGCACGCACCTCCTACCCTCCCTCCCTGACCTCTTCTTTCCCTCCCACAGCACCCTCTAAACAACACAATCTTGTCCTGTAGACGATCCCAATTGACGAGGATCGAAACGTCGTCGACAACACAGCGCAAGACATGGCGCAGTTTTCCATGATGACTCATTTCAAATCAATAACTCTCTAAATTCTTTCACCTCTGTAATTCATTCTTGAGCCACTTTTTTCACTGTATATATTGACACTATCACTCACCTTGCGCCGCTCACGCTGTCCGTTTCTGTTACTTGCGTCGCCACCTATGTCACCTGCACATACCTGAGCACCAAGTACAATCGGGTTGTTTTTGATTTGTTCATACAGTGCTGCCATAACTGTATAATTGTTTATTATTTGTTCTTTTTTCCCTCCTCTTGTTTAACATATGATGAATAACAAATCAAGTCCTTAAATTGTTCTCAGTCTCCTTATTTCGGTACTAGTAATGCTTTTAGCATACATACTTAATTGTCTCCTAAATATTACCAGTTGGGATATTGTTTTTTTTCTCTACCTGCCCTTCAGCTTGTCACGTGCGGCTTGTCATAAATAATATGACTAGCTGGCTTCCATCTTTTCCTCTGATAATATCGCGGCCCCTTTTGGACGAAGCGTCCACGCAGTTGATGGATAATTCAGTGGATTTCTTTTTGGGCCTAAATATTTTTTCCTGAGAATCGTAGGTAGAAACTGCTGTCCTATTTCAGAATACTCTGTCCGATGATCGACTGTGTCAAGTGAGCGCGGGAAAACTCGATGTGCCTTTTGTTAATTTACCCAAGCAGTCTATAGTTACGTTTGTTGTTATGACATGAGCTACATTTTTTAACAGCTTTAAAGTAGGCTACATTTTCGAAAGAAAGAGCTTAACTTCCGTATTGTAATAAGCCTGATTACAGATGATTATACACACGCCACTCCATAATCTAAGCTTTTGCTTGACAATTGTTAGGGTGGAATTCTGTACGAATGTAATGTGGAATAATCGTTTCCATTGTTACAGCACTGCAAAAAAACACAAGCGCTTTTTACTTATATACTGGCTTGTTAGCCAACGCTGTGGTTCTTGTTTGTCTACTTCAAAAGGATGGAATGCTAGGCAGGCCCTGTATGGATTTATACCTTTCACCTACAAATATTTGGAGAGAGCGTTTAAACAAACTATCTCGCATGCTATTACCATATGTTTTGGTAAACACACCACTGCAGCAAATTCTTTCAGTTCACTGCTGTGCTTGAAAAAAACCTTATCATCACCGGAATGCACATAATAAAAGAGGGGCACCTTTTATTATAAGTGTGCACATAGACTTTTTTGTGCTAAGTGCAAATTGCAACTTTTCAATAAATTTTTTACTCTGAGTGATAGAAGGGGCTCTGTTAGTAAAAAGCTGTTACGTACTTTAGGATGCAATTTAATCACTTGTTGAGTAACATTTTAAACCCCTCACCCTCCCTCACCCTCACCCACCCTCACCCTCACTCACCTTCAACACCTCACCCTCACTCACCCTCACTCACCCTCACCCACACTCACCCTCACTCACCCTCAACGCCTCACCCTCACTCACCCTCAACACCTCACACTCACTCACCCTCACCCTCTCTCACCCTCTACCCTCACTCACCCTCAATACCTCACCCTCACTCTCACTCACCCTCACCCTCACCCTCACCCTCACTCACCCTCACTCACCCTCACTCACCCTCACTCACTCACCCTCACTCACCCTCACTCACCCTCACTCACCCTCACTCACCCTCACTCACCCTCACTCACCCTCACTCACCCTCACTCTCACTCACCCTCAACCCCTCACCCTCACTCACCCTCAACCCCTCACTCACCCACCCTCACCCACCCTCACCCTCACTCACCCACCCTCACCCTCACTCACCCTCAACCCCTCACCCTCACACAGTGCAATAGGTCTCGGAGCATTTGAGTTAGAGCTTTTAGAAATGTTTATGGCTTTTTTTTTTTAATTCTTTAGCATTGGCTACAGGAAACAAAAATGCTAAAGATTTACAAAAAAACCCATAAACAATTCTAAAAGCACTAACTCTAATGCTGCGAGACCTATTGCATTTCCAATGCTTGTTTATTCCTTTCTTGAAAATAAGTCCTGGTTCCTTTAAACTGAATGTTGGTGCCAACCACCCGCAACCACAGGCACAAAGTCAGCAGTGATTGTAACCAGTAGACAAATTCCTGTGAAAGAGTTACCAGGGGGATGTAAAATATCTCCAATATCCTTGAGAAATAATGAATCCTCTGTTGTCTGGGACTCACTTGGTTGCCCCTATATGTATGCATACTGACAACCCTGAATACGGCGATGTGGTGCTTTATGGCCATAGGCTTTTCCCGTGAGTTGGTCTCAGCCCCAGGAGGTGGCATAGATAGCTAAAGCTCTTTGGGCATGGCAAGGAGCTGCTACCTTCACTCCTGTTCTGCAGAACACCAATACTGATCCATGGCCTACTGAAATAATGATAGCACCATACACCCTCCATAAAAGGGCTTGAGTCGTATGTAAAGTGGCTGCCGTGGTATCTGCATTTCCATGTTGTACTTGATAACTCCTGAGATTCCAAATGGAGCAGACACTGAACGAACGGCTCAACTACCGTGACCTGCTGTGCGCAAATCCCTGTTCCTTCAACGCTTCAGCTAGAACCACATTTCTCTGGGCACCCATGTCTTTGATACCATTTTCTGCAATAGTTTGTTTTTTTCCTTCCATTTCTTCCAAACCCCACATCTGTCTACCTGAGTTATAGTTCAGCATACATACCGGTGCTACGCACACTTACCTGCCAACTGTGGCCCAGGTGAGCATTAGTGTTCTTTTCTCTTTGGCGGCGTTAAAGCTGGGTATTGAACATGTCCACAACAACTTAATTCTAAAATCTTGAGTGTCTTGTAATGGAGAGATTGCTGCATTGCCGATTTATCTGGGTCCCATCAAAGGGCTTCCCTTTTTTGCTTTTGTGCTCCCCTTTTACAAGCACAGGCCATCCCCTATTGCTTTTACTTCTTGACTGGGAAGCCTACCACAATCTGGACTGCTCAGGGTGGGGCTGGGACAGAAACCATGCCTGGACACCAAAACAAACGTGGCCCCATTAGTGAGTTGGATAGCTAAAGAGGTGGCCAATGTTTGTCAATTGCAGCACATTTTGAACATTTATCTTACTGTATAAGGGTCTTGCAAAGTATGGAAGGGTGCATGGATTTGTGCCTGCTGCAGAGAAATCAACAGTAAAAACTGGCCTAGCAGACCATAAAGCGGGCCCACATGTAGACAAAATACCAGCCCACACAGTGCACTGTCAGCCCAGCCCATCCGGCACTGCCTGATCGCCTTATAGGCTAGTCCGACCCAGGACTCCTTCCTACTTACTGCGATCGCAGAGTGCATCCCGATTACCCTTCCATGCTCCTCCTTTGGGTACTTCAAGGTGGCACCACCTCAAGATTCACATTATAGCACTTTCCACAAAATTAAATAAATCTCTTTAGATTCTGACCCAGAGAACCAGTGTGCCATTGTCTGGACTAGTTAAAGGAATCAACATGAACAGGTCTTTGTATTTGTCTGTTATTTTAGAATGGGAAAGAAGCATCACAAAAAACATGCATTGAGTATCAGATGCCAACATTACTATCTAGGCCCCCTGAAATATGTCGGATAAGGTCTCTTACTCCGCTTGCCAATGTCCCCCATTTCAGGTGGATAAGATACCTTTTTGCCTTCAGGTTCACATCCCACACTTTGATTCCTGTGCTCTTTATGATATGGCAGATAAATCCTCACTAACATACTTCTGAAGTTCTCCACTATATGGCAACCAAGACCTGACCCTATGCCTGCCGTGGTCTTGCATGTGGAGAGGATGAGATCCCGCACTGCTGCCTTCCATATATCGGGATATGACGCCACACCGTAAATACTCAGAGCCTCTACATTTATCAGATAAGATGCCATCCACTACCTGCTGGATTATCGAATTATTACAAGCCAGGAGGCATTATCTACCAGATGAAATTTAGTGAATGAGACACCCACTTAACTAGCTGGCGTAGACCCTACATGGTAGATCAGAATTCACAGTCTGCCTGCAAAGGTTTCCCATATTCAGCTAAACAGACCCACATTCTTCTTGCTGAGGTCTTCATAGTAAAGTAGAAAACATGCCACACATTAACTTCTTGTTTTGCACATATATGGCACTGCTAACACCAATTGTGACTGCTGGGGTCAATAACTTATAGAAAATAAGACACCGTCTTGCCGATCTGTAGCAAGCAGCCTGTTGGGACCTCCTTCACATCCTTCAAGAACAGGCACTAGAACCACTTGTGGCTAAAAGGACATGATCCCGCCCAATACACTCCTGTCTCTCCCCCTCTTCACAGCACACCTGCATAACCTACTAGTCCCATCCCCAAACGGAATACCAAGAAAATCATTGCCGAACCCATAATGGTTCAATCAACGACCCCTTATAGCGCACAGAGCTACCTCAGAAGAGGTGTCCCGGCGCTAACAGACTAGAGAGACTGAGCAGCTCCAGATACTACTTCCCCTGCAAAGGAGCCAGGTTTTTAAAGGCTTTCTGAATTCATGTTCTATATCCAACATACGCAGGAGGCTGGGCAAGGCATTTCACAGTTTGGCCATCCTTACTGTGAAGAATCTGCCTCCTTGTCGCATTTTTGCGAAATGGGGGAAATTGAGAAGACGCTGCTGATTAGATCTCAATGTTCACTCCTGATGATATGGGATGAGCCTTGACTTAAGGTATCCTGGACCTTTGCAGTGATAGGATCTAAAAGCCAGAGTGAGTGCCTTAAACTCAATCCTCCTGGCCGCAGGGAGCCAGTATACCAGTCTCAGATGGGGAGAAATGTGCTGGTGAAAAGGGACCCTACAGATTAGCCTTGCAGCCACGTTCTTTACTGTCTGTAGCCTGTGAGTCAAATAGCCTGGCAACCCCAGGTAGAGACAATTGGCATAGTCTAGTTGGGAGGTAACTAATGCATGGAGTGGTGTGGCTCACTGGTTAGAGGCGGCAGACCCGAGAGCAGAGGACGGCCCGGGACCAGGGTTCAATTCCCGACGCTGCAGGGTCGTGGACCAGGGTCAGCAGACTTGATAATTCTCATCTCGGTGCCTACTCTAACCAGGGATCACACTCGGCAACTCTGGGCATTAGCTTGCCTCATCTCCACAACGGCCCCCCACATATGCCGGGGATGCCTGGTTTCACCTTGGAGATACCCAGTAGGGACCATCTCACAGGGAAAGCCAGGACGGGTTCCCCAGCGGTCTACTGCACAGAGATACTCCTTCGGGAGTCGATTCTAGCGCATTACAAACCCACAATTAATGGACCTTAATCCTATTGCTCCCTTCAGGCAAGAAACATAAAAATGCCCTGACAGTTCTCCTCTTTCCAAAGCAGGCAGCGGAAATATGCCAGACTTGTGACGCAAGGGTGAGATCCTTCTCCCACCTCACTCCAAGATTTTAAATTGACTCCTTGGGGTTGGGTGGGGGGCCCAGCTGCCCAGGCCACCAAAAGTGTGATGGAGGAGGAGATATACAATTAGAAAACAGGACCTCGGTTTTTTCTGCATTCAGCTTCAAACTATTTTTGTTCATCCAGCCGGCAATGTCCTTCAGGCAGTCCTTAAATTTATCAAAGGCTGCCGTGGAATGTTCTTTAAAAGAAAACACCAGCTGAGTGTTGTCCGCATAATGGTTTTGTTCATGACTACAAATTACACCCGGTCAAAATACCTCATATATTGCAAAGCTCTCTGTCTTTATGGTAACTGCAGTTAGCCCACCTTGATGACCAGAGGATACCCCTTACCTATTACCATGACGCGCCTTGTTGTGACGTATTGTACTATCGCATATCTGAAATGCCACCTTCTTTTTTTACCATGCATCTTTGACATCTGTTCCTACAATATCCTATTTCTCCCGCCCTAGGTCCTCATGTACAAAGCTATTTTATGGTCAGAAAGGTTCTGATTTGCAAAATCAGACCCTGTCCGGGAGCAATATGAACCTCCTCCTAAAAAGGTTTGTGTAATGTTTAATTTTATTTTCTTTAATTAATCCTGTTTTCCTTTAGGGACAGTGGGCTGCATAAAAAACAATTGCTTTATTTAAAAGCAATCACAAACATAGTGGTCTGCTGACCCCAGCTGGCATCCATGCCTGTAAATGTAGCCAATCACAGTGGGTCGCAATTTGTGTCCTACCTCATGCATATTAATGAGGTTGGTCAAATTGCCCCCCCCCCCCCCCCTCCATCATTCACAATTTTGTGAGCCGACCTATTAGTACTTAGATTGGATCTCAAAATACCATTTGGTGGAATTCGGTGTGAAAATGGCTGCCACTTCTATTGAATGCATACTAGTATATTCCTATTAAGAAATCGTAAATTGCGATTTGTTATTTATCACAGTTTATAATTTCTTAAATGAAATGTTTATATTTTTGGGTCAATGGTCATACCTGTAAGCCATGTTCGTACCCAATATCCTCTGTCAGTATCCTTCACCCTATATACTACTATAGTATATTGTGTATTGATTATGATGTTCCTACGCTCTTTATAAAGCGCTCTAAATTCCTTCTTGTACTATATCCATGCTCATGAAAAATCCAAATCTAATAAATATCCTGAACACAGCAGGTCATATGCCACACACTGCTTCCTGGGGGTGTCCTGCCAAGGGTCAAATACCATCTTCTGCAGCTTTGGTCTGGTATACACGGTGGAGCAGACATCAGTTTCCTCTAATTGGCATCTCCAATGTATCGCGCATCAGAAGCCAAAAATTGGTTTTTGGATCCTAGACATGGCGGATCAGACTCTACCGTCCTCTTGTATCTAAGGGGCATCTTACCTATGACTAGGGTGACCAGACGTCTCGGATTTGCACGGACCGTCCCGGTTTTTCACCAGCTGTTCTGGCAGATTTAGGCAGTTTTGGCTCATGTCCCGGTTTTCAGAGGGAGTCAACTGAAAACAGTGAGAGGCACTTTTTGGGGGGTTCTAAAGCTGTGCATGTTCGAAGCTCTTATAAGTAAGCGATTTAATTAATAGGTAGGATGTTGGTTGTAGAAATGACATTTTATTTATTTTCCTAATGCATCTTCTGTGATCCTTTGTTACGGATAGCTGTCATTTCTGCGCCATTGTGTGAATGAAAAATTGTAGTCCTTCTTCTATTTTTTTCCAAAATGTCCCGGTTTTTGGTTCTCAAGATCTGGCCACCCTACCTATGATTCAAACATTCAGCAGGCGCGAAGACACCTCCTGCTGTCTCCACGGTGTCACCGACCACCCCCACGCTCACCCTCCAACCACCACCGCCATTGAGTAGTATGGCATGCACCTGCAAGGCCATGATTATTTCCAAAATTTCCCAAAGTTTTGGAGCCTGATTCTTTCGAAAGCAGACGAAATGAAGACATTTATTTGAGGCTGTCTCGTTTTGTTTCTCCGCCTTTCGCTTCCTAGCGAGCCCTCGCCCCTATATTATGTTTTTAAAAAAAATTGTGTTTACGCACAGCTCGGAGAAGCAAACAGGCCTGGGTTGGCATAGTGCGGCCTCGTGATTGTCGCCATGGAAACAGAAAGCTTTCCCCCGGTGCCTCACTCTCCTAGAGATGTGCTCAGGATAATCACAAACACAAAAAAACAACACTATTTTCGTCGGGTAATGGCAAGCTTTTATTGAATACAAAGGTTGCGAATTTTTTTCTTGACACAAATTGGATGCCCTCTCTCCATTAGTTCCTCCCCCATCCCTCCCTCCCCTCGTCCCCTCCTCAGCCTTCTGCCATTGTTACATCCGCGAAGGTGCTTTTTCCCCCCCTTTTCTCCCTAGCATGATGGGAAATGTGCACGCGAGACGGCCCCGCGGCAACCAACCACTTGTGCGAAAACGTGCGTCGTGAAAAGAAGTCGAGGACAAAGATGTCGTTTCGAGGCAGTTTGAGGGAAGCTCTTCGGCTTCGTCAGATATTACAGGCGTGTGCTTTGAAGGGACGGGGAGCCTAGAACGTGATCTGCAGTAAAATGCTTCTTGTTTCGACCTTGCCTACTCAGGCCTTCTTGCTGGGTGCCAAGGTGGCCTACAGGGCATCAAGCAGTGACAGATGGGCTGGTCTCACAGGCGAGTGTTTTTGGCTATGCGTGGGCCTATTTTAAGGTCTCATGGGCTGGATATTTACTGTTAATTTCTCCTGATATGACCACAAACACTTCCTACAACAAGTACGCAAGCATGCACTGCCATTCATAACAATTGTAGGGGCATATTATCAAGAACGGCGTTAAAAATGATCGCCGGTTTAGCAGCAGAAAACTGCCGCTAAAGCAGCGATAATGGGCTTGATAATATGCCCTTGAGAATTCCAATCGAAGTCCTTGTTCTGGTGTGAACATGGGCTTCTATTGGAATTCTCCAGGGCATATTATTAAGCCCATTATCGCTGCTTTAGCGGCAGTTTTCTGCCGCTAAACCAGCGATAATTTTAACAGCGTCCTTGATAATATGCCCTGTAGTCTTTACAAGTTCAAAACATCCTCAACAAACATGGGTCACTTTTTTAGCTTTCTAATTCACTAATGGGGACCACTTTTATTTTGGTGCTCGAGTCTATTTTCTCTCCCAGTCTGACCCCAGCCAAGGTCAGTCGGATTCGGGTGTAAATAGGAGTAAAACCTGGTGAAATTTGTGTGAGAACGCGAATCTCTGAGGGGTATATTTACAAGCCCCTATCGCCACCACAACATCACTTTTCAAGGCGTGGTGTTGGCGATAGGGGCTTCGCCTTATTTACAAGGCACCGTTAAGCCAATTAACGTGTCTTAACGCTGCCTTGTGAATAAGGGACCCCTTCACGCTATACTTAGAGTGAAAGGGGGGAAATGGGTGTTGCAGTGGGCGTTCCACCGCAACACCCATTGATTTTGACACTGCCCCATATTTACAAGGGTGGCGTAAATATGGGGCAGCACCAAAATTAAGCTCAAGGCAAATCTAGTCTTACCCTGGCACAGTGAGGAGATATGTTTAATTTCTCCACGTTTTTGCTATTTCCATATTTGCTGCATTAAGCAACACACATAGAAGTTACAAAACGCCATTTAAAGATTGTTTATGTGCAGGAAGAGACACCTTCCTGCACATAAACAATCTTCCCCTGCAACGCAGACACTCTTTCACAATGGTGCAAGGGCGCCTGCATTTTCGCTAGGCAACTAAATTTAGTGCCAGTGCAGGAGGCAAGGCAGGGCTGCACCATATTGTTGTAAATAAGGTGCAGCCCTGCGATTCAGAAGTGCGTGAGCGCGGCGTTAAGCCAAGGAGGCTAACGCCGTGCTCCGCCACTTCTGAATGAGGAAAACGTGTGATATTAACAGATTTCCCTGCATTTCGACCAGCAGAAGTCGTAATCATGAGGTAATGCATAACCTGGGGAAAACTGAACTCTACCTATTAGTCAGCACTGTGCAGCAGTATTGAATCAGTTTACCAGGGCACTTTCAATGAGTACCTTTGCATGAAAACATTAAGTTGACAAAACACTACTTAATACAATCACACTGCATATTTTCCACAAAATTTGACACTTCCTTAATGATAATTCAATGACCAATTACAGTTGGTTTCCACTTGATAAAGTTGCTGGCTGGTGGTTATTTTGATATGGAATGAACTGCAAGGATAAAAAAAACCTCCTGTTGATTCCAATTGTATCTTCAAGCTGACTATTGGTGTCAAATTGTGTCTGGTCTTTGATGGTGTTATTTTTTTAAATTGTGTCTGGTGTTTGATGGTGTTATTTTTTCAAATTGTGTCTGGTGCTTGATGGAGTTACTTTCTCTTTCCACTCATCGAACGACCTCTTTTTTCTGTGGTTCTTAACCTTTTGACTTCTGTGTACCCCCACTTAATCATTACTGCAACCCGGGTACCAATACTGAAGCATTACTGGAAGCAGGACCCCACCATAAGCATTTTCACAGATTTGAACCATAAAACATTATACAAAAAATAGAGAAACAAAATTTCATAAAACAAAAACATAAATGATAAAATATTTTATTTAATTAAACAACAAATTAATTTTTTTTTTTTTTATTTTAGTATGAAGGCTGGAGCTTTCATAAATTCACTTGAGGCCACTCATCGTCCATACTAAATTTTGTTTGATGCACTCGCACTGGTCCTATAAATCAATCTGAGGATACTAACTTAATTTTTAACCTCAGATTTCAAATTCCTGCACTTTAACAAAACATTTAACATTTTTTTTGTTGATACATTTTGCTCCTTCATTTATCTGCACTTTATTAATCTGTTAATATTATTACATTTTTGAAGCAGTTGCGGACCCCCTGAGTAGGCTTTGCGGACCCCGAGGGGTCTCTGGACCACAGGTTAAGAACCACTGGACTACATAGTTCAATGTCCACTAAATCAAATGCTGCAGATGGATCCAGTTGAAACCATATGCAACTGGTGAATTCAAATTATCATCCGGGTATTGAAAGTGGGAAAATTATAAGACAGTGCCATTGGGCTTTATGTTACAAATTTAAAAGAATCCTTGTAATATGCTTTAAGGTGGTGTGTTTCCCAGAATCGCTTGCAAAGATACAAATTGAATATTAAAGATTGCCTTAGTCTCCTCTGCTTTTTAGAAAAGTTTAAATACTACACACTGTAACAAAAGGAGCCAGGGAGTGAGGGGGTGCTACTATGAGCACATTTTTTGCATTTTTGCATTTGGGTGTTTCACATTCAACAATGGGGACATTTATTTTTTATAGCCAATTTCATTGCATTTGCAAATACAGATACAGCGAGCAATTCAACACATTACACTTCATATTGGCGAGGGATAAGGGTGTGACGACGATGGAGTAATAATAGCATCAACAGCGGGCCACACAGGGCTCAATCCCGCTAATAGAGAGGCTATGAAAAGCCCACTATTTCCCCCACACCCTTTCATGTTTTTGCGGACATCCACGGGCTTCGTATATTGTTTTTTCTTGCTGAGCACACCAGCGTCAGACTGGCAGCGGAAGTGTTGCAGGTCGTTCCCATAAGCGCGCTATATATCGCTTGGCCACCAAGCAAGCCAAGGCTATGAACGATCGCTGAGCGTGGGGTCCCCCCAATTCTTACTCCAGCCTCAGGGAGGCCCCCCTCAGGGTTAATTCAATTGGGCGGCCTAGGGTCTTGGACAGACAAAGTGATAAAATGTCCCCTATCGCAATTATTGGAAATTACTGACAATTTCTACTGCCCCGCCAATTTTTAACCGATTAACCGCGGCGACAATTCCGCCGTGGTCGGCGGTTAAACGGAGTGGGCGGGGCCGCGTCGGCCAATGGACGTGCGCAGCACTACGAAGGTAGTGCGCGCGACGGCCGTTGGCTGACAGAAGCACGCAAGGGGTTAACAGACTTCCTGGGTGGGGCAAAGGCCTCAGCAAATATAATTAAGAGGGGGGGATCAGAGTATATTGTAAAGAAAGGCTTCACGTAAACAAGTTATGTTATAACAGCTTGATCACATCCAATATGAT
This sequence comes from Lissotriton vulgaris, assembly GCF_964263255.1. NCBI lineage: Eukaryota > Metazoa > Chordata > Amphibia > Caudata > Salamandridae > Lissotriton > Lissotriton vulgaris. The sequence continues at coordinate 153,584,032 of NC_141700.1, read as the reverse complement.
CATAATAACTAGCACTCTGAGAGTACGGCTGGCAGAGCGCATGCTGAGTAGCCCAAGTGGCTGCCTGACAGATTTCTCTAATTAATTCATCTTGGGTAAGTGACAGATGCTAAATTAGGAGTGATGGAATTTTCGATGACCTCTTTGAGGAAAACAAGCTTCCAACCTGTTACCAATAAAAAATACAGGATAGGTAGCAGGCAGAAGTAAGAGATGATTTCTGAATTGGAGCTGATCCAGTGACAAGATAAACAGCCTGGGAGAATGTGCTATCTCCACTGTACATTCACTTTTTCCCCTCACAGGGAAAAAAAGGAGGCAAATGCATTTTCGCCAATTTTCGTCGCTATTGAAGTAGGGAATGAATACAATGTATTTTTACTTGGGCAAAACATGGGCCAAATACATTATAAAGAGACCCCACAGTGTAGGGAAAAAAATTATTCGCTTGACCCGGTTCCGTGTCTGTAAAATTTGCCAACAGTAAGTATTCTAGAATGTTGCTCTGTTTGATGACGTCTGCTGAGGTTTTGACATTTGTTATGACATCACACGGCAGACAGCCCCTTTAAGCTATTTTGTCTTTGTTAATATAACAAGAAACTGAGAAAATAGATTTTCCATATTTTTCAAATGTGCATGATGGTGCCACTCTACAATCAGCTAATTCTATCTTTGTGTGTGACTAGCAAAACAATCAAATATGTTTAATAGTTCTTGACCCTTTGACTTTGCTAGTGTTTTCGCCTATGCTGTGCAGCCTCTGCCCAAAAAAAACACCAGAGAGAAAAAGCATGCTGATGTGGCTACTGCTGATGGTAATGTCATTCTATAGGCGGGTGCTTGTGTGATGATGTGCACTAAAGTCAAGATGTATGCGTGTGCCTTTGAACAGACGCTCCACCGTTCACTTTTTTTTTTAATCTGCTGATCCAATGAGGCAGATGTTGTTTGAATCAGCAAATAAAAAAATAAAAAAATTATTACCACAAATGCTCTTTTAGAAATGTGGAGAAGGTGTGGAAATGGCAGGTGTCCATCCCTCCAAAAACATTCAAATAACAGAAAAATATTCAAAGGACTGCAACGGATGGAGGAGTAGTGGATGCGACAGTGAGGAACTGGTGGGACATAAACTGCAGGGAGTGGGCGGTGAGGGAGGGAGCCACAGAAGCTTTTTTGAAAGGAAAGCAGAATGGACATTGATTAAGGACTCTCAGATGCAGAATCATTTACAGACAAAAGCAACTGAGCACTACTCAGAATGCCTAGGTATTATGGTTTTCTGTCCCTGCATACGCACACCCACATACACCTATATATTCAGCAGTTGTAGTTACCTGAACTAACTATGACTTACACCCCACAATGCACTGCTTATGACCTCACATATGACATCAGTCATGACATGGTCAGTGACATCATTGATGAAATCACTCATGACATCTCAAATTACATCACCATCCAGTGAGTGTGTTTTGTAAAAGATCCTAAGAGTTAAAGATATATACTAAGCTACTGTGTACGTTAAATTACTATTTTTTTGGACTGCTAATGAGTGATAATGTTTCTAATATATGTCATCTTAGTGGCACTGTGACTATTTGTATCAGTGTGGGAGTGGGTGTCTTAGTGGCTACATTGGTGTGTGAGTGGCTGTATGGGTGAATAGGGGTGTGTGCGAGTAGCTGTGAGGGTGAGTTAGTGACTGTGTCAGTGGCTGTATGGGATCACTGACATAATATCGACAGTCAAAATATCGATTTGCAAAAATATCGAGGTAAAAATATCGAATGCCAGAATATCGACTTCCTATCTACAAACAGGTAAGTACAAAAATATCGACTCCAAAATATCGATAAGAAAAAATATAGACAGTCAAAATATCGATTTTTTTAAATAGCTTAAAAGTAATTTAAAAGTAATATAATAATAAATATAATTAATTTAAACATACTTAAAATACTTAAATAAACTTAAAATTAATAAATAATTAATGTAACTTAAAAAAAATAATAATAATGAATTTTAAAACATGTATATATATATATATATATATATATATATATATATATATATATATATATATATATATATATATATATATACATATATACATATTATTAAGAAAGCATATACAATATTTTTTCCGTAGGATAGCGAGAGAGTTCAATTTACTATTCACACTCCAGAGAGTGCAACTGTAGGAAAAGCGTTGGATAGCATAGGGGTAAAAATTGCTATTCCCACTCCAGAGAGCGCAACAGTAGGGAAAACGTTGGATTGCGTAGGGGTAAAAATTACTATTCCCACTCCAGTGAGTGCAACAGTAAGGAGAGTGTTGGATAGCGTAGGGGTAAAAATTACTATTCCAACTCCAGAGAATGCAACAGTAGGGCAAGCGTTGGATAGTGAGAGGGTAAAAATTACTATTACCACTACAGAGAGAGCAACAGTAGGGAAAGCGCTGGATAGCGTAGGGGTAAAAATTACTATTCCCACTCCAGAGAGCGCAACAGTAGGGAAAGCATTGGATAGCGTAGGGGTAAAAATAACTATTCCCACTCCAGAGAGTGCAACAGTAGGGAAAGTGTTGGATAGCGTAGGAGTAAACATTACTGTTCCCACTCCAGTGAGTGCAACAGCAGGGAAAGCGTTGGATAGCATAGAGGTAAAAATTACTATTCCCACTCCAGTGAGTGCAACAGTAGGGAAAGCGTTGGATAGCGTAGGGGTAAAAATTACTATTCCTACTCCAGAGAGTGCAACAGTAGGGAAAGTGTTGGATAGTGTAGGGGTAAAAATTACTATTCCAACTCCAGAGAGTGCAACAGTAGGGGAAGCGTTGGATAGCGTAGGGGTAAAAATTACTATTCCTACTCCAGAGAGTGCAACAGTAGGGAAAGTGCTGGATAGCGTAGGGGTAAAAATTACTATTCCAACTCCAGAGAGTGCAACAGTAGGGAAAGCGTTGGATAGCGTAGGGGTAAAAATTACCATTCCCACTCCAGAGAGTGCAACAGTAGGGAAAGCGTTGGATAGCGTAGGGGTAAAAATTACTATTCCAACTTCAGAGAGTGCAACAGCAGGGAAAGCGTTGGATAGCATAGAGGTAAAAATTACTATTCCCACTCCAGTGAGTGCAACAGTAGGGAAAGTGTTGGATAGCGTAGGGGTAAAAATTACTATTCCTATTCCAGAGAGTGCAACAGTAGGGAAAGCGTTGGATAGCGTAGGGGTAAAAATTACTATTCCAACTCCAGAGAGTGCAACAGTAGGGGAAGCGTTGGATAGCGTAGGGGTAAAAATAACTATTCCTACTCCAGAGAGTGCAACAGTAGGAAAAGTGCTGGATAGCGCAGGGGTAAAAATTACTATTCCAACTCCAGAGAGTGCAACAGTAGGGAAAGCGTTGGATAGCGTAGGGGTAAAAATTACTATTCCCACTCCAGTGAGTGCAACAGTAGGGAAAACGTTGGATAGCATAGGGGTAAAAATTGCTATTCCCACTCCAGTGAGTGCAACAGCAGGGAAAGTGTTGGATAGCGTAGGGGTAAAAATTACTATTCCTACTCCAGAGAGTGCAACAGTAGGGAAAGCGCTGGATAGCGTAGGGGAAAAAAGTACTATTCCAACTCCAGTGAGTGCAATAGTAGGGAAAGTAAATACTTCATATATAAATACAAATAACATAAATATTGATACCAATTACAAAATAATTAAAACATTTTACAATTTTATAAAACATATGAATTAATAAATTAAAATTACAAATAAAAATTAAATAATAATAAAAATTACCTACTAATACTAATTATTTACAAATTACCAATAAATTAATTTACAATATAAAAATAAATAAAAATTAGACACAAAAAAATATTTAAAAAATATAATTACTTACTATTAAATTACTTCCCAAGCTATTCCCCTATAAGCACACAACCCACTACAGAAAATAATGTAATAAAATTAACATATTTATCAATTAATCAATTACAATAAATTACCAATTATATTTTAATTAATTACCAATTAATAATTAATTAACCATGAATTCTAAAGAAATACCAATAAATAACTTTACATATTTAATTAATTATAATTAAATTACATCCCACCCTATTCCCCTATAAACCCACAACCCGCTTCAGAAAATAAATTACTAAAATTAACATATTTATCAATGAATCAATTAAAATTAATTACCAATTATATTTTAATTAATTGCCAATTGATAATTAATTACCAATTAATTCTAAATAAATACCAATAAATAAATTAACATATTTAGTTATAATTAAATTACTTCCCACCCTATTCCCCTATAAACCCACACCCTGCTACAGAAAATAAATTACTAAAATTAACATATTTATCAATTAATCAATTAAAATTAATTACCAATTATATTTTAATTAATTGCCAATTAATAATTAATTAACAATTAATTCTAAATAAATACCAATAAATAAATTAACATATTTAATTAATTATAATTAAATCACTTCCCACCCTATTCCCCTATAAACCCACAACCCGCTACAGAATTATATTACACAAAAATTATATTAACTTACCTTAAATTTGATATTTTTGTTGTCTATATTATGTCTAGTCGATATTATGTCCATTCTATATTTTTGATTCGATATTATGCCCATTCTATTCGATATTAAAATTTTCTAGTCGATATTTTGGTAGTCTATATTATGTCTAGTCGATATTTTGTCTCTTCTATATTTTTTACTCAATATTAGGTCTAGTCGATAATTAAAACTCAATATTTTGTCTCTATACCGGCTGTATGGGTGTGTCTGAGTGGCTCTGTCAGTGACTGTGGTGGCTTCTGTTTGAGTGGCTCTATGGGTGGATGAGTGTGTGTGTGAGTAGCTGTATGAGTGACTGAGTGGTTGCGTGAATGACTATGGGTGAGTGACTGGGTGTGTAAACGGATGTATGGGTAAGTGAGTAGCTGTTTGACTGGGTTTACGAGTAAGTGACTGGGTGTGTGAGTGGCTGTATAGTGAGTGGAGTATTTGTGTGAATGGCTATATAGATGAGTGAGTGGACACATGAGTAATTGTATTGAAGTATGAATGGATATATAAGTGGTTTTGTGGATACGCGAATGGATGTTTGAGTGTCTGTATGGGTGATTGAGTAGTTCTGTTAGTAGCTGTATGATTGAGTAGCTGCATGGGTGAGTGAGTGGTTATGTGAGTGGCTGTTTGGGTGTGAGAATGGCTATGACTGGTTGTATGGGTGTTTGAGTGAGTGTGTGAGTGGCTGTATGGGTCTGAGAATGATTGTATGGGTGTTTGAGTGAGTGTATGAGGGGCTGTATGAGTCTGTGAGTGGGTGTGTGAGGGGTTTTGTGGGTGTGTGAATAGCTGTATGGGTTTGTGAGTGGCTGGGTTAGTGGCTATATGGGTGAGTGATTGGTTGCATGAGTGGCTGTATGAGTGGGAGAGTATGTGTGTGTCAATAGTTATATGGGTCTATGAATCGGTATGTGAGTGGTTGTGCGGGTGTGTGAGTGGCTGTATGAGAGATTGTTTGGAAGTGTGAGTGGGTGTTTGAGTGGTTCTGTGGATGATGCAATCAGTGATGACATTTGAGATGTCATCAACGATGTCACTGGCCATGTCAAGAGTGATATAATATGTGGGGTCATAGGCAGAGCATTGCAGAGGCGTAAATTATAGTTACCTCAGCCAACTATAACTGCAGAATGTAAATGGGTTTGGACAAGTGAAATCTAATTCTATTTCCTAACTATAACATCCCTGTTACTTTTGTTTTTTTCTAGTGGATTTCTACTTTAAACAAAAAATCTATTTCCTAACTATGACGTCCCTGTAACCTCCATTTTTTCACAGAATTAAAAAAAAGTATTTCCTAATGGTAACCTGCAAACCATTGAGGGTGGGCATGTGAGTGGCTGTATAGGAAGGTGATTGGGCAGGTGAGTGGCTGTATGGGTCTCTGAATTGGTGTTTGAGTGGGTTTGTGGGTGTGTCTATGACTGTATGGGTCTGTGAGTGGGTGTGTGAGTGACTGTATGTGTGTGTACATGGCATGTAAGTGGGTGCAGGTGCACCTATCTGGATTTGTGAGTGGGACTATGAGTAGGTGCATAAGTGCCTGAGTGGGTCTGTGACTGGATGCATGTTCATCTGAGTGGGCCTGTGAGGGGGCGCATGAGTGTCTGAGTGGGTCTGTGAGTCTCTGACTGGGACTGTGCGTATGTGCTTGAATGTCTTTAGAGGTCTGTGAGTTGGTGGATGAGTCTCTGAGTGGGTGAGTGAGTGGGCATGTCGGTGTCTGAGTAAGTCTGTGAGTGGTTGTGTGAGTCTTTGAGTGGGTCTGTGAGTGGGTGAATGAGTGAGCTGGTCAGTCAGTTGGTGGGTGAGTCTGAGTAGATCTGTGAGTAGATGCATGAGTCTCTAAGCAGAACTGTGAACGGGAACATGAGTGCCTGAGTGAGTCTGTGAGTGTGTGGATGAATGTCTGGGTGGGCCTGTGACAGCATGTGGGAGTCACTGAGTAGATCTATGAGTGGGTGCATAAGTATATGAGTGGATCTGTGAGAGGGTGCTGAGTGTCTGAGTGGATCTGTGAGTTGGTATGTGAGTCTCTGAGTGGGTTTGTGAGTCGGTGCATGAGTGTGTGAGTGGGTGTGTGAGTCTCTGAATGGGTTTGTGAGAGTGTGTGTGGGATTCTCTTAGTGGGTCTATGAGTGGCTGAAAGAGTGCTTCAATGGATCTGTGAGTGGGGGCAAGAGTGCCTGAGTGTGTCTGTCAGAAGATGCGTACGTTTCTAAGTGGTCCCGTGAGTGGCTGCATGAGCATGTGAGTGGGTCTGTTAATGGGTGGTAAAAAAAGTAGGGGGCACATGAGAGCAGGTCCTCATGCCAGCCCCCCTTGTGATGGTCGTCCTTTGCAGCTTGCCTGCAGTCCACTACCCTCTGCTGCCTTTGGTTTTGCACCTCCTCTGCTCGTTTTCTGCTTGTTTTTCTGCCTATTCTCTGCTCACTCCTGCCCTCTACGTTGCCTGTTTCTGCTCATTCTGCCTGTTATTTCACATCTTTCTGCTTGCTCTTAACCTTTATTCTGCCTCTTGCTGCTTATTTCTGACCTCTATTTTGCCTCTTGCTGCTCGTTTCCCACCTCTATTTTTCCTCTTTCTTCCCGTTATTTTGCCTCTTTCTGCTCACTTCTCACCTTTATTTTGCCTCTTGCTGTTCGTTTCTGCCCTTTATTCTTCTTTTTCTGCTCTTTTCAAACCTTATTTCAGCTCTTTCTGCTAGTTTCTGACCTTTATTTTGCCGCTTTCTGCTCGTTTCTAACCCTTATTCTGCCTCTTACTGATCGTTTATGAACTTCATTCTGCATCTGTGAGCTCCCTTCAGACCTTTATTCTGCCTCTTTCTGCTAGTTTCTCACCTTTATTTTGCTTCTTTCTTCTCAATGCTGACCTTTATTTTGCCTCTGTTTGCTCATTGCTCACCTTTATTGTGCATCTTACTACTGGTTTTGACCTCTATTTTGCCTCTTTCTGCTCATTTATCACCTTTATTTTACCTCTTTCTGCTCATTTCTCGCCTTTATTTTGCTTCTTACTGCTCGTTTCTTACCTTCAATCTTCCTCTTTCTGCTTTTTTCTAACCTTTATTTCGCCCCTTTCCGCTCTTTTTTTACCTTTATGTTGCCTCTTTCTGCTTGTTCTAACCCTTATTTTGCCTCTTTCTGCTCATTTCAGAACTTTATTCTGTCTCTTTCTGCTCTTTTCTGACCTTTATTCTGCCTCTTTCAGCTCGTATCTCACATTCATTATGCCTCTTACTGTTCATTGCAGACCTTTATTTTGCCTGTTTCTGGTGGTTATCTTGCCTTTATTTGCTTGTTGCTGACCTTTATTCCGCCCCTTTTCCTTATTTTTCACCTTTAGCTTGTCTCTTTCTGCTTTTCACTGACCTTTATTCTGTCTCTTTCAGCTCGCTGCTGACCTTTACTCTGCTTCTTACTGCTCGTTTTTTACCTTTATTCTGTCTCTTTCTCCTATTTTCTCACCTTTATTCTGCCTCTTTATGCTCGATTCTCACCTTTATTTTGAATCTTTCTGCTCATTGCTGATCTTTATTCTGCTTCTTTCTGCGTGTTTCTCACCTTTAGTTTGCCTCTTTTTGCTCTTTTTCTGAAAGGACAGCAGTTGGGGACTCAAGGCCCCCACAGTCCCAGCTGAATGGAGGGAGATACTGGAAAGGCAGCTTCCTCTGTGCAGGAGCAATAATTTCTTCTCTTTCCCTCCCGCATGTCTGCAGGCAGGGAAAGAGATTAAACCTTCGCTTCTAGCAGATGGGAGCATTTTGACAGCTCCTGCCAACTGGAACCAAAGTGTTTACTTTTACAGCTCCCGCAAAGCAAAAGCCAGCAGCAACCGGGACATGGAAGCAGCCAACCCTGGTGGGGGTGTTGATCCCAGGCCCCTCCTTTCTTGTTCATGGGCTGCCCTGGGAGGTGGTAGTTCCTGGGGACCTATGTGGCCCGGGGGGGGGGGGGAGGGGGGGGGGCGTGCAGCCCAACTCCCATTAAAAAAAAATATATGGCCTCCACCCCCGTTGTGTTATTTAGCCCCGGGGAGGTAGTGGTACCTAGAGCTCGGGGTGGGGGATCTGTGCTGCCCTCCTATCAGGGTTTGTTAAGCCCAGGGGAGGTGGTGGTCCCCAGGGCTAAGGGGTCTGCATGAAGTCAGAGGGAAATCCCTGGAGTGCGCTTGTTAACTTAACATACCATTATGGATACACATATACAATTGAATAAGGAAAAGAACCTGTTAGACCTGGCATCTTTTGGCGTGATTACCCCTATCTTTTTGCCTCTACCTCCTGTTATTTTTGATGCTGTGCTGGATTCGTTTTTGCTGGTTTAGATGCTTTGGACACTCTGCCACTGCTGATCAGTGCCAGAGTGTAAGTGCTCCCTTTGTAAATTGTTATTCTGATTGGATATACATGTTTGGCATATTTGTATCACCATGAAGTCCCTAGTAAAGTGCACTGGGTGTGCCAGGGCCGGTGATGACAAATGCTACTAGTGGGCCTGCAGCACTGATTGTGCCACCCACAGGAGTAGCTCTAAAATGGTGTCTCAGGCCTGCCACTGCAGCGCCTATGGGCAGTTTAGAACTGCCATGTCCTCCTGGTCAGTGTCCCCACTGACCAGGCCTAACCCTTCCCTTTTCGTGCACATCAGTCACCCCTATGGAAGGCCCAAGGTACCCCCCTGGGCAGGGTGCAGTGTATGTGAAAGGTAGAGCATGCACTAGTGCAGGTGACATGCTCTGGTAGTGAATTACAGCCATTTTCGTTTTTCACTATTGTAAGGCTATCTTGCTCCATAGGTTAACATGGGGGATGCTGGCTACAGTGGTTAACAGCATTTCTTCCCATAGGAACAAGATAGGACATAAGTATCTAGTATCCCTGAACTCAGAATTTAATAATACATCTTTTAGGAAAGGTGGTTTTTAAATCCTGTGTTTGAGAACAGCACTTTTAGAAAGTTGCTGTTCTCTTGTCTGACCCTTCTGTGTGCCTGGGCCTGTTTGTGTATTGACTGTCTGGTTTGTGAGTGACAGGGGCTGGGGAATTCCCCCAGAGGCTGGATGAGTCAGCACTAGGCTGAATGAAGCAATTGCAACCTGAGTGGTGGGAGGAGTTAGCACCTGGGCTGAATAGGGCTGTGCCTGCCTGCCACAATGCTGGCTCCACCTCCTGCTGGGCGGCTGAGGACCCTGCCCCTCACTCTGAAAGGAAAGATGCAGCCAGCAAAACAAAGTACTCAGGATCCACCCAGAACTGGTTCAGACCGGGCTCAGGGCCCACATGCACAGAGAGAACAAAGACTTTAGGGGTATAAGTACAGGACCCCTGACAACAGAAAATTAGATCATCCTGGAAATCAAGAAGGAACCTCTGCCAAGGAGAAAGCTGACTCTGAAGAAGGAAGACTGTCCTGCTGTTGCTCTGCTGGACTGACCTGCTGTTGCTTTGCTGCCAAGGAGAGGGGAAGGACTTTGCTGTGAGCTGTGTCCCCTGTCTTGAAGGAATCTCCAAGGGCCTGAGAAGAGCTGGCTCCCTGTTTTTGAAGTCCCAGGAACAAAAGGACTTCACCCCCAGTCTCCCTGAACTCTGCTGAGAGAGTTCTGTCCTTCCTAGAGTGCTTGATCCAGTTGTGGGGCCTCTGGAAGTTGAACCGGAGCTGGAAAGCTTGAAACTAAGCTTGAGAGACTTTTGAAGCTGAAAAGTGTCGCATCGCTCGCTTGCGGAGCGCATCCCCGACAGTGCGAGAAGTTTCCCGCCGCTACGAAGGTCGAGATCGGCGCAGCGCCTGACGCCGCTGCCGGAGCCGTCGCATCCTTCGTTTGCGGGACGCACCAGACCGGTGCGGGAGAATCGAACATCGCTGCGAGTGTCGTCGCAGAGCCTGTCGTCGCTGGGTGAGATCGCCGCACCGCTTGCTTGCGGACCGCATCACGTCGCTGCGAGCACCGTCGCAGAACCATCGCATCGAGGAGCTGCGAGAGAGAGGATCACCGCTGGATCGCGCATCGTCGCCCCGGAGATCGTCGCAGTCCCTACGAGATCATCGCATCGTGCCTTTGCGAGAACAGACTTCCTACGGAACCTACGCACCGGAATCTACGCAAGCTGCCTTCCTCCCCATACAGACCGGATTCGTCGCAACACGCCCGCTGCTGCAGCGGGGCTGTCGCATCGCCTCCCCAGGGTCTCAGGAGTAACGCATCGCTTGTTTCCACCGCACCAGCTTCCTGCTTGTGGAACTTTGTTGCACCTAAAAGGTACTGTGAGTAAACGTGACGCAACTGTGAACTTTTCACGCATCTGTGGATTATTTTAACGCAACTTAAAGAACTTTGATTACAACCTGAAGAACTCTTTTGAAACCATATCCTTGAACTGTGTATGTTGGATTTTTGCCGTTTTGGTCTTGTGTAGTTTAGAATAAATATCTTTATTTTCCTAAACTGTCGTGGAATCAGTCTGTGGTGTTTTCACTGTGTTACTGTGAGTGTTGGTACAAATACTTAACGCATTGCCTCTGGTTAGCCTAGACTGCTCAGGCCAAGCTACCTTGAGGGCGAGCAGGGGTTATCTGAGAGGGTTATCTCCTTGTCCTGACTAGAAGCAAGGGTCCCTATTTGGACAGCGGTACCTACCTCTGCCAACTAGAGACCCCCAGTTCTAACATTGGTGGTCAGGCGGTGGGATCTGAACTTGTATTTGTACTTGACCCACAGTAATTGGTGTACATCACTAGTGAGTGCAGACCATTACGCCACCGCATACTATTGGTTGAGTTTTTTTTAAAATTCTATTTTTGAGTAACTCTTCGAAAAGCATCATGTCTCAGAATGGGAAGGCACCCAGTGAGAGGGCAGAAGAAGCAGAATTAGAATTTTGCATTGAAGATTTGGGTTCATACAAAGTTGAGCACCTGAGGTACTTCTGCCAGCAGTTTGAGTGCCCCATAAAAAGCGCCTACAGAAAGGAGGAGCTACAGAGAATCTTGAGAGCCCATTGGGAGGCACAAGCGGAAGATGATGTGGATGTAGAGAATGGTTTTCAAAGCAAAGATCTGCCAGTGGGCAGAGTAGGCTCAGGAGCTGGCAGCAACCACTCCGGTAGGGGCCTCACCCCAGAAGAGTTACAGGAAAATCAAAGAATAAGAGAATATGACTTGGAAGTCATGAAAATGAAACTGAGGCAATTGGAGTTGGAGAAGGAAAGGGCAGCGGAAGACAAGAGAGAGGCCCGCGCCTTGGAGGAAAAGAAATTGCTTTTGGATCATGAATTGAGAATAAAAGAGCTGGATCTGAAAAACAAGGAGGTGGATGCCAGTTCTAATGGTGGCAGCGCGCAGCCAGTGCATGGGGGTAAAGTATATATTCCCAAAGACCTGGTACAGAATTACCATAGGAGTGAGGATATTTATGCCTGGTTCACTTCGTATGAAATTGCATTGAAGATGAATGGTGTGCCTGATAAGTATTGGGGGGCGGGCCTGTGGAAACATTTTGAGGCTTCTGGGAGGAGTGCTCTAGAGCCCTTAGAGACGGCAGGTGCCATGACCTACCCCAATATGAAGGAGGCCCTATGTCTCAGGTATGGCCTTACCCCAGAGCAGTACAGACTGCAGTTTAGAAACTCCAAGAAGAAAGAGTCTGAAACTTGGATGGAGTGTGTGAATGGGTACTCGCGTGCACTGGAAGGTTGGATGAAGGGCAGTAAAGTAACTGATTTTAAGGGGTTGTTGCATTTAATCAGTTGGGAGCACTTGAGTAGTCTTTGTGTTCCAGAGCTGCGCCAGCATCTTTTAGACAGCAAGCTGACAGACCCCATTGAGCTTGCTAAGGAGGCGGACCGCTGGACCAGTACCAGGGTCCACAGAGGAATTGTGGGTACCACAGCCAAAGGTGGGCAGGGTCCCCAGCAGAAGAGTGGGGGGGACAAGGGTAACCAAAAGGAGTTCTCACAAGGGCCCCAAAATAGTTCCCAGGAAAAGGATTCCCAACCCCCCAAATCTAAACAGCCATGGCCCTCTAAGGGCAGGCGGGACAATAGAGACAGGAGGAATAACCAAGGTCCCCCTACCTGCTATCACTGCAATGAGGTGGGCCATATTGCTCCGAAATGTCCCAAGAAGAAGCCAGCACCCACTGGTGCTCCCGCCCCAGCGTTAGCTAGTGTAGCTTTGGGTGGGGATTTGGTTTCTAGTGAGTGGGGCGAGCTAGCAGTCATGACCCTTGTCTCGCTAGGAGACCGAGAGATGGTCCCGGAAACCTTACTGCCCACTAACACTAAGAAATATGGGCAGAAGGTGACCATCAATGGGAGGGAGGTTGAGGCACTGAGAGACACCGGAGCAAGCGTGACATCCGTGAGGTGTCAGTGGGTGTCTGAAGAGCAAATCATCCCTGGCGTACTCCGCCCTGTAGTGGCCGCTGACAGCTCAGTGCGCCTCTGCAAGCTAGCGAAGGTTTCCTTTGAATGGGGAGGAGTCTCTGGTCTTTTGGAGGTAGTTGTCAGTGATGCCTTGCCTGTAGACTGTCTGTTAGGCAACGACCTGGAGAGTTCTCCATGGAAGGACATAGAACACCGAACTCACTTGGAGATGTTGGGTCTGCCTGCGTGGATCTGCGTGACCACGCGTGCTATGGCAGCCAGTAAGGGTGAATCAGCAGAACTGGAGCCTGAAACAGTGGCCCAGAGACCTGTCAGGAGAGGAAGAGGCAGAGGGCGCGGGAAACCAGCCCCAGCCGTTCCCACGGTCCAGGAGGAAGCAGAACCTGAGGGGGATGCCCTGGAACCTACAGGGGAACAGGTGGCCGAACTGGGAGACCTACCTGAGCTGACCCATTGGCAGCAAGAGGGTGGTCCCTCCAGGGAGGAGTTCTGCCAGGCGCAGAAGGAATGCCCTTCCCTCATTGGTCTACGGCAACAGGCTGTAGATCAGGCAGCAGGTGGAGCAGTCAAAGATCACTATGTTTACTGGGAAGGTGACCTACTTTATAGCGAGCCTAAGTTTGCTGAGCCCGGTGCAGCCCGTGTGCTGGTGGTACCCGAGCGCTTCAGAAACTTCCTAATGGGTCTGGCTCATGACGTGCCCCTCGCAGGACATCTGGGGCAAGACAAGACCCTGAACCGGCTTGTCACCCACTTCCACTGGCCCCAGATGAGAAAGCACGTCGGTTCCTTTTGCAGATCTTGCCAAACCTGTCAAGCTAGTGGCAAGACTGGAATGAAGTTGAAGGCCCCCCTTCAACCCTTCCCAGTGGTGAGCACCCCTTTCGAGCGGGTGGGCATAGATATCGTAGGGCCCCTGGACCCCAAGACAGCCCTAGGCAACAGGTTCATCCTGGTCTTGGTGGACCATGCCACCCGGTACCCGGAAGCAGTCCCTCTCAGGACAATCACAGCACCCGTGGTGGGCCGTGCATTGATGGGGATCTTTTCCCGTGTGGGGTTCCCCAGAGAGGTGGTCTCCGACCGGGGTACCAACTTCATCTCTAGGTACATGAAGTCTCTGTGGGAGGAGTGTGGGGTAACTTATAAGTTCACCACTCCTTACCACCCTCAAGGAAATGGGCTGGTTGAAAGGTTCAACCGGACCCTGAAAGGCATGATTATGGGTCTAGCGGAGCCCATGAGACGTAAGTGGGACGTCTTGTTACCATGCCTGTTGTTTGCCTACAGGGAGGTGCCTCAGAAGTCCTTAGGGTTCAGTCCCTTCGAACTCCTGTATGGCCACCCTGTCAGAGGACCTCTCTCGCTGGTGAAGGAGGGTTGGGAAAAGTCCCGTGGGAAAACCCCCCAGGATGTGTTCAGCTGTGTGCTGGCCATCCGCAACCAGACACAACGCTTCAGGAAACTCGCTCAGGCGAACCTGGAAGCAAGCCAGGAAGAAATGAAAAGATGGTACCACCAGAATACCACTCTGGTCGAGTTTCAACCTGGGCAGAAAGTGTGGGTGATGGCACCAGTGGAGCCTTGCGCGCTCCAAGACAAGTGGTCTGGGCCATATGAGGTGGTGGAAAGGAAGAGCGAGGTAACCTACCTGGTTAACCTGGAGACTCCCAGGCAGCCCCTGAGAGTCTTGCATGTGAACCGCCTCAAGCCACACTTTGAGAGGTCTGAAGTAACCATGCTCCTGGCTACAGATGCAGGAATGGAAGAGGATAGTGATCCTCTCCCTGACCTCCTGGCAGTCAAAGAGCAAGATGGGTCAGTGGATGGTGTGGTCCTCTCGCCCACCCTGACCCCAGAACAGCAGAATGACTGTCGCCAAGTGTTGGGTCAGTTCTCCTCTCTGTTCTCCCTGACCCCAGGAGTCACCAACTGGTGCGTCCATGATGTGGACACTGGAGACAGTCTGCCTGTGAAGCAAAAATTTTACAGGGTAGCTGACAAGGTCAGGGCCAGCATCAAGGAAGAGGTTTCCAAGATGTTGGCGCTAGGGGTGATTGAGCCCTCCAGCAGCCCCTGGGCTAGCCCAGTGGTCTTGGTCCCCAAGAAAGCTGCTACCCCCGGTGGCCCTCCAGAACTCCGGTTTTGCGTGGACTACCGTGGGCTCAATGCGGTCACGAAGACTGACGCACACCCTATCCCCAGAGCTGATGAGCTCGTGGATCGGTTGGGAGCTGCCAAGTACCTCAGTACATTTGATTTGACTTCGGGGTACTGGCAGATTGCCTTAACTGATGGGGCCAAAGAGAGGTCAGCATTTTCAACGCCAGAGGGGCACTTCCAGTTCCGTGTCATGCCCTTTGGGTTGAAGAATGTCCCTGCCACGTTCCAGAGACTGGTTAACCAGGTACTGTCCGGGCTGGAGGAATTCAGCGCCGCATACCTGGATGACATTGCTGTGTTCAGCTCCACGTGGGAGGAACACTTGCAACACCTCTGCGAAGTGTTGAAGGCTCTGCAAAAGGCAGGCCTCACTATCAAGGCCAGCAAGTGCCAGATAGGGCAGGGATCTGTGGTGTATTTGGGACACCAGGTGGGGAGCGGCCAGGTGGCGCCCCTACAAGCAAAGATTGATACCATTCTGGCTTGGGAGCCCCCCAAGACCCAGACAGAGGTGAGAGCCTTTTTAGGACTCACCGGGTATTACAGACGGTTCGTCAAGGGATATGGCACCATCGTAGCCCCCTTGACAGAACTCACTTCCAAGAAGTTGCCCAAAAGAGTTGACTGGACTGACGCCTGCTAAACTGCTTTTGATGCCCTGAAAACTGCGATGTGCACAGCACCGGTACTCAAGGCACCTGACTTTTCCAGTGAGTTCATAGTTCAGACGGACGCTTCAGAGCATGGTGTGGGAGCAGTACTCTCACAAGCCACTGAGGAGAATGGAGACCAGCCAGTAGCTTTCATTAGTCGGAGGCTACTCCCCAGGGAACAGAAGTGGAGTGCGATTGAAAGGGAGGCTTTTGCTGTGGTCTGGGCTCTGAAGAAGTTGAGGCCCTACCTGTTTGGGACTCACTTCCGTGTTCAGACCGACCACAGGCCCCTCAGGTGGTTAATGCACATGAGGGGTGAAAACCCGAAACTGTTGAGGTGGTCCATCTCCCTACAGGGAATGGACTTTACGGTGGAGCACCGCCCTGGTACAGAACACGCCAACGCTGATGGTCTGTCCAGGTTTTTCCGCCTTAGTGAAGAGAACTCCCAAGAGGGTGGGTAGTTCTCCCCACTTTCAGCTGGAGGGGACACGTGTTAGACCTGGCATCTTTTGGCGTGATTACCCCTATCTTTTTGCCTCTACCTCCTGTTATTTTTGATGCTGTGCTGGATTCGTTTTTGCTGGTTTAGATGCTTTGGACACTCTGCCACTGCTGATCAGTGCCAGAGTGTAAGTGCTCCCTATGTAAATTGTTATTCTGATTGGATATACATGTTTGGCATATTTGTATCACCATGAAGTCCCTAGTAAAGTGCACTGGGTGTGCCAGGGCCGGTGATGACAAATGCTACTAGTGGGCCTGCAGCACTGATTGTGCCACCCACAGGAGTAGCTCTAAAATGGTGTCTCAGGCCTGCCACTGCAGCGCCTATGGGCAGTTTAGAACTGCCATGTCCTCCTGGTCAGTGTCCCCACTGACCAGGCCTAACCCTTCCCTTTTCGTGCACATCAGTCACCCCTATGGAAGGCCCAAGGTACCCCCCTGGGCAGGGTGCAGTGTATGTGAAAGGTAGAGCATGCACTAGTGCAGGTGACATGCTCTGGTAGTGAATTACAGCCATTTTCGTTTTTCACTATTGTAAGGCTATCTTGCTCCATAGGTTAACATGGGGGATGCTGGCTACAGTGGTTAACAGCATTTCTTCCCATAGGAACAAGATAGGACATAAGTATCTAGTATCCCTGAACTCAGAATTTAATAATACATCTTTTAGGAAAGGTGGTTTTTAAATCCTGTGTTTGAGAACAGCACTTTTAGAAAGTTGCTGTTCTCTTGTCTGACCCTTCTGTGTGCCTGGGCCTGTTTGTGTATTGACTGTCTGGTTTGTGAGTGACAGGGGCTGGGGAATTCCCCCAGAGGCTGGATGAGTCAGCACTAGGCTGAATGAAGCAATTGCAACCTGAGTGGTGGGAGGAGTTAGCACCTGGGCTGAATAGGGCTGTGCCTGCCTGCCACAATGCTGGCTCCACCTCCTGCTGGGCGGCTGAGGACCCTGCCCCTCACTCTGAAAGGAAAGATGCAGCCAGCAAAACAAAGTACTCAGGATCCACCCAGAACTGGTTCAGACCGGGCTCAGGGCCCACATGCACAGAGAGAACAAAGACTTTAGGGGTATAAGTACAGGACCCCTGACAACAGAAAATTAGATCATCCTGGAAATCAAGAAGGAACCTCTGCCAAGGAGAAAGCTGACTCTGAAGAAGGAAGACTGTCCTGCTGTTGCTCTGCTGGACTGACCTGCTGTTGCTTTGCTGCCAAGGAGAGGGGAAGGACTTTGCTGTGAGCTGTGTCCCCTGTCTTGAAGGAATCTCCAAGGGCCTGAGAAGAGCTGGCTCCCTGTTTTTGAAGTCCCAGGAACAAAAGGACTTCACCCCCAGTCTCCCTGAACTCTGCTGAGAGAGTTCTGTCCTTCCTAGAGTGCTTGATCCAGTTGTGGGGCCTCTGGAAGTTGAACCGGAGCTGGAAAGCTTGAAACTAAGCTTGAGAGACTTTTGAAGCTGAAAAGTGTCGCATCGCTCGCTTGCGGAGCGCATCCCCGACAGTGCGAGAAGTTTCCCGCCGCTACGTAGGTCGAGATCGGCGCAGCGCCTGACGCCGCTGCCGGAGCCGTCGCATCCTTCGTTTGCGGGACGCACCAGACCGGTGCGGGAGAATCGAACATCGCTGCGAGTGTCGTCGCAGAGCCTGTCGTCGCTGGGTGAGATCGCCGCACCGCTTGCTTGCGGACCGCATCACGTCGCTGCGAGCACCGTCGCAGAACCATCGCATCGAGGAGCTGCGAGAGAGAGGATCACCGCTGGATCGCGCATCGTCGCCCCGGAGATCGTCGCAGTCCCTACGAGATCATCGCATCGTGCCTTTGCGAGAACAGACTTCCTACGGAACCTACGCACCGGAATCTACGCAAGCTGCCTTCCTCCCCATACAGACCGGATTTGTCGCAACACGCCCGCTGCTGCAGCGGGGCTGTCGCATCGCCTCCCCAGGGTCTCAGGAGTAACGCATCGCTTGTTTCCACCGCACCAGCTTCCTGCTTGTGGAACTTT
This sequence comes from Lissotriton vulgaris, assembly GCF_964263255.1. Taxonomy (NCBI): domain Eukaryota; kingdom Metazoa; phylum Chordata; class Amphibia; order Caudata; family Salamandridae; genus Lissotriton; species Lissotriton vulgaris. Next base: position 153,565,715 of record NC_141700.1, on the reverse strand, counting down.
GTTGCACCTAAAAGGTACTGTGAGTAAACGTGACGCAACTGTGAACTTTTCACGCATCTGTGGATTATTTTAACGCAACTTAAAGAACTTTGATTACAACCTGAAGAACTCTTTTGAAACCATATCCTTGAACTGTGTATGTTGGATTTTTGCCGTTTTGGTCTTGTGTAGTTTAGAATAAATATCTTTATTTTCCTAAACTGTCGTGGAATCAGTCTGTGGTGTTTTCACTGTGTTACTGTGAGTGTTGGTACAAATACTTAACGCATTGCCTCTGGTTAGCCTAGACTGCTCAGGCCAAGCTACCTTGAGGGCGAGCAGGGGTTATCTGAGAGGGTTATCTCCTTGTCCTGACTAGAAGCAAGGGTCCCTATTTGGACAGCGGTACCTACCTCTGCCAACTAGAGACCCCCAGTTCTAACAGAACCTATAGTCCACTATGCTACAGGGAATACATAATAATTTCCACAACCAAATAAAATCGTTCACAATCTATTTTTAATAAAAACCATACATCTGAACAAAACTTTAAATACAAGACGGTTAAAATTTCAAAGAGATATTCTTTGAAAAGTAAAAAGCATTTGAAAACAATATATCTCATACACAATTAGAAATTACAGCAGTTAAAAAAAAAAATTCAGGACAAAGAAGGACACATATATAGCATTTCAGTAATTCATAAACACTGGACAATAAACAAGAAATAAAAAAAGGAAGAACCCCTAGTAAGACTGTGGCTTCTAAATATCTTTGCCACTGTTTATCTATGGATCCACAGGCCTGTATTGCTTTAGCTCATGTAAACAACAGTGACAGTAATGCATGTACATCCAATGTTTACTGGGCCCTGGTTGGATTCTCTATATTTGCAAAATGCGTCGACGCGTTTCGTTGCAGTACATATGATTCTGTGGCACCTTCTTCAGGACTTCTTTGGTTGGGGTTTCTCGCTTCAAAGAGTAGTGACTTGCACCTTCTCTTCAGATATAGGGGGAGAAAAGTACGAAGTCACTCACTTTTTATGCGGGTTGCCCACCTCTCTTCATTTAAGGCATTCCTGTTATCAGACTCTTAAGTGCTTTCTTATTATGGTCTCTCTTTAACATGTATGTTACAGTTTTCAGGCATGCACATGTCTGTCTATTAGGTGACTCAATATAGTTCATACTGTACATGTGCTATATTCAGATCACTATTATATTCTAGACTGCTTGATACTCCTGTTTATTTAAACCACAATCTTCCCTGCGAATTCATTTCGATGTGGAAACTACTATGGGTAAGGTAAAGTGACTCATACAAAGTGCTCACACTCACAGTGCTACATAAAGTATATTCTCACCCCCACTGTCTGTGGTAGAAGATCCAAGCTGGGGCCTGTGTAGCGTTTCTATAAATTTCCGCAACCTTTTGTTACTATGTCCTAGTAAAGAATATCAGGGGACATTATTATTGGGTTAGTAATACTGATATGTGGATTTAAACCTATATTTATAAATATTTGTGCTCAAATTACCTCTCTCTTTCAAAAAGAGCTCCTTATATTGGGAAGTCTTTATTTGTCGTTCTGCTCTTTTAGGCAATTTAACTTATGTATCTACATAAACAAGAAACAATGTATTTGTTTTATTGCTTTCCTCTTTCTAATTGAGGGCTGATCATAGCTTTTAATCTTTCAGATATCTTACCTTTTAGCAATATAAAACTATCCTCGAACGGGCATAGGATAATAGGATTCCTTCCAAGAACTGGATATGTTCTAGTGAAACCAAAATAAATATTAGGAGATGTTTTAATGGTTACCTGGAATGAGTGTTGAGTTGTTCACTATACTCTGGTTTATGCAGGATTAACATGTTTCCTTACTATATATGTTAACATATATCCTATACTCTTTAGTTGTGATCCCACTGTCCATATTTTATATTTAGTGCACACATATGAGAAGTGGGAGACTACTTCCCTATAGTAAAGTATGCGAGGGATGATTTTTTATTGTAGAGGCGGTCTACCCGTCATAAGCTATGCCCCTCCCCTCTTCTTGGCTGTAGCTATGGTTTATTAATTGGAGATGCACCCACCGCCTCAGATGGTTAGTCTTTTCTCTATTAGATAACTATGCCCCTCTACCTGCTGCATATAACTGAACAAGCCCCGTGTGGCACTGACTCTACCTCAGTCCCCGTAACACATGGTGTCTCTTACCTCGGTCTCGCCGGAGCCGCGTCTCTGCCTCGTTCAAACACTGCATGCCACCCCCCCCATCAATGTTTGTTTAGCCCTGAGGGGTGGTGGTCCCTGGGGTTTATAAAGCCTCAGGAGAGTGGCCCAATGTGGCCCCTCCTATTTTACAAATAAAGTGGTAATTGTGGTAATTGTAGTTTTTATAGTTTTTATAGATGTTTATGTGTTTAAAGTTTTTAAAAAGAGTCTCTAGGTAGAGTTTGTACCATTCATTTAACAAAGAAAATAATAACCCCTTCTTCTCGTTTTGGAGCTCTTTACAAAATTAGGTGACAATTGAATTTAAATTTGTTTAAATTTTCCAATGTCTCTGGCCAACCAGGCTATTCTTGTCATTTCCAAATAGCCTGGTTGGCCAGAGACAATTACCACAATGCCCAGCTATGAGAAACAGGATGTGATGTAACATCAAACACTGTTTTTTGCTTTAAATGCTTTAAAAAAAACTTAAGAAAGTGATCGTGAGCAAGGTGCCGGGAGCACTGAAACGCGTAGATCGTGTTGTTTTCATGCTGAAAAGATTGCAATAAATCTAATTGTGGAACTCAGAGGGAGTGCGCCCAATTTCTTTCGTATACTGCGAAGAAGTGTAAAATAGATAACGGCGAGGTTCTGCCGTAGGGTCACGCACCCACACCGAGCGCTCGATGGCCGGGTAACCTGGAACCGGCGTGTGAAGATATATATATATATATATATATATATATATATATATATATATATACATATATATATATATATATATATATATATATATATATATATATATATATATATATATATATATATATATATATATATAAATATATATTCAAGCCGGTGCTATTTTGTGGTACAAAAAGCAAAGCTCAAGCCCAACTCCTTAAAGCGTGTTATATTGGTCTAAATACCAGATTGCATTTTTGATTTTAATTCATGACTTGAGACAGGTTTATAGCAGCAAAATAGATGTAATAAATATGTGAAAAATTCTATGCAAATAATCTTTGCAAGAAACTGTGCAAAATCGCCTTAGTTTCTCCAATATATTAATGACATGTTTCAACGCATACATATATAATATGTTATAGGTATAAAAGTATAAAACCATAACATATAACATTTACATAAATATAGATATAAATATATGATGCTAAAATGTCCTTAAATATTGGATTAAAGACTTTGCTAAAACCACACAATTTGATAAGGTAAACATGGAAAATTCAATGTATATGTGTTATCTCAGAGGTCATAGACATGTATAGAGATCCTCAGCTACATTCAACCCTGCTGGTTGTTTGGTGTTCAACTCTAAAATGTATCTTTTTTCCAATTGACACAATCTATATTCCCTGTTTCCTCCTCTCCTACTGGGTGATAGTGTCTATGACATAGTATCTGAGGTCTTGGCTGTTTGATTCATGTTTGGCCTTAAAATGACGCGCCACAGGGTAAGTGTTGTCCTGATTACTGATCGCCCGCATGTGCTGTAAAATCCTTTCATGCACCTGTAATTTGGTACTGCCTACATACTGTAGATTGCAAGGGCACATTAGAACATACACTGCATACTCGGTTCTGCAGGTCAGGAGTTTAGTTATTTTTGTAACCCTAGCACTGAATGTAGTTGTATAGGATGTCCTATTTTCACCCTGTTGGCACGCCTTACAGGTTTTACATAAAAAAACCTTTGTGCATTTGTAACCAATTTGTTCCCTCAATGATCTCAGGACTTGTTTTGACCAATTCATCACGCATGGATAGTCCCCTGCTATATGTGATAGAGGGTCTGGCCGGTAGACTCGGCCCAATGACAGGGTCATTTAATACCAAGGGCCAATTGCGAACAATGATCGATTGTAGCTGTTGGTGTTGTTGACTGTGTTGTATAATTATTCTGAACTCATTGTTAACCATTAGCCTGTTACAATTTTGTGCCCTGGACAGGGTACCAATGTCAGAAAGAGGGGGAGACAGAGTAAGGCAATTGCGCCAACTGGAGTCGAAATTTATAATCAGATACGACACAGTACAGCCGAAAGGACTCAATAAGGATGAGGAGATGGAAGTACATTTGTGTTAGAACAGTAGCTTTTGTAAGTTTTTACATAATGTGACATGATTCTGTATATAATGTGAAGCAGCAGTTTTTATATTGCACTTTAACACTTTAGTGATTGCACATTTTTTTACTTTTTGTAGGAGACATGGTTGTCTGCACACTGTGAGAAGGAATAACTGAACGACATTCTCAGGAAATACATCTTACAATTTTCAGTGAAGATTGCTGTCGTTTGACATGAGATCAAAACAGCCCACTGGGGCAGAACTGTTGCAAGAACTATTTTTTTTTAACACTATGAGTTGACATTATTCAACGCCCACTGGGGCTGTACTTGCGTATGACTAAGGAATGGAAGCCCACTTGGGCTCAATCCGATATTTGTTTTTGGGTAGTATGCGTAACAGCAGACCTGAATTATGAACTGTTTGAAACATACTAAGATGTAACAGTTTGATGTGTATATATAGCATGTATATAGCAACCTCAAGACTTCTCGTACTGTTGTAATCATTCAAAGATGTCTGCCAGTGTTCAATTGATGTAACAGTCTTTGGGACAGGTAGTCCTACTTTTATTTTTATTTTTTAAACACTAGATAATGGAGGCATTCAGCAAACTGATTTACCTGTGACCAAGGTGCGGCTGCACCGAAACGCGTCAGGTGTTTTTTGACGCTGTTTGTTATGAATAAATAACACGCTTTAAGGAGTTGGGCTTGAGCTTTGCTTTTTGTACCACAAAATAGCACCAGCTTGAATATTGGAGGGGTCGCTCCCTCGCTCGAAGCCCACCGTCGCTGGAGGCTGGAGGATTGGCGAAATTGTTCAAAAGGTATATATATATATATATAAATATATATATATATATACATATATATATATATATATATATATATATATATATATATATATATATATATATATATCTATACTACTATTATAAAGAGAGAACTTGCACCTTTGGGCAAGGTAATCTCGGGAACCACAGCGCCAATCTACACACCCAAGACATCTTAGAAAACCTCAGGGCAAGCAGAAGGACATAGGCTACATAAAAATAAAAATAAAACGTTGTTTAAAATATTAATACATTTAAAAAAGTAGTCCCTTGCAAATAGCGCCGGCCGCGACGTCTGCGTGAGGGGAGGAGCGGCGTTCACCAGAACCAGGAAGAGCAGACGACATGAGCGACGTCTGCGTGAGGGGAGGAGCGGCGTTCACCAGAACCAGGAAGAGCGGAGGACAACAGCGCCGGTAGCGCTGTGTAATTAAGTGCTTCGGTGCAGGTGGTGAAATGTCCGCATTCCGATGGATTTTCTGACATTTAATCGGGGGCAGATGCCGAAACACTCTTGCTGCAATGAGGCGCTTATAAAGTGATAAAATGGGGTGCAGGCTGAGGCTTCATTCTCATCTTGTATTTTAAGGGACGCAAGACTCCCATGGCTGTCAGTACCTTTGTTTCTGTAAGCTGTGCGGCGTGTACAGCGGCTGTGCTGAGCGTGACGCCACCAGAGTATTTTGCTCTGATTGTTGACCTTACAGCGCTGGGAACCATTCTTGATCCAACTGTGGCCCAGTCTAGGATGCGAGTGTCTACGTCACCGGCACACCATGTTCCCAGTACTATGTTTTAATTTCAGACAAAGTGAAGTGGAAGTCACAGACTTGAGCACTTGAAAATGTTGAGTTTTGCAGACCGGTTACACAGTCAGGCCATGGCCGGTGTCCCATCAACCGAATTAGATTGCAATGGACTGTAATGCACTTGTCCTACAGCAGAAGGGACATCTGACGCATTTTCGATAGAGTGCCCTGTCAGTCAAAATCGAAATAAGGCCGTTAGCTCTAAATTCAACCAATCTGACTATGTATTCCACGGTGCACTGCTTTTAACATTTGCATGGTGTCTGGCGATGCTGAGATGGGGAGGCCTATGGTCACTCGAGACCGGTCATCGGAGAGTTCATTCACTGATCATTGCCGGCGTCTGGGACACTCCTTAGACACTGGTGAATAACAGGCCCTTTTTTGCCTCAGCTACCTACGGAGCTGCACAGTGTGTTTTATGTTCTCGTTTGTATACCTTGAGCTAGCAGTCTCCGCATCGGGCGCTTCCATGGCTGCCTCAGCCCCTGACCACTTTAGCCATGTCCTTTCGTTCCGGATTCCCGGCTGGCACCGTGCCATTGCCTATTGCTGCAGCGAGAGGAGCATCTTGTCCCCAGCGATGCCCTGTGAGCACCGGTGCTCCTGTGGGCCGTAGTATGGCATGTATTGGCGGCATCTGCTTTAAAATACGGAGCGTCTTTAGTGTTAAGTAGTTGTGGATTCCAGCTGGGAAATTACCACCTATAATCTGCCCACCTCCTCTCTCTCGGAGCAGGTAAGCCTGGTTTACGCGGTTTAATGTGTTCACTGTTTGCAGTAACAGTTTACACCAGGGCAGGGGTGGACTGCGCTCCTGAGCTGGGCCCATGTAAGGCTGGCAGAACGGGCACTCGGTAACCTGCCTGGCACACCGGTGCACGTTTCTTTACATATCCCTTAAAGCATGTTCACCAGGGTAAAGGGACTCGTGGTCCTGGGGAATCTACTTGCTACTTTTACACCCCATTATCCTACACAAGGCACCAGTGCTGTCACTATATGCGCAATAAAGAACAGAGGGCTACAGGTGCTGCCATCTGACAGGTGAGGGAGCTTACCATTCAGCAGCGCTATCCCTGTATGCACAATAAATAAAAGAAGGCTAAAGGTGCTGAGAGGTGAGGGTGCTTACCATGCAGCAGCGCTATCACTGTTTGTGCAATAAAGAACAGAGGACTAAAGGTGCTGTCATCTGACAGGTGAGGGTGCTTCCCATTCAGCATCGCTATCACTGTTTGTGCAATAAATAAAAGAAGGCTAAAGGTGCTGCCAGCTGAGAGGTGAGGGTGCTTACCATGCAGCAGCGCTATCACTGTTTGTGCAATGAAGAACAGAGGACTAAAGGTGCTGCAAGCTGAGGGGTGAAGGTGCTTACCATTCAGCAGCGCTATCACTGTATGCTCAATAAAAAACAGAGGGCCACAGGTGCTGCAAGCGGAGACGTAAGGGAGCTTGCCATTCAGCAGCGCTATCACTGTATGCTCAATAAACAACAGAGGGCCACAGGTGCTGCAAGCGGAGACGTAAGGGTGCTTACCATGCAGCAGCGCTATCACTGTTTGTGCAATAAAGAACAGAGGACTAAAGGTGCTGCAAGCTGAGGGGTGAGGGTGCTTACCATGCAGCAGCGCTATCACTGTTTGTGCAATGAAGAACAGAGGACTAAAGGTGCTGCAAGCTGAGGGGTGAGGGTGCTTACCATTCAGCAGCGCTATCACTGTATGCTCAATAAAAAACAGAGGGCCACAGGTGCTGCAAGCGGAGACGTAAGGGAGCTTGCCATTCAGCAGCGCTATCACTGTATGCTCAATAAACAACAGAGGGCCACAGGTGCTGCAAGCGGAGACGTAAGGGAGCTTGCCATTCAGCAGTGCTATCACTGTATGCTCAATAAACAACAGAGGGCCACAGGTGCTGCAAGCGGAGATGTAAGGGGGCTTACCATTCAGCAGCGCTATCACTGTATGCTCAATAAAGAACAGAGGGCCACAGGTGCTGCAAGCTGAGACGTAAGGGAGCTTACCATTCAGCAGTGCTATGACCTATATGTGCAATAAACAACAGCGGTCTACAGGTGCTGTAAGCTGAAATGTAAGGGTGCCTATCATTCAGTTGCGCTGTCACCTATGTGTGCAATAAACAACAGAGGGCTACATGTTTTTCGAGCTTAGAAATAAGGGCAGTTACCATTCAGCAGCGCTATCACCTATATGTGCAATAAACAACAGAGGTTTACAGGTGCTGTAAGCTGAGGGGTAGGGTTTCCACCATTCAGCAGCACTATCACCTATATGTATAATAACCAACAGAGGGCAAAAAGTGCTATAAGCTGACAGCTAAGGGGCGCTTACCATTTAGCAGCGCTGTCACTATAGGTGAGGGTGCTTACCATTCAGCAGCGCTATCACTGTATGCTCAATGAAGAACAGAGGGCTAAAGGTGCTGCCAGCTGAAAGGTAAGGGTGCTTTCCATTCAGCAGTGCTATCACTGTATGTGCAACAAACAACAGAGGGCAACAGGTGCTGCAAGCTGAGATGTAAGGGGGCTTACCATTCAGCAGCGCTATCACTGTATGCTCAATAAAGAACAGAGGGTAACAGGTGCTGCAAGCTGAGATGTAAGGGGGCTTACCATTCAGCAGCGCTATCACTGTATGCTCAATAAAGAACAGAGGGCAACAGGTGCTGCAAGCTGAGATGTAAGGGTGCTTTCCATTCAGCAGTGCTATCACTGTATGCTCAATAAAGAACAGAGGACACAGGTGCTGCAAGCTGAGACGTAAGGGAGCTTACCATTCAGCAGCGCTATCACTGTATCTATACTACTATTATAAAGAGAGAACTTGCACCTTTGGCCAAGGTAATCTCGGGAACCACAGCGCCAATCTACACACCCAAGACATCTTAGAAAACCTCAGGGCAAGCAGAAGGACATAGGCTACATAAAAATAAAAATAAAACGTTGTTTAAAATATTAATAAATTAAAAAAAGTAGTCCCTTGCAACTAGCGCCGGCCGCGACGTCTGCGTGAGGGGAGGAGCGGCGTTCACCAGAACCAGGAAGAGCAGACGACATGAGCGATGTCTGCGTGAGGGGAGGAGCGGCGTTCCCCAGAACCAGGAAGAGCGGAGGACAACAGCGCCGGTAGGAGCTACGGAGCGGCGAGAACCGGAGGAGCAGTGGCAGCGCGGGGAGGAGCGGCGGGAAGCGGAGGAGCAGTGAGAGGTACGTTGCTGGAGGTGTTGCTGGGGTGGGAGGCGGGAGGGGGGAGGGAGTCGGCGGGTGTACCGCGAACTTAAATATGATGTTGCTGGAGTCCGGGCGGGAGGCTGGGCGGGCGGGAGGGAGGTGGCGGGTGTACAGCGCAGGCTGCTACTGAACTTAAATATGATGTTGCTGGAGTCCGGGCGGGAGGCGGGGCGGGCCGGGGGGGGGCGGGAGGGAGTCGGCGGGAGGGAGTCGGCGGGTGTACCGCGCGGGCTGCTACTGAACTTAAATATGATGTTGCTGGAGTCCGGGCGGGAGGCGGGCGGGCCGGGGGGGGGGCGGGAGGGAGTCGGCGGGTGTACCGCGCGGGCTGCTACTGAACTTAAATATAATGTTGCTGGAGTCCGGGCGGGAGGCGGGGCGGGCCGGGGGGGGGCGAGAGGGAGTCGGCGGGTGCACCGCTCGACAACATGCTGCCCCAGCCACCTTCTGCCCCGGGGTAAAAATGCAGCCCCCAGCCCCCTTCTGCCCCAGGCAACGCTGGGGCGGGCTGCTAGTATATATATATATATATATATATATATATATATATATATATATATATACATGCATACATATATAGCTAGCCCTGACAACACTGCACAACAATTGGTGGGAAAGGGTTCTGTAGTTAACAATGAGTTCAGAATAATTATACAACACAGTCAACAACACCAACAGCTACAATCGATCATTGTTCGCAATTGGCCCTTGGTATTAAATGACCCTGTCATTGGGCCGAGTCTACCGGCCAGACCCTCTATCACATATAGCAGGGGACTATCCATGCGTGATGAATTGGTCAAAACAAGTCCTGAGATCATTGAGGGAAAAAATTGGTTACAAATGCACAAAGGTTTTTTTTATGTAAAACCTGTAAGGCGTGCCAACAGGGTGAAAATAGGGTATCCTATACAACTACATTCAGTGCTAGGGTTACAAAAATAACTAAACTCCTGACCTGCAGAACCGAGTATGTAGTGTATGTTCTAATCTGCCCTTGCAATCTACACTATGTAGGCAGTACCAAATTACAGGTGCATGAAAGGATTTTACGCTGAAACTTAAGGAGTTAGGTCCCGGGACATGGGGGGGGCTGGACCCTTTTTCAAAATGGACATATACAACTTGCTCCCCTCACACTTCTTTTTTGCTTAATGATTTAAAGCACATAACTCAGGTCTACTTCTGAATATGTGGGTTTATTTAGTTTCACCCTTTGCTTTTCAATTTCAAAATACAAAAAATGTTATGTTTGAAAAAGACACGTAACATATAACACTTAATGAAAAATATGCAAAACACAAAATTACCAACACTTTCAATACATCAAAAAATGAACAGTATTACAAAACATCTATGCACATGATTTACAAATAGCGGCAATTGTTCGAATCATCAAGTTCAAAATGCCAATATGAAACGATACTTCTATTTACTATAAAGTCAATGAAGGACAAGAATGTTTCTTGTAAAGAAGGCCAACTGAATGAAAATAAATGATTCCCGAAATCGCAATTAATCCTGTTTCTTTTTTGGGGCCTTCTAGATGCCGACGCGTTTCGAACCCGTTGAGTAAATAAACGGGATCTCGTCAGGGCTTTGTCACTTCTGTATCTTATCGTTCTGTGCACAAAAGAAGAGAGAACAACACCTTAGTTCTGTTGCTCTCGCCCATTTAAAATCACTAGACCTATGTATTTTAGGAAAAAAATTCTATACCTGTAGTTTTTATCTGGCCGGGTTCAGGTGGGTTCAACAACCTTCTTGTTTTACTTCCGTTTCTAGGAACCCTAAGGAATATTATTACTATTAGAAAATTGATGTTAGAAAGTTGAGGGGTGACTAATGATCTCTCTAGTTAGTAAGCGGTGCTTAGAAAGTTGTACCTTATTCGAGCACCGCTGCCCCTTTAGAGTGTGTCCTCTTTCCGATTCATTTTTCGTCTCCTATTTGTATTTGTCTCTGGCTTGTGCTCCCTGTGTATGAAAAAATCGAATTCTTTGTCAAAAGAGCGATGCAAGGATTTTACAGCACATGCGGGCGATCAGTAATCAGGACAACAATTACCCTGTGGCGCGTCATTTTAAGGCCAAACATGAATCAAACAGCCAAGACCTCAGATACTATGTCATAGACACTATCACCCAGTAGGAGAGGAGGAAACAGGGAATATAGATTGTGTCAATTGGAAACAAGATACATTTTAGAGTTGAACACCAAACAACCAGCAGGGTTGAATGTAGCTGAGGATCTCTATACATGTCTATGACCTCTGAGATAACACATATACATTGAATTTTCCATGTTTACCTTATCAAATTGTGTGGTTTTAGCAAAGTCTTTAATCCAATATTTAAGGACATTTTAGCATCATATATTTATATCTATATTTATGTAAATGTTATATGTTATGTTTTTATACTTTTATACCTATAACATATTATATATGTATGCATTGAAACATGTCATTAATATATTGGAGAAACTAAGGCGATTTTGCACAGTTTTTTGCACAGATTATTTGCATAGAATTTTGCACATATTTATTACATCTATTTTGCTGCTATAAACCTGTCTCAAGTCATGAATTAAAATCAAAAATGCAATCTGGTATTTAGACCAATATAACTCTTTTAGAGACAATAACCCCGCTTAGCACTTGTTCGGGCATTAACTCAATAGATAACTAAAAAATTAAAACAATCTCAAAACAGATTACACATGAGATAAAACAGTAGAATTTGATAGAATAAAACTAAAAAAACATATACTGCATTGGATACTGGGGCTCCAGTACCAGGGCAATACAGAGAGACGGTCCAAAGAGGTTAATATATTAAATCCATGAAACTGATTTAATTTAGAAAGAATTTTGTTATCTGTGGAGAAGCGTGGCTCAGTGGTTAGAGGCGGCAGACCCGGAAGCTGAGATCAGCCGTGGACCAGGGTTCGATTCCCCGCCTTGGCGGGTCTCGGGCTCAAAATTCCACGGAGTCGACAATTCTCGCTCCGGTGCCTACTCGACTCACGGGGTCACACTCTCCGACTCTGGGCAATAGCTTGCTTAATCTCCACTACGGCCCCTTGCGGCGGGATGCCTGGCTTTCACCTTGTGGATACCCGGTCAGGGTATCTCACAGGGGAATACCAGGATAGGTTCCCTAAGCAAGCGCCTTGAGACCCCTGGGTTAAAGTGTTGCGCTATATAAATCGAAACACATTTACACATCTGTGTTAAATGTCATGGTACCTTGCACTTTTGGTATTGGTGATATACACTTTTGCACTTTAGCACTTTTTTCACTTCATGATAATGACTCAATGACCGATTTAGAAAAACTGAATTAATGGCTTGAGTATTGACAATGATAACATGCAATGCTGGTGTACCACAATTTTGTATAACAATTGCATTTTACAGAATATTAGAATGTGGTTGACACAAACAGAATCTTACATTAATGCACGTGATTGTAAAGTATTTTCGTGTTATTCAATATATACCAAATTTTGCCTCAGCATTGTAAAAACTACAACTGAAATGTTTTCTCTGTTTTTCTGCGAGAATTGAAGATGTGGTTTAGACTATACCTGCACCAGTCACTTCAAAAAACCAATGATAACGCTGAACCTATGTCATGTGATCAATGCTCATTTGGGGGCTGTTTGACCTGGCATATTTGGCATGGTTTTCCCCTATCTTTTTGCCTCTACCTCCTGTATTTTTGATGCTGTGCTGGATTTCGTTTTTGCTGGTTTAGATGCTTTGGACACTCTGCCACTGCTGATCAGTGCCAGAGTGTAAGTGCTCCCTATGTAAATTGCTATTCTGATTGGATATACATGTTTGGCATATTTGTGTCACCATGAAGTCCCTAGTAAAGTGCACTGGGTGTGCCAGGGCTGGTGATGACAAATGCTACTAGTGGGCCTGCAGCACCGATTGTGCCACCCACAGGGGTAGCTCTAAAATGGTGTCTCATGCCTGCCACTGCAGTGCCTTTGGGCAGTTTAGAAACTGCCATGTCCTCCTGGTCAGTGTCCCCACTGACCAGGCCTAACCCTTCCCTTTTTGTGCACATCAGTCACCCCTATGGAAGGCCCAAGGTACCCCCCTGGGCAGGGTGCAGTGTATGTGAAAGGTAGAGCATGTACTAGTGCAGGTGACATGCTCTGGTAGTGAATTACAGCCATTTTCGTTTTTCACTATTGTATGGCTATCTTGCTCCATTGGTTAACATGAGGGATGCTGGAAACAGTGGCTTCCAGCATTTCTTCCCATAGGAACAAGATAGGACATAAGTGTCTAGTATCCCTGAAATCAGAATTTAATAACACATCTTTTAGGAAAGGTTGTTTTTAAATCCTGTGTTTGAGAACAGCACTTTTAGAAAGTTGCTGTTCTCTTGTCTGACCCTTCTGTGTGCCTTGGCCTGTTTGTGTATTGACTGTCTGGTTTGTGAGTGATAGGGGCTGGGGATTCCCCAGGAGGCTGGCTGAGTCAGCCCTAGGCTGAATGACTGCAGTTGCAACCTGGGTGGTGGGAGGAGTTAGCACCTGGGCCTGAATAGGGCTGTGCCTGCCTGCCACAATGCTGGCTCCACCTCCTGCTGGGCCGCTGACGACCCTGCCCCTCACTCTGAAAGGAAAGAAGAAGCCAGCAAAACAAAGTACTCAGGATCCACCCAGAACTGGTTCAGACCGGGCTCAGGGCCCACATGCACTAAGAGAACAAAGACTTTAGGGGTATAAGTACAGGACCCCTGACAATGAAAATTAGATCATCCTGGAATCAAGAAGGAACCTCTGCCAAGGAGAAATCAGAATCTGAAGAAGGAAGACTGTCCTCCTGTTGCTCTGCTGGGCTGACCTGTTGCTTTGCTGCCAAGGAGAGGGGAAGGACTTTGCTGTGTGCTGTGTCCCCTGTCTTGAAGGAATCTCCAAGGGCCTGAGAAGAGCTGGCTCCCTGTTCTGAAGTCCCAGGAACAAAAGGACTTCACCCCCAGCTTCCCTGAACTCTGCTGATAGAGTTCTGTCCTTCCTAAAGTGCTTGATCCAGTTGTGCGGCCTCTGGAAGTTGTACCTGTGCTGGGAAGCTTGAAACTAAGCTTGAGAGACTTTTGCAATTGAAAAGTGTTGCATCGCTCGCTTGCGGAGCGCATCCCCGACAGTGCGAGAAGTTTCCCGCCACTACGAAGGTCGAGATCGCCGCAGCGCCTGACGCCGCTGCCAGAGCCGTCGCATCCTTCGTTTGCGGGACGCACCCGATCGGTGCGGGAAGCCGAACATCGCTGCGAGTGTCGTCGCAGAGCCTGTCATCGCTGGGTGAGATCGCCGCACCGCTTGCTTGCGGACCGCATCACGTCGCTGCGAGCATCGTCGCAGAACTATCGCATCGAGGAGCTGTGAGAGAGAGTATCCCCGCTGGACCGCGCATCGTCGCCCCAGAGATCGTCGCAGCCCCTACGAGATCATCGCATCGTGCCTTTGCGAGAACAAACTTCCTACCGAACCTACGCACCGGAATCCATACAAGTGGCCTTCCTCCCCATACAGACCGGATTCGTCGCAACACGCCCGCTGCTGCAGCGGGCCTGTCGCATTGCCTCCCCAGGGTCTCAGGAGCAACGCATCGCTTGTTTTCCACCGCACCAGCTTCTGCTTGTGGAACTTTGTCGCAACTAAAAGGTACTGTGAGTAAACGTGACGCACCTGTGAACTTTTCACGCATCTGTGGATTATTTTATCGCAACTTAAAGAACTTTAATCACAACCTTAAGAACTCTTTTGAAACCATATTCTTTAACTGTGCATGTTGGATTTTTGTCGTTTTGGTCTTGTGTAGTTTAGAATAAATACCTTTATTTTCCTAAACTGTTGTGGAATCAGTTTGTGGTTTTTTCACTGTGTTACTGTGAGTGTTGGTACAAATACTTTACGCATTGCCTCTGGTTAGCCTAGACTGCTCGTGCCAAGCTACCTAGAGGGTGAGCAGGGGTTATCTCAGAGGGTTATCTCCTTGCACTGACTAGAAGCAAGGGTCCCTATTTGGACAGTGGTACCTACCTCTGCCAACTAGAGACCCCCAGTTCTAACAGGGGCTGAAACGCATTATGACGACTTGCACAAATAAAAATTAGCTGCATCATTTACTGTGGTCCGTATCCGTTTGTTGGAAGAAAACGGTATTTTGTAGACACACACACACACACACACATATATATATATATATATATGTAAAACTCAAACTCCAACTTCTTCAAAATGTGGTGGCCAGATTGCTCACTGGGACCTCAAGATTTGCCCCGATCTCGGCTTAGATGAAAAAACTCCACTGGTTGCCTATTAGGAAGAGGATTCAGTGCAAGGCAATGTGCCTTGTCCACAAAGCCCTTCAGGGAAATGTCCCAGACTTCCTAAAAAAGAAAATCCAATGGTATGTACCTAAAAGAGTACTACGATCATCAGAAGCAAAACTCATTGTAGTACCGAAAGTGCGCAAAGCCAGTTGGGGAGGCAGAGGGTTTGTAACATGTGCAGCGAATGCCTGGAATAGCCTGCCGCTGCAGATTAGAGCTATGACAAATCTACTATCCTTCAGAAAGGCTTTAAAGACCTGGCTTTTCTCCTCCTAAATGCTTGTGTATTCTTTTTCTATCTTAGGCCTCAAAAGGACTCCTCAACGCCAGGACATCCACGGGTAACAATGCGTTTTATAAATAGAAATAACATTAACATATAGAAATAACATTAACATTAACATTAACATATAGGCAAACAAAAATGCAACGCTCTCCAATTCCAGTTTTCAAGATTTTATTCTAGCTTTACTGGCTCACACCAATGCGTTTCAGCCCAGCGAGGCTTTTGTCATGGTTAATGAGTCTCTCCTGTTTATAACAAACACTTTTTACCATAATGCGGCATTGTGGGAAACATAGTGCTTAAATTACATTGTGCTTAATTATTTACAATATTTATAAGGTATTTCAGATTTTCAGGTGATAATCATGTTTTTTACATTCAATTAAACAGTTAAGTATTTAGCAATTATAATTTTAATTGCATTCATTTTGTGTTTAGTACATTGATTAAGTCTTTCTTTCATTGTTATGTTTCATTTTTATTTTTATTTTTTAATTCTCTTTTCGTGCTCCATTGATTTTTGAAGGCTAATGAAACACAGATTATTGATTTGACATAATGCAGGTCGATCCTTGAAGCTAATTGTTATGGTTACGGTTGTTGATCGGGATTAGTGCCCTGTCTTTCAATTGTTCTCTTTGTATCCATTTTTTCATTTTTCTTCTTTTAGCAGCAGGGTGTTGAGGATCAGGGGTGTCAATCCAAATGTACAAATAACGCCTCGTCATTATTGATTCCACAATGGATTTTAGATCTTAGTCTAATTATGTACTTAGATTCTGTTTGGCGTAGTTTCTTCATCCTTTCACCACCTCTTTCATTGGTTCATTGGAATTCCCAAAAAATGCATTTCTCTCCAATTGCTGTTCTGACATGATATCGTGTGTTTTGCTGTGGCGTAGGAAGTGCCCTTGTTTTTTACTGCTCGAATGTGTTCTAGTATTCTTTTTTTGAGCATGCATATTGTACTTCCTATGTATTGCATTCCGCAGTTACACTGAATAATGTATATTACACATTTCGTGGAGCAAGTGATCGTTTGTTTAATCTCAATTGTGTTTCCATGGAAGTCCAGGGATGTTGTGCGATTTTCTCCAATGTTACATGCAACAGCAACCATAACAATTAGCTTCAAGGATCGACCAGTGTCCTATCTAATCAATAATCTGTGTTTCATAAGCCTACAAAAATCAATGGAACACGAAAAGAGACTTAAAAAATAAAAATACAAATAAAAAATAACAATGAAAGAAAGCCAGTAAAGCATAGAATAAAAGCTTGAAATCTAGAATTGGAGTGTGTCACATTTTTGTTTGCCACCATAACCTTTGGGGTTGGATTCAGCCCCATCGCGATAGAAGCCGTCTGTGTGCACGCTGCCAAAAGCATCCAATTGTGGTAATATATATATTATTCTAAAGAAGATGTAGTTGTGAAAACACCAATACTATACAGGGAATGGTGAGATTTGGAAAACTATGAAATAAGAATAAATACAGTTTTGCTCATCCTCATAATGACAACTCGTAAACCTATCTGCAATTCTATTACTGTTAACAAGCACTGAGGAAAAAAGTATGCTGCAAGGTTATATAAATAAGCCGCAAAACAGCCAAATTATGTGGTAAATGCTGAAGCCCCAAAGTCCCGTAATTCCACTGGCCCTCACCACTGCCCGTTACTTTATCAACAATTTATTCATGAAAGATAAATAAAACCTTAACATTTTAATTCCAATCAGAACATATTGATAATTGCTTTTTAAGCTATCTCCCCCAAAATAAACATCTAATATAAAAAACTGCTATCATGTGTGATATAGTCCTATATTGGCATATCCAGGTTCTTGTGACATTTACAAATACTTGGCCTTCTGCTTTCTGGTTTATGATGTCTCCAGAACCCTCTGATGCTATATGGAAGCATAATATGCACTTATTTATTTATATATGAACGGCGTGGGGAAGGACGCAAGCCACTCTACAGTCTGGTATGTTTCAATGAATTTATTTTGCAAAGATAGAGGACCTGACGCAAAATTCACTGAAAATACCCTAGTCTGGAGTGTCTCGCATCCATTCTCCCATGTGCATGCAAGCGATATATATATATATATATATACACACATACATACATATATAAATATATATATACATTGTAAAAATGCTAACACAGCCGTGATAGCAAGAATGCCCGCACTCCAGGGAATAGTTAAGAAAACACGTTTATTAAGAGCTAACACGTTTTGCCCACCAAGGTCTTTCTTAAAGCAAAGTAACAATGAATCCACTGTGCACTATTTACTTGAGAAACAAACATACCAAAGTATAAACATAGTAACAAGACTATTTCAATACATTTCCTACATGTATGGATAGAGATTAAAAGAGGGACTAATTGTCAAAACATATTTTCTTTAAATGTACAAATTATTCACATTGCATCATATTGCACAGTCAAACTCCTGAGTTACTCCAATTTGATATGCATCATGTGAAACAAATTTCATAAGGCCTGTGCCTGAATAAATTGTCCTACCACAATCCATAGCACATATACCTGATTAGTAACTAGGGCAATGCAAAACTGACAAAACCCCTTGTATTGCTCATGGGTGGTCAAAGGACCTACTCAATAGTAAACATAAATGTACAGGGTATATATACACATATATATACTTGTAAATACTAGGAGAAGACCGATCACCTTTTAAAAAAGGCGACCGATCTTCTATTATTAACTATAAGCCAATAAGCCTAATCGACTCAATACAAAAGGTGGTGGGGAGATTTGTTTTGGCAAAAATACAGGACTGGATGGCAGCAAATAATATACTTACACCGTTACAGGCAGGTTTCATTGCCCCTTTCAGCACTATTGACCAGGTCTTTTGTTTTATATTAACATACTGGCACACTGTAATGATCAACGATTGTAGCATTTATGCTGCCTTCGTAGACCGTAAGTCAGCATTTGATTTGGCCTCACTGAAGAAATTCTGGATGGTCCTTATGGACCTAGGAATACTACTAGATCTATTAACTTTAATCATTGGACTTCATGAGGATAACTTTGCACAAGTGCGATGGGGTGCACAGGGTAACACCACGGATAGATTCCCAGTTTCTAAGGGGGCTCACCAAGGGTGCGTCATGGCCCCTACATTATTCTCTTTATTTTAAACGGGGTAGCACAATTTTTTGCCATTCACCCAACAGACGCCCCGGTCCCCGCAGGTACAAAAATACCAATTCTTATATTCGCAGAAGACACGCTCACCATTTCTAACACACAGAGCGTTCTGCAGCGAGCAGATTCTCATTTTGAAGAATTCTGTAGGGTGCAAGGGCTAATGATTAATGTGAGCAAAACTAAATTTATGGTTTTAAACAAGCATCAGGTAATAAAGGGTAATGTGTGCTTAAATAACGAGACCCTTGATCAGACAAACGTTTTAACTACTTAGGAGTTACCCTAGCTAAGAAACTGACTTAAAAGCCCCAGATTTAAACCATGGCTCTAAAACACAGCTAACTGGTAGGAGCACTAGTGAAAGAGAATAAAACTTCTTTAACAAAGCCAATCAGCCCTGCCCTCAGATTTATAGCACCAAAGTAATGGCCTCGGTATTATACGGTTACTAACTTTGAGGCTTCGAAAATCTGACTCCACTTGTGTTTGCCGAAAATAAGTTTTTAAGAGGCATTACAATTCTTCCACAGAACACCCCATTAAAGTCCCTGCATTATGATCTAGGTTGTAAACCCAAGGATAAGATAGCTAGATTCCGCCCAATAGCATACTGGTCTAGATTATGGACGACCCCAGAGTTAATACACTATGCTGCAGCACTCAAGGATGTCCTGGAAGCTGATACCACATGCAAGATTAGCTGGTTGCAAAAAGTAAAAAGCATGTTGGTAACAATGGGCCTTAGTCATTTATGGGAGAATCCCATGGGCCAACGTTTCCCGCAAAAAAGGAAAAGAAAGAGTTATATTGGTCTATAATTAGGACCGACAACATAAGATCAACCGAGAGTTCATTTTTGACAGGGATATTTTTAGAGTTTAAATCTATCCCGCTGTATGAGCCCTTTTGGGATTTTATATCTAAGCCTTTAGATAGAAGATTATACTTACAATTCCGGGTGGGCACCATCCAATTAAAATCCTTTACATGTAAATGACACAACACAGAGGATAGCATGTGCCAGTTATGTGTAGATCGAACGGAGACTTACTCTCATATCCTCTTTGTTTGTCCAGCTTATGAGGCTCCACGGAAAAAATGGTTGAGGCCGATTTGTACAAATATGAGTCTAGAAGCACCAACATTGCATTGAGAATATTGTTTTCAAACTCACCGGAGCAGTGTGCAATATCTGTTGCCAAATTCCTGGGTTGGATGTGGGTAATACGTACCAAGATGCAAACCACATCCGGGGATATACAACACAGTAGTTAATCTACTACACATGAAGTAGCCCAAACACCAGGGCTTTGAAGGCAGTCTAGCACAGTTGTATATGAATTAATGACCTCTGGAGTATGATTGATTGAAGCAGTGTTCAATATCATATAGCACTTTATTACTAATTTGCACCAAGAGGAAGTTTTGACATGTAATACACAGGAATAAGCTTTTCCTGGTGTTAAAATTTATGATAATGTAGTACCAGGACTGTGACACGATTAATATAGTTTTTTTAATTCTCGTGGCTTACATCTAAGTACCCAAAAGAGTATTAAGGAACGTTTTTAGTTGGTTATTAATCTTTTTGCATAATTAAAACTTTGACCTAGGATTTCATGATAAATGAATTATTTAAAATGGGATATATATGTCTTGATTTTTTAATTGAAAATGACTTTGACATTAACTGTATGCTTTAGGTTTTTGTGCCGATGTACTTTTATGAACCTGGAGATCGAAATAAAGTTATGATATATTTATATATGTTTCAGCAAAAACAATAACTGGTGAATAGCCATTTTACTGTGAGAAAAGCTGAGACTTGGCTGCAATAGCGCCAACGAGGATTTACAAAATGCATGTCATGCAAGGCATGCAAAGTTGGAAGAACTCTAAAATCCCTTAAAGACCCCAATGGAAACACCTTTGAAATAACTACCAAAATGACATGTGAATCTCACTTTGTAGTATGCTAAATTGAATGTGAATGTGGCAAATGTTATATTGGATCGACCATCTGTGATCTAAAAAAAAGGATACTGGAACATATTAGAGCGATCCAAAACAAGGACACATCGTATGCCATAGCAAAACACATGATGAGCCACAAAAACAAAACATGGCAAAACATCAAATATTCAGGCATTGCCATGGTAATGGAACATGAAAGAGGAGGAAACCGGCTCCAAAAACTGAGACGCCTGGAATCGAAACTGATCATCCGCTTTAAAACTAAGGTTCCGAGAGGTCTGAACGGGGATGAGGAAATGCACGTACACTTATGAGACTTTTTACTTTACACTACCTCTAAATATAGAATACCTTTTATTACAATATAAACATGAAAATATCCTTGACTTTGCCGTAAACTCTGAAACTATGATTCGTAGAGACTATTCAATATACTGTAAACATTGGAATTAGAATGCAAAAAATATTGAATTTATTTTAAGGTTGGGAGGTGAGATCATGTATCACATGTTTATTAGTAGTTATTAATATTATTTTATATTGTTTATTGGTATCTATGGAACATGCCTTGAGGTGAATACGCCAAGTACATACCCAGAATCATTGCAATGAGCACTCAGCTCATAAAAATCAAATTCAATCCGAATAAAGTGGAATATAGGCACTCAGCCTGATCATGGCGAGTTAATTAATTGCCAAAAACAGCCAGGGGTCTGTGTAAATCATGGAACTAGTTGCTGGACCTTAGCCCTAGCTGGTATACCACTCAGGTATTTATTCTTAACAATGATTAATGGGAGAAAAAGCGTTAAACTGAAAGGTAGCGCCATAGATAAGTGGTAAAGCAACCTAAAAACTACAGAGCCCACAATGCCTCATAATGGTAACAGTGGAGTCTCGGTATAAATAGGTAGAAATCAATGAAGGACTTGAAATGCTACTGTGAACAGGAACTGTAAAGTTCGAAACGCGTAGGAGTGCGAGATGGAAATGGTTCAATAAACCTGATTTTGAAATCGTTCAGGAGGAGTGCGGCGTGATTTATTGTTTTTGCTGAAACATAAAAGTGCAGGGCTGTACTTATCCTGCCGCCAGCACCAGCTTGTTGTTGCTCCCCCCGCCGAGGACATTTGCATATATATATATATATATATATATATATATATATATATATATATATATATATATATATATATATGTATACACACACATAAACAAACAATACTAGGGCAAGCACCGTTCTGTAATCTGGGCTAAGGTAATATTTATTTGCCGTAACCCTTAACAGCAAAATAGAAAGACAAAATTAATTGGACATTTTTGCGGCCCTTTAAGGTTTCTGTAATTCTGTAATACAAACATGAGTGCATGTGACAAAATGCCTTCAGTTTCTCAAATGTCTAAAGAGCCACCTAGAATGAGATGCAGCAAGGAGCACAGGGACGATGATTTCCTGAGACATGTGAAAAGCCATTGTGACCTTTGGAGGGAAGCCGAGCGGTATTGCTGCCACCTGGTCCCTTTTGATGAGGGAGACTTCCAGTCAGTCCTGAGATTTCTGTCTTCAGCATCAAATATGCTAGGGCTTGGGTTGTTTTTCCATTATAAGTATAGTCTGCAGGTCCCAGCATGCCTAGCACTCTTGGATGCTAAAACAGAATTGGCTGAAGGTCACCCTCTTTGACATAGGGTCCGAATTACATATTTAATTAATTTATTTTTTATTTTTGCAATTTTATATAGGGTGAACATGACCCGAAGGCATCAGAATGCTTTACAACAGTAACATGATACAAGGGTACTGCAAGTTACAGTTACAATAATTACATTCAGACATTTGCATCAGTAGCTGAAGCGAGGACAATAGAAGCCTTTGGACAAGAGGCGTACGCGGTTCAAGCATCGATTAGTATGGTGGGGACATACAGTGAAGGAAGTTCGTCTCCTGGGTAGAGTACTTGGGTATGGCTGAGGATGATTAACCCAGGTGTCTGTCAAACAGGAGGGAATCTGGGTCTGGCTCTCAGGAAGAAGAAACTCAACAAAATGTTCACAATTGCACCTGCTGCAGGTACCAGTGGAAGTAGTTTCTTAGAAAGTGATTTTACATCATATGAAGCCGAAGGATCAAAATTATCACAATGATGAAACGTGGCTTTGTTTTATGTTTTTTGTACTAATAGAAATGATTTACATAACAAAATGATAGCCATAGCAAGACATTTTCCCTATTGATACAATTACTTCCAGACTTGTTCTGAAACGAATCTCTATATAAATTGGTCGCTTTCTATATTTAGCCTGTAGCACATTTTCCAACAACCATTACTTCGGTCCGAATTATGTTATCACCATTTGCCGAGCACACAATCAATCAATATATATCTTTATTCAGTAATCAAATCATTATAAAGTACAAATCCATATAATGCAAACAAATTCATAAGATTACCGTAAAAACAAACAATACAAATGGTTATAAAAACAGGAAACACATAACGCAGTTAATCAAGTCTCGATTCCCTTGACGCCCAGACAGCCCGTAAAAAGGATAAAACAGTAAAAATCACCTGGACAGTGTATAGCATCTGTAAATTCGACAAGGCAGGACTAACTTTATTTAAAGTGCTACTATTTAAGCAGAGGGATGAAAAAAATTGGTAAAGTGAAGCAAATGCTGTGGAGACACATTGCCTAGCATACAAAACCCAGTAATGTGGAACTGTGTGTGGCTGGCTCTTGGGATGGCTTTTTCTACATACATCTACAGACAGCAGTTTGAGTCTGGTGGTTAGGGTTGTAGTGTGCATGGTGTTGCTGGTGGGTAGAGTTACACAGCGCATGGCACCTTACCAGTGGCTAGAAGTAGAGGGTGTGTGTTGTTTGCTGGTTTTGTAGCATGTATAAGGTGTGTGGGGCATGTCTGTGCCTTTCGGGGTTGATGGCTGCCCCGTCCTTCTCTGGCTTCTCGGCACTCAGCTCTCATTGGGTTACTGTGAATCAAACCACTAAGCAGTGCTTAATTTGTAAAAGAAAAAGTTCCTGGGATTTTGTCAGGAGGCCACCGCGGCTTGCACCACCCATTGGCACTGCCAGTGACAGAACCTGCTCAACTACAAACCATCTCACCACTACAATTGTGTCATGTTAGACTGTTTGAGGCCCCTATAGCTATAAGAACCACTTGAGTGCCAGGTATTAGTTGTTTTAATGCATGTTAAAAAATAAACAATTGTTGTTCTGCTCATCTCTAAATTAGATAACCAGGGCACCCATGTGGCGGCTGTCCTAAGAGCCAGTGTTGACAATTAAGTGCTGGTGCCGAGCACTGGCAACCACCGGCTCAAATTAAGCACTGCCACTAAGTTGCTTCCATGGCCTCCAGGCGCCAACTGGAGGAGGATAGGACAGGGCATTCATATGAAGAGCTGAGGCAGAACTGAGAGAGGAGTTTGCCAAAATCCAAGAGCTGAAGACACAGCTGAGTTATCAAAAGATTCACCATGTAACTGATACGCCCAAATGTCAAATAAAAATATGATAAAAACTTTTCAAACTAAAATATGTAGTTTCTTGGATGTTTCTGTTTCACTATCATTAGTGACATAGCAAGGGGGGTCCACCGAGGCGGCAATTTTTGGGCAGCGGAATCTAAGGTTAGCAATTTCGACGAGCGCTAGGTAAGTGGTTTTCTTATTTTTAATTTTAATTTCCTAGTCATTGTCTGTCAACTCTCCACACCACTCTAACCTGCACCAGCAGTCTTTAGGCGGCAAACTCAGGGACCGCCCCAGACAGCAAAAGCTCTAGCTACACAACTTACTACATGAGGTTAGATAACTGTATTGACAACAGTTAAAAGTAAATTTTGAGGATGAACTTTCCCTGCCTATAATGCTCTGACAACAGTGCCATGAGTAAAGCAAGAAACTTCAGTTTGTCGTGCACTGCGTATATTGCCAATATGGGGGCTTGCTTACGTAGCAGCATTATTGTCTATGAAACCTTACATAAATTACGTTTTTATACAGCATGAATGCTAGATTTTTTTTTGTATTTAGCTACCACTGGCTTTTCCATAATTAACAAAGAAGCTGACATCTGAAAGGTGCAACACCTCAAGTAGGGGCTAGTATCAATAGTAACAAAACAAGTGCCACTTCCTTTGAGTTAAAGGTTCTCAGAGAGATAACATCGAATTGCACAGCTCAGCTAGATAATGTTGAATTGCACAGCTCACCTACCCTCACGGTGGTTCAGGTTTTACATTTTTGATTACTTGATGTAGTTCAGGATGTGGTTGATGGGATGATCTTAAACAGGCTGTGGAGTACAGGCTATTCACAGCACTCCTTAGTATCTTCTTGACAAGCCCAAATGAAAAATGCATGAAGATTTCAGTGCCAGTTGCTTGCTGGAAACTCATCCTCTGCGCAGTCCGAGGGGGTGTGGTCAGGGCTTTTGCAAATAAGATGCAAGCATGGAAGGCTTGTCTTCTTTTGGGCTTGATAGTCTAGGAGGACATGAAGCTGAACCAAAGCCAGGTATCTGTTTCTTGCTTTCAATGGCTCCAATGGCTTATCCACATCTAGGGCTAGCTGCCACCATACACTTTTCAGCTGAGGGCTCATGTCGAAAGCAGAGTCAGCCATGATGGACAATGCTTACTTGTAAAAGAATACGTGTGGGGGCCAAATTGTTTGCTCAGAAGCCCCTTGCCCCACCCTATTGAATGTCAGGATGCCAAATACAATGGCTGCCTAGTCTTGAATCCACCTCATGCCCCTTTCATCCATTAACATACACTCTTTTCCACTTTATTTCACTTGTTTAGGTTCTTTTTCACCCCTGCTTTCTCCCTTTGTCACTGCTGTTACAATTTTCTCTTCCTCCTTCTTTCACCTTTTTGTGTTTTTAGGTCGAGCCTGGGCAGCACATGCGCAGCTCTTCGAGGCATGCACATTAGAGTATGAACGTGAAGCTCCGCCCACTCTCCGCCCATATTTTTCATGAGCTTGTGTCCTTTTCTTTGTAAACGCTGGCTTCTGATTCGTTATTAGGCTTGTTAGTCCCTCCTTAGTACCGCCTTGTCTTCATTTGTAAGCTCCAATAAGGACTGGCCCTTTTAATTCTGTTGTAACACGGTCTGTGTTATTTTGTCTGTAAACACGATTTTCTTTAATGAGTTTCTCCTACTGCAGGCATGACATGCTTTCCTGCAAAATTCAGCACGCCATGCGCGCTTTGCCTTTCCAAGCAGCCGGGACAATGGCGGACACTTGTTTGCAATGCAATAGGTCTCGCATTTATAAGAGTTTGAGCTATTGGCATTGCAAATGACAATCGCTTAAATTCTCGCAAATGCAAGACGTATTGCTTGGCAAATATTTTTGGGGTCATTTCCAAGCACCGCATGCCATGCTCGCACGTTAATAGAGACCAAGCCCCTTTCTTTACACTAGCTGCATCTAAAGAAAGGGGAGTGTCCGCCATTAAAATGAAAGCGCTGTTTGGGCCGCTTTTACAAAAAAAACATTTGTTTTTCAAACTAATTTTTGGGCGTAAAAACACCCCATAACACTTTGCACTTTAAAGGTGGCTGCACCTCTTTCTTTAGACGTGGCTCGTCTAAAGAGAGGGGCGTGGCCTCTAAGCACATGCAAGCGCGGCATGAGGCTCTTGGAAACAAAAAATATTTGTAATTTTATATATATATTTATTTGAAGAGTTTCATATAGCATTGGCCAGACCCGGAGGTAATCAGAGTGCTTTACGTGAGGATCAGTGGGTTACAGGTTACTAAATTCACATCAGTTACAGTTGCAGTTACAAGTATAGGCTTAGGAGAAAAACATGAGATTACACAATAATATAAGTTATTAGCACGTAGCATAGCCAAGACACGCGTCTAATGGGGAATGGAAGTTATGGGGGAGGTAAACAGGGGAGAGGAATGCAGATAGAGTCAGGTAGACCGGAAGGGGGAAAGTACTTCAGGAGGAACAAAGCAGTCAAAGAGAAAGACAGAAAAAACCGTGAAGAACCATGAGAAACAATGTCCGATGTTCGGCTGGGTAGGTGACGGCCGAGGGAGTGAATCAGAGCCATACTCCTCTATAGCTGCATAGGACAGCTCCACCGGACAGCGGCCAAGGGTACTCGGGCTCCGCGGTAAGTATAAACAGTTTTAGTTTCCGTCCAAGGGGCATCGTCATAGTTCCATAGAAGGCAACGGTCCTGGTGTTACTGCGAAACGCTGTACGCCTCATCCTCCAGCTCGCCCCGTGAGAGGAGAGGTGGAGAGACAGCCCCAAAATCTACAGATCTTCCCCATTCCCCGAAGCAGTAGTGAGTGTTGGGCAACGGTCTAGGAACAAGGTGGTAGGGGTGGAACAACAGGCAATCCCCTCAATAGCTACCTAGGTAGCTCCACCAGGCGTCGCTCCACTGTCGGATTCATAGTATAACATCAGTAAACATTGAATAAAATTGGGTACATAGGGAAGAGATAAAATAAACAAGTCCCAAGGAGCATAGAGGGAGGTGGCAGTGCGGGCCTCCTTTGTAAGTCACAGCTCCACCCAGACTTTGGGTAACAGAGCTCAGCATGACCACTTGGGCTCATTTCAGTATCTGTCTGCAGTGCTGCCAATTCTCTTGCTGCATGGTAAACTGCACTGTTGATGACCATCTGCCTCCACTCCCTTGCAGGCTTCCCACACAATAATGTTTACGCAACCCCAGGGGCGCTATTCATGCTGGTCCCCAAGAAAGCTTTGTCACATATACGGATCCACTCTGGCCTTACTTGGCCATTCTTTACATTACTCTATGCAATTCAATGCTGCATCCAGCTGTTTCCCGTGTCACTGGACAGCCGCCAAAACGCACGATTCAAACAGCCCCTGCATACAGTGTGTTGAGATCTCCTGGCAGCTTTCACAAAATACTTCCCACTCCCTCGTATTTCCCACAGGGAAGGAAGGAGCTCTGGCCACTGTCAGGCCATTAGATGTCACGGTTGTCCGCCCTCAGTTACGGTTCCTGCTGTTTATCACTTACGCTGCGGCCTTGTACTCACTCCACTGCCGGATCAAATTCACTATTGGGCTACTGTAGTCCCCTGGTTGCACGCATCTTGTCTCGGAGGTACGCGCTCCAGTCTCGAGGTCTCTGCCAGCCACCGCCAAGCCGAGGTGAGTGATCACTGGCTTCCGCACCACACACCTTCTCCGTCACAGCGAGCACAGATCGATTTGAGCCGCCATCTTGTGTGCTGTATGCCGTAAGGTAGTTCACTCTGACCTGCGGGTCTGAGGGGGGGGCACTGTCTGCTGGATAAACGGAGGTCCACTACATCGTGGAGCACTTCTTCTGGCCACCGGGTGCGGTCTCACAGCTCCCCAGGCGCCATCTTGGCATATTAACTGGCTGGGACTTCACGACTCAATTCTCTGTGATGCAAGATCGGGGCAGGGTGATATAGAGCTTCAGGTGATCCGCCTGCATTCCAGTTGCGGAATCCTTGTTTTGGATGCGATAACAGTGCGGCGGAATGCCTCTCAGAAAGCTGGTGAGAGGGTTCACTACAGAGCATCAGCTCCGAGTGGCCATCATGGTGAGGCTTCTCCCAGTGCTCTAAGTTACTACTGCAATTCAATAGGTCTCGCATTTGCATAAATTTAAGCTATTGACATTTAAAATGCCAATAGCTCAATGTCCTGTAAATGTGAGACCTATTGCATTGCAAATGCTCGTTCTTTCTCTTGTCCCGGGTACAGGTTTTATGAGGAAAATTAAGTGCTAGTCCAAAAAATGCGTTTCGGGGGACCCCAACTGTCACCACTGGCTCAAATTTAGAACTGATGATGGGAAAACGAGAAAGTGGGTATTCTGGAAAGTGAATGGGCAGCCAGAAGACAGAGTACTTAGTGACTGCTCGTTCGCATAACAAGGATACACATCCATACATACCAACATACCAAATTCAGGCAGAAGACTCATGATTTTTAAAGAAAAACTACTTTATTTGAGCTTTCTCCTGCCTAAAATTTTCTCCCACTATCCTAATTCTAAATCTTAACATCTATGGACAGCATCCCTTAGAATTCTCTGCTTGCGCACTATTTTTCTTAACACATGCATGCATGCAGAAATGCCACTCAGGTCTCAACACTCACCAATTAAGCATTGATCAATGGGATTGTTCATCTAGGTGTACTGCACCCAACCTAAGAGGAGGGAATATTAGAGAGGAAATGATAAGTCCAGGCAGTAACGATCTGTGAGGAAAGTACTGAACTAGACCACCCATTCAATTCTCCCAGCAGGATTGACTTTTTCAAAGACTTGTTTGTTTAATAATGCAGATGCACAACACCAATGCCGGAGGTCTCCAGGCAAAAGTTGTCATTATAGGCCATGCCCAGAATGACTCTTGCCTGGGAGCAAACCTACCAACTTCAAAAACAATTCATAATGTGTAGAGGGGCAAGGCCATGGAGGGTGTGTGGCTTCATGCAGAGAAAAGTCTGAGAATCTTGATAAGGCTGTCAAATATGTGCTGGGATCTTTTCACACCTCTTAATGGGCATCGGCTGCTTATAGCCTCCAAAAACGACCTGGAAGCCCCCTCGATGCAGGAGGTTCAGCTTACCTCCCCGCCACTATGTAATATTGACTCTCCATCAGAGTTAAAGAGTATAAATATTTAGGAATGTGGTTCGGAAAGTCCCTAAAATGGAAATCCCATTTGAATGCACAAAGAATACGAGCGCTGACCTCAGTTAGTGGGCTGAAAAAATGTAATCGATATTATGGAGTAAGGTCAGATAGACCTGTCTTGAAAGCATATATGGCCATGATACCGCCCAGTTCCAATATGGAGCCGTAATATTGTATATCAGTGGCAAAAAGAGGGTGGGATTTTGAAGAGGGAAAATTTATAAAAAATCTATTGTCCCTATCTAGGTCATCTATGATTCAGGCAGTAAGAATAGAAACGGGCATGGTATTTTGGGAGG
This sequence comes from Lissotriton vulgaris, assembly GCF_964263255.1. Taxonomy (NCBI): domain Eukaryota; kingdom Metazoa; phylum Chordata; class Amphibia; order Caudata; family Salamandridae; genus Lissotriton; species Lissotriton vulgaris. The sequence goes on along the minus strand of NC_141700.1, from coordinate 153,535,688 downwards.
TAATGGCACGTATGACATTAATAAGATTCTTGCAACGCCTGGGGAACGGGGAGAAGCAAAAAATAGCACAATGGTGCAAACATGAAATTTTGCAGAGTGATCTGAAATGGGCAGAGGGAGTCAGGAAAACGTTAGCTATAGTATGTAGAGAACTTTGAAATAAACTGTACCCTCATGACTTACACATTGATGCCGTAAGGCGAGAACTTAAGATACTAGGGAAAGGCATTTCTCGAGACCAGGATTGCCAGTACCCAGAGGGGAAAAAAATCTGTGAATTTCATGACTAACTCACGGCAATCTGATCAACAGTTCCCTCACAGAGCTATATTACCCAATCGCTGTCTTAGAAATGAAGTATTAAGATTACAAATAGGAATTAATCCTTGGTATGCGAATGACGAGATTAAAGGGTCTATGATGGATTCTGAAGGGAAGTGTACTTGCAACTGAGGCACAAAATGCCACATTTTGCACATACTACTAGATTGTTTTAATATTCTTACCGCACGGAAACTGTTTTTACGACCAATGTTTTTAAAATACGGTATTAAAAACCGTGCACAGGCAGTAGATTTGTTAATGGAAATGTGCTATTTGGACATAGCATGTGCACTTGGGAGATTTATGTTTGACGTTACAAAAAGTTTTTAAGAGTTTATAGAATCAGGAATTTTATTAACTATATTTTATGATAAAATTAATCAGGGTTGGCAAATTAAATAACTAAGAATCTTGATTTGTCATGAAATTGTATATTTAATATGTATAAATTATTTAATGACACTGTATTATGAACAGAATTAATTCCTCCTTTATGTTAAAGAACCAAGGGTCTAAATAAATATTCTTTTGGATACTGATACTGACTCACCTTTAGGCAACAGCGTGAAGGGAACCGATATTGTGTGACACAAGGTGGCACCATCTCAGTTGGCAGGTCTGTGGGAGGATGGCGAGCATCTAACACCTGTTGGCCATCCTTCCACTTTCAAGTTTGTGTGACCACAGCACGGCTTACATTTGATTTCCAAAAATACCTTCCAGTGGGCCTCTTTAGTAAACGCTTCCATCTCAGACATGGTCTCAGATGGACATCTTAATAATTTTAGGCCTCAGGCGGCACAAGATTGCCCGGTTATTATCTGCTAAAAGAAGCAATGCCATAAGAAATTACTTGAAGGAGAAACATTAATATTTCAGAAAATATAGTGTATTTCAGATACTTTCAACTTCTCCAGAAGCATTACTCAAATGTATTTTTTTGCGACAAAACGTGTACAGCCTATTAATTACACTAGGCTTGTTTTTACACAGTACTTACTCCAAAATGAATTGTCATTTGGACCTTTTAAAATGTAAGACATGTAATTTGTCCTCTCAGTGGAAGTAAATTTTTATTCACAAATATGAGCTTCTGATTGGCACATATATGTCCAACCATTAAATCAAAATATATGCAGAAAACAGCTATTAGAAAAATATATACAATCATAGTTTAATAGAGAAATTATAAGATATTAAACAATACTCTGAAAATAAACACTGAGGAGGAATTGACCTTGCCAATTTCCCAAGTTGTGCTATGCAACTTACACTTATATTGATGCTACTGGCAGCAGGGTCGGCTTTAACACTGGTGGCGCCCTGTGCGACAATGCTTGTTGGCGCCCCCCCACCCCAATGACCACCTCTGCCATGGATTCCCTCACTAGCACCCTTTAACAGTGCCCCTCTAGTCTCCATAACCACTGTCCCTCAGATTCATTTAGTTTTATAGCGCCACTCATACCAGTGTAAGGTGTCGGAGCACTTTACATCACACACATTGCACAGAGACAATATGTGTGTAAATCAGTGTTTATGAAATGTTACTTCAGACAGGACTACATGGTGTAATGTAGGAGTGACATGTCATCGATACTGGTAGGCCATATAGTTTAAGAGTCCTTATTCTATAAAGCGCAAATTCAGAATTTAAAACATAATACCATTATTAGGAGTTCTCTTTAATAATAAGAATTTTTTTCAACCCAAATAAACCCTTTTGACAAAAAATTAGGATAATGAAAGACTGGGGGAAAAAACATATAGCTCTAACATCTACCTTGCGGGTTGCACGCAGCTCTTTGATGACAGTTAATTGGTCAATGTTAGGATTTTGACTTATAAAGGAAAAGTAACAAAAGGAGCGCTCTTACAGAAGCAGTGACCCACTGACCTATTTACAATATATGCAGTTTGTTAGCTGCCTGGTACATGTTCTTTCAACCCTCTGGCTACCTTAGGATGAGTCAAAACTTCCACTTAACAAACCTCCAGTCTCTTTCCAGGAAGACGGTATTTTGACATTTTATTTGATGCCTGAAAATTGTTGGAGGCCAGGATGCGGCAGCAGGTGTTCTTAAAATGATAATATGCTGGCAGAAATGACTCCCCCACCCCAAGTCAGCGCCCGGTGCAATGGCACTGATCGCACCGCCCTAGAGCCAGCCCTGACTGGCAGGAAACCCCTTTATTTATATATCCCCCGTTCACAATGTTCACAGATGACTCTAAAAGGCCATTCTGAGGTAAATGTAGATTTAGAATTAGTGAAACATTTGAAATTAGAATTCACGATTTTCCTAGTGATGTTTATAAAAAGTAAAATTCCTGTTTTTCGGTTGGGGTGGTTAGTTTTTAATGCAGTGTATTGAGGTGTGTGCCCATGCTTCGTGGTTTCAAATCGTTATTTTTTTAAGTCTCAAAAGGCAGACTTTGTCACTGAACACTGCAGCCAGTATTTTAAAGCAGAACTCTTTGGTCCTATTAATTCTGGGCTGATAATCCTGGTTTGTCACAAGCAGGTAAAATCTGGAACAATGTAGACATGGGCAAGTGTGTTTTGCAGCTTAGAATCTGGGAAAACGTGTAGGGCCCGATTCACACTTCTGTATTTGGCTATGACAAGCAGAACCTATTTTACAACTACGCAATTCTCCACCATGAGTTAGTAGAAAAATGCAGTAGTGATTCCGATTGGAAGTGTTGTGAGTAGCCCCGAGGATCACGCAGTTATCTGCCTTGAATGGTATTTAACACCCACAAACTTGTGAGTCAGTGGACATTCACAAACTCCAATCTGACACCTTCCCATCCAGGAAACCAAGCTATACTACAAGAACGAGCAAACCAAATTGAAATGGGAAACAAATCACCCCCAAACATGGTAGAGGTGTACCAGAAATGCTTCCCCATAGAGAAAAAAAAGGAAAAATGTTCATTCGAAAATCGAGAAGCATTTCTTCAGTGTGGAATTTCACACTGTGGGGCACATCACGATGCCAGTGGGACTGCCACTGACAGGCTGTCTGTGGTGGTCCCACCGAAAGACAGCCCTTTGGGCTGACCTCTGCATAAGGATGCAGGCAGTTGGACCCTTGTCTGCCAGGGGACAGACCGCAGCCTCTGCAGGAACTATTAATCCCAATGGGGCAGTGGTCGGAATCGTGATCCAGAATGGAGGCGTGCCTGCTCAGGCACTGCCATCAGGATCACGATGTCCATTTCCCACAGCCTTTTTATGGTGATGCCACCACCACGAAAAAGCTGTCAGAAAGGGACTTTGGGGGACCCAAGCAGGGCCCCCGTACACCTTGGGCCACTACTAACTGTACAGGAGGCACATGTGGGCCCCCAAGCATCCATGCACCGTGTGCCAGGCACCACATTGTGCCAGGCACACAGTGCATGGACGTTTAAAAAATGCATTTTTCTATTGCAGCTTGTGCTGCGGCCCTTTTCTGGGTAGGACCACCAACTCCTAGTCGGCTAGTCTCAATCATGCTTCGATGGCAGTCGAACGCTCGCCTGACTGCCAACGTAATGAGCCCATATATGCTGGAAACACAAGGTAAGAGGACAGGGCTTTCACTATCCTTTTGCAGATGCCCTCTTTCTGCCAACATCGAAACCTTGCAGCTGTTACTTCTGCTCTAGTAAGCTGATAATCTTAAAATAAAAATGTGCACCTTGTTGCAGACAACGCAGCCTTTCGTTCTTCTGGGATGGGAAGCAGCGTTTACATCGCATGCGGCACAATGCATGCGATTACAACGCAGTCTTTAGAACGACCGCATTGATACAACGCTAACCATTACAACACAAGTCGTTTCTACGACTTGCTGTAGGGGGCGCTCTAAACTAAGGAAGAGTATAATTTACTATTCAACACCTTCCCTACTGTTGCGCAAGCTGGAGTTGGAATAGTAAATTATACTATTCCTAAATCCAGCGCGCCCCCTACAGCAAGTCGTAGAAACGACTTGCGATGTAATGGTAAGCGTTGTAACAACGCAGTCGTTGTAACAACTGCGTTGTAATCGCATGCGTTGTACCGCATGCAATGTAACATCGCATATTCTTCTGGGATGAATATAATAAGCACCAGTGCAGTTATCAATTGTGACTCTAATTATTTCTGAATCGCACAACTGTGGTAACAAATGTATGTAAGAGATCAGTGCCTATACTCATTGACATATGTAAAACCAAGCATGGCCAAATCCAATAGATTTGACACACCCTTGAGCTGACAAAAGCTATTAACAAATGCCTACTATAATGCAAAAACATTTTTTAAAGTTATTGCTTGTGTATACAATGCATGGATGCGAACAATAAATGTGTGGTGACAGAGTGTATATTAAGATATAAAAATCGTCCATCATGCATTCAAATGTAGGTTGAAGTAAACACCCAAACAAAAAATAGAAAGAAGGTGACACTAAATTACTCCTGTAGCTGATCAAAGATGTGATTGATAAAGTCTCAAGCCAATGACTGGCTGAAGCTATGGTAGGAGGAGGCTGAACCATAGGCCTGTAGAGTATGTTTAAAATAAAGTGTGTTTGCCGTGAATGAGCAAGCACCATTACATGCAAAACCGATAGAGGACTTAAATGTGAGAGCTTGTTTCCATATGCGTTGGAAGTGGGGTGGAGGCGGCTGCAGCACCCAGAAAATTGGCAAGCTGGAGCTCAGAAGGTGAATGAGCAATACAGATGGCTTTAAGTTTTGTTTTTATCGTGTCACATTTGCTATGCATTTAATAACAGGTTAAATGTCAGGCTATGTCTTCAGACACATTATTATTTTACTATGTAGATTGATGGTTACATTTCATATTCTGCAAAGTTTAGTTGATGATGTAAAGTGAACTATCTGGCATTCTTGCTGGGGTATGGGGAGTATGAAAGGAAAGGCAGTAAGATGTCATTTTTTCTAATACATAATAACCTCAATATCTGTAAATGAACTGTATAACTATTTAGAAACATATCAGCAGTTAGCAAAACACAGATGAGGCACTTTTTTCTAATTCAGAAATGTGATAGAAACAAAGGGACAAATTTACAAGCCCCTTACGCCAGATTTGCGCTGCTGTTGCGTCACAGCACACTGCTGCGGGCTATTTACAACGTGGCGCTCTAGGGAGATTCGTCACGTTGTAAAGCCCTGCGCCACATGTGGGCGTTCCTGCACAGGGGTGGCGTTACGGCGCAGGAACGCCTCCGAAAAGTGGCTGAGTGAAATCTACAAGATTTCACTCAGTCACTTTTACGGCCATGCTGTGTCAAAACCCTGCGCCTGCTTGAAGCACACGTAAGGATTGACGCAGCATGTTAGGGATAGGGGCACCCCGAGTCTTGCTGGAGCTGCGTTGCGCTTGCGACGCAACTCCATCAATGCGCCACCTTTACGCGGGGGATGCGACACGCATATGTCCATCCGTGAGCCACGGAGAGCCGCATTGTAAATGCGGCGCATCAGTGGTGGCGCACGGGTGGGCAGATGCGTCGCAAATCTTCTGGCGCATCCCTGCTGATTAGCAGAGATGCACCAGAAGTAGTAAATATGCTCAGCTGATTTTAATAGGATCAAAACAGATCAAGACTTTACTGTGTAATGTGCACATAATAAATATTTCCTGAAACACAATTTCCACACACTATGGTTTGAGCACTATATAGTTTTATCACTAAAACTGCATGTCAGTGCGAATTTTGAGGCCATTTCAATGGAAGATGTGCTGTCTGTAAAAGGTAGTGCGCTACCACATAAATGTTTAGTAATATATTTGTGACATTGTGCTCCAAAATGCACCCTCAGCTACATACCACTTCCCTGCCGAATTGGTGTTTCACAATCCCTATGACTTCAGTGATGGAGCCAGAGCTTTAAGTGGGATGAGAAAATTGAAGCGGACACTCAAAAGGGCGTGATCAATGTAATTAAGGATGTGGCTTATAAACTGAACACATGTGCTTAGCTTAGTGTGCCGCCCGACTGATATTTTGCTGCTTCTCTCATTACATCCAGATATAACAGACAGCAAGCAATATTACACTTAAATAAGCAACAAACCATGGATTCGTATTATAGCATAATGAAAAGGCTTTGGTTCTGAAATGGCGAGACTGTGAAAGAACTATAACGTGTTTCTTTGGCGTTACCTCAAAGGTTTTGAAGGGTGGCACTGCTGCAGAGTTAAGATTTATTTTTTTCATCCTGAGGGTGAAGTCATAAATGTAGAGCCCAATGGGGACACGTCTCAGCAGCTGCTTTGTAGAGCTGCCGGTGCTGAGATCGGGCAGGACCCGGCACACTTAAAGCCCTGGACGTAACATTGACAGCAGCACCCTCTCTCGTAAATTGTTCCTGTACCGATGGTTGCTTCGAAGGAAGGGCCCAGCTCGTTCACACTATTTAGTGTCAAAAGGTGCAGACTGTCATTTGTTGTCATCATTAGAATTTTGGTGAATCGACGTCCATGGCCTCAGATCTCAAGTGGGTCCCATCTATAGAACAGGCGTTCCGGAATAGCGCGTGCTCGCCATAAAGCGCCTCGGCGCCTCGTCGGGGTAGTAAGCGCTGTTTTTTATTGATTTATTTATTTTATGCATTTTTATAAAGCGCGGACTTTACCCGAAGGTGTCAGGGCGCTGTACAATAGAACCAGTTATGTTACATGAGAGAAATGTTACAAAAATGGAACGTACAAAAATCGCAGGACACAGAATCAAAACACAGCAGGCAAAAGGAACACAACATCAAACACAGCAAGTAAGGAATGTACAAATATAGCAAATTTACAATGACTAACGAACTTCCTGGCGGGGTCTGAGAATGAAGGAATATGGTACAGCACACCGTCAGCATCTGCGGCGGCTAATGCACGTGCAGCAGGCTGTCCTCGTGCTATCTCGTTCGAACAGTGGCCTTGACGGTTTGCTTGTTTAGCAAGCATCAGACAGCTGCGGGGCTGGCTCGGAGACAGACGCAGCAGCAGGAGTTCACACTTTGGAACTGCTCCAACAGCATCACTATTGGCAACTGCCTTGAAAATATACAGGGAACAAACAGCAGACGCACAAAGTAAACAGATCAGGCAGTAATCCCTCGCAGGAAGAGGAGCTCTCCTGATGGGCGTACAGACAGCCCTGCTCTGCGCCAACACGAATATCATTTCATCCCCTCGGTCGGGGACGAGGCGGCTCGCGCCACTTCATCTCCGGCAGGCGACGGAGCCGTCATCGCGTCCTGTCCGAGCTTGCAGCGCACGTGGGAGCGCGCGCGGGCTCGGAGGGACAGAGGGCGCGCGGGCTCAGGAGAGCAAAGCCTCCTCCCTGGGCTCGGAAATGGCGCCTTCGGTCTCTTCGGGTTCTTCAGTGTACCATGAACCGTTCATGAAAGACCGTTATTTGCTAAACAAGAAAACGGTCTAAATGAATGAATGAGGTGTTTATGGTCTCATGTAAAAAAGCAACACATTTAGTGAGTGGATTTGGACCAAATAGAGTCGGGAAATGTCAGAAAAGGGATAATTTTATTTAAAAAGTAAAAAAAAAAAAAAAAAACTGGCGTGAAGTTAGAAAATCCTTCAGCCTTCCTTCCTTTCCAACGCTCTTCCTTTCTCCATCCAGCTCTCACATCTTTGTTCTTGTTCTCCCTCTTTCGCTTTCTCCCTCCCTCTGTCCTCTCTTCCCCCATTCATTCTCAAATGTTCCTCTCTCGCTCTCCCTTTTCCTCCTCCCTCCTTCATCCTTTCCTTCGAGATTTACATAAATTCATAAAAAGGCCAACAAAAAAGGGCTACCAGGCCCATCCAGTTCCATCTTTTGGTCACCATCACAGCCGTTAGAGACAACCCCCCCCCACCCGCAGTACCCCGCTTTATGCGAGCCACTGAGTAGGCCCAAAGAGAACGACTTTTCAAACCGAACATAACTAAACTGGATTAACTGAACACAAAAAACATAACTGCATCATAAGAGACCTGCCCCGTGCCAGAAACAAGAACGAACCGCCCTGAGACCAGGCCCCGGTGCATGCAGCCTCTCTCTTGTGGTATGCCTGAAGAAGGTCTAAGAACTGCAGCTTGGCTCTGTGATTGGCTGTGTTTGCCATACTCGAACCTGAGAATAATTTTAGGAAATTCATTCTTTCACCTCAGTCCATTGGGGTCTGTTCCAGTGGCTAGGACTTGTTGCGTAGAACTCTGAACTGGTCAGACAATCGCCCTACAACATACAGCTCCTAAATGATTACAGCCTAAAGATAAAAGACTAAGACTAAAGATTTACTAAGACTAGTAAACCTGGCAATGTGTCAAAATGCTACGCCTTCCCTTCCCAACGCCTTCCCTTGTGAGACAAGGAGAAATATCTTCATTTCTCTTTGTTATTTCTCATATCTACTATTCTAACTCTAATAGAGCAAACATTTGGGAAAGGGCATGTATTTGGTTTGGGGTATATTTAATATTCTATATCTAGACTAGAAAACATTGAGAAAAGTGTATACATTGAGGGGGTCAGATTTAGTATTCTAATTGGACTCTAACATATATTGGGAAAATTGAATTCATTAGAAGATTTATTACACTCAAATAATATATATAAACATAAAAACTATTATATAAATACACAAATAGGGATCAAAATAAACAGTATTTTCAACCACCTCAAGCATAACACACAAACATAAAAGCAATAAAATATGTTATGACACAAAAATATTATTTAACAAATACCCCAATTAAAAAAATCCCAAATTAAAATATAAAACTTACAAAAAGTATGAAATAATAAAAACCCCAGCCATAAAATGTTAAGTATTAAACAAATAACTATTAATATGTACCCTAAACATGTCAATACCCACCCAAACCCAAACAGATAACACTATCCACCAAATTACCCAAAATAGTAGTTTACAAAAACATGTATACATTTATTACAATGTTAAAATATTTAAACATACACATATCTACAATAAAAAAAATAGCATAATTAATATAACAGTTATTAGCAATTTAAACACATTTTAATTTAACAATCAATCAATCAAATGACTTTATTTCGATCACTGAGGATCATAAAAGTACACCATATAGTTACACAATTACAAACACACAGTATAAATAAAACATTTTATTATAAATAAACAATTACAGTCGATTTACAGTCACAGGAGAGTGAGTCAATCAAAGTGCATCAGTGTTAGCGCAAAAAAAAGGAATTCACTAAAGTAGCAGCATGAATAAATTGCATAATTATTTACAGTTTCAAGCTTCATCACGGTGTTCTTGGAGGAAAAATAGAATATGATTAAAACTAAGCTCTTATTTTAAAAGAAAAATAGAACATAGCATAACAAATAGATATTCACAGCCTATTCACAGTACAGCAATAAAGGTTAATCCAAGAACATCAGTGTTTGTACAGACACATCCTTATTAATACTATTAAAAGAAAAACTTTTTAACACTACTCATATGAACCACCAATAAACCCCATTACCAGAAATTAATATTATATAAAAAAAACTTTATTATACATGTAAAGAAATAAATTATATATAGTTTAAGTAACACTACCCACCTGAGCCCCAATAACAGCAGAAACAGAACTTAATAAACAGTACAATCTATTTTAAACTTAGAAAGTGTTGTAAAATAGTTTTAAAAAATGACACACTAATATTTTTGTGCCCGCTATATTTTAGTAGTTATGGTATTTTGACCACAATATTATGGAAATAGAATATTTTTCAGTCGACATTTAGGTGGACAACCTACTAAGAAAAGCAAGACAGCATAGTTTCAATTGTCCCTCCTGAAACTCTAGCGCGAAAGTTAAGTCCATTTAACCTTTGAAGAATTGATCCTCTTCCACCCGATTGGAGGCAAAACTATGCTCTACACCCTCACCAAACCTTACCAGCTCCTCTAAAATGCTGTGGCGCCGCCACAAACAAATGGTGGTGGGGCGAGTGGAGGGAACATGGGTGGGGGAGAGCGGGTGGGGGACCACAGGTGTGGGTCACACAGGAGGGGGTTAGTAGTAATATATTTAAAGAAAGAACTTACCTGAAGCCTCCGGCCACCTCCCGCGTTGCGCCTCCTGTCCTCTTCCTGGTCTCAGCAGCCTATGGGACAGACTCTCATCCAATCCCATGCTGCAGAGCAGCGCAGGGATTGGCCTAAGCAGGCTGGAAAGCAGCTCCGTTCAGACCACGGAGTCTGTGGGGTTTCTCCATCCCAGCTGTTCAATGCAGCCGGGCTGGAGAAACCTAAGTGCGCATGTGTGTTTGGCCGACCTGAGACAGCCAGCCAAACACATATGCTCACTTAGGGAGTGTACATAGCACTCCTCCTCCCATGCCCCACCCCTCCCTGCACAAGCTGGCTCAGACCCGGCAAATGAAAAATGAAACAATGCTAGAACATTGTTTTATTTTTCACATGCTGGCTCTGAGCCAGGCAGTGGGGCAACGCTTCTCCGCCATTGCGGAGGAGCCGCTGCTGCTAAAAGGTATACTATGGGAAGTGCTTGTCTCATAAGTGGAGTGAAGAAATTTGACCACATCAGTGTCAACTCTTTGGCACTTCTTTACTCCCAATACAGTTCCACTTAATTTTTAAGACCAGCTGCATAACCAACAAGTTCTTCAGAAACAAAACCAGAGCGTACCTGACCGACAAGCAATCGATCTCAAGGAGACAGCGTGCACTGGGAGCTAAGATATCGCCAGATTGGAAACTAAGAATTGTGTCAAGGAAAAGATCAAAACGCAAGCCTTTTCAGTATAGGCATCAGTGTTATTGAACATCATGCCTACTGACATTAGATCTGCTCCTACCGGGAGCAATTCAGAAGAAACTAAGGATGCACATCTTCACTGAACATTACCCCCACCACCATTATGCAACACCCTCTGCTTTCCTGTTAACATTCTTTTTTTTTCTCCATAAGAGTTTTATTGAGAATTGCCAAGTTAACACTGCTTTAAGCCTACAACCCTGAGGCCGGCTGCTTTTCATAAACATTTTTGAGAAACGCATTTTACACAGCTGTTTAGCCGACAACCATCGGTCCGGCAGCGAAATATCTGAAATGGCCTACGTACCACAACCTTATTTATTACAAAATCGCATTGGCTCTTACTTTTTATATTTTTAAAACGTAACTTCAACTCCTTGACTCAGTATTGTACGAAAAATCCTATATCTCTGCCCTATCCGTACATATGATCACATGTCTCTATTCAGATCGTACCCCCCTACTTTCACCCTGGTACGTATTGCCTGTCACCCAAACCATATAATCCTGTATTACCCTTAATTCACTCATGTCTGTTAACATTCTTGAAAACAAACCTTTGGCTCTTGTCCTTCTCTTCAGCACTGTTTTCTAGCCAGGCCCAACCTATATAAGTATCCTAAAATTAATCTACATGCATCCTTTTCCTCTCCATTTTTAGGTTGATGTGTAATAGTGCTTTTACCATTCAAGGAATACATATTTTATTCCATATTCACTGCAAAGGCCATTGGTGAAACCTACATCAACTGTTGCCTTCTTTGGCTCAGGAACTACCAGCCATGGCTTGAAGCAGTGTCAACAACATCTTGGATCAACCCTCAGGGGTATTTTTGTATAATCTGCTTTCTATTGGCTATTGAACGTATCCTTGTGCAGGACTGTGAGACTGTTTTATATGTGAAAATAATTCTTTAATCAAACATTTAGTTTGATATCTCATCTAACCGCTACATGCTTAAAGCAATACTTTTTAAATTATTTCACAATAAAGTAGGCATTTTTATTGCAGTTGTGAAAACTTGTGTAGATCTCAAATCAGTTGGCTTTGCATGTGCTTATCAAAATAGGGATTTTGGGAACGCATCAAAAATTGCAAATGTTTATTCAAGCTCCTCCAGCTGTGGGTCGAGGTCCTTACCATATTCATTGAAGGAGACTTCAAGTATGCACCGTTAGGTTGGCTTGGCATCCAAGGGGCAGGAGGCGAGGTCACTATGCTCACGGTTCACGGTAGTCGGGAATGTTGCCATGGCATGGGAAAGATCTGCGATGAGGGGTCCTCACATTGGACGCCAGCAGCGGCGACCGGCACAGGTAAACACAGTGAGGCGAGGGCGGGGCAGGGTGGGAGGGGGAAATTCGACAGACGATGGAATAGGTATAATTAAATAAAAAATAATGAATATTCCTTTGTATGCCGCCTTCTCCCCTGCCGTGTCTCGCCCCGCCTCACCTCACTTACGTGAGCCGGCCGCCGCTGGACGCCAGACTATTGCGTCAAGGTATACCAGCTGATCACGTTATTCATTGGCCAAGGATTTTGGGATAAGCAGTCAGCCAATAGGGAACCAGCGGCATGGATCAGCATGCTCCCACTGGCCGCAGGAAGTATTAGGCTGCAGTGGACTTGCGATTATGACGTGGTCACAACAATCATTTTGGTACTCCAGCCCATACATTCTTTTTTGATTATCTTTTAACAAGTACTGAATTCATGCAATTAACAACTAGAATTTGCCTGCTTCCACAGACGTCAGCCCTGAGCAGGTCATCTTTGGAGTACTGTCCACTAAAAGAAACTGCTCACTCTAATAATGAATGAGTAATTCGTGAGAGTGCGGCACATGCGAGAGGTCAAGTAGTGGTAAATTAACTCGAGGCTTAGGTAGGCACTCTTGTCATTGCTCAGTTATCTGAAAAAGGCTTATAATACAGACTGACAAATATCACACAGTGTTTAGAAAATTGAAGAAAGGTAAAATAATATCATAAAAATGTTAGTAAAACATGTCTTTCTTGTTAACAAGAATCAGCAAAATATACACATTCCTAACAAGAAAATATAAGCGTTCACTACTTTCTAGCAAGTCACAACACAAATTAAAAAGAGACTAATACATTTTTTTAAATGTGCACATTTCTAACCGGAAACAATAAAATTAGAAAAAATGCTACTAACACCAACATTTAATATATACACATTTCTATACAGAACGACAAAAATAAAAATAAAATTCTACTAACACTAAAAATAAAAACAAACACATTTCTAACCAAACCAAAAAAATTCGAAAAAATCCTACTAACACCAAAAAATAAACATTTCTAACCAGAACAAAATTAGAAAAAAGGCTACTAACACCAAAAATAAAAAATATAAATATTTCTAACCAGAACAACATTAGAAAAAATGATACCAAAAATAATTACATACAAATTCCTGACAAGAAACGTAGTTAAAGGAACGAAAAACCTATGACCAGATGTACGACCCTTGTAAATTGCGCCTCGCAATTTGCGCTCGATTGCGAGGCGCAAATTGCGAGATGCAAATTACAATGTACTACAGTGTCAGAGACACTGATTGCAATTCCCAATGGGGTAGCAAAATGGGAGGCTGATGAATATTAATGAGCCACTAGCAATTTACGATCCCATTGAGAATGGCTGGCCCTCCCAGGGATGGTGGCCTGCTGGGCTCAGCAGACCTCTATGTCTGGGACTGCTTGACAATAAAGCAGTTTTTTTAAAAATGCAGCCTGTTTTCCTTAAAGAAAAAAGTAATGCATTTTTTAAAAAATGAAACGTTTTCGTTTCATTTTTTAAGGGCAGGTAATGGTCCCTGGGACCACTGCCTGCCCCCCAGAAATATTTCAGAGCCAGTCACAAAGGGGAAGGGGTCCCCTGGGGACCCCTTCCCATTTGCAACTGCATTACTACCCTCTTGAAGAGGGTGGTAATTTGCAAGTGTTTTGCAACTGCAATTGCGGCCGCAAAACATTGGTATATGGCTTGTGACTCGCTATTAGGAAGGGAACACCCCTACATAATAGCGAGTCGCAAAACACTATGTTGCGAGTCTCAAATTATTTGCGGCTCGCAAAATAGTGTGTGTACATGACCCTATCAGAATTAGCATGCACAAACGGTTCGCAAACCCGTTTGCACATGCTAATTCTCGTCGTCAATCTGGCCCTTAGATACTTTCATTACGGGATCTTCATGGCAAAGTAATTGCAGCTCCTCTAGGCAGGAAAAGGTAAATGTCCAGGTCTTTTATATCGCTTTGTACTGTTGTTTTCACTTTCGATTTGGAAGGTAAAGGAACTGAAGTAGAGGTTGATGTGGGCTGTTGCCAATGGGAGGCACTTTTGCCAGGTGAGGCAGCCGGGACAGGATTGTAAACCACTTTCCACGAAGCCCCATTGAACCGTAAACTTCTTGGGTACATTTCTTAGCCAAATTAACAGATTACAATGATTGTAACTTGGGGTGTGGGACATTTGTGTAATTTCCCTTTGCCTAGACCCAGTTCTAGTGGTGCACGATAGTGAGAGTTACAGCAAAACCTTGATGGAACAAGCATTTACAATGCAATGGTTTCGCCTTTGGAAAAGTTTGAGCTATTGGCATTGTGAATGACAAACTTTTTATTTATGTGTTGGTTTTGAAAACATCATTTCAGACTGAAGCATTTTCAATATTCTATACAACTAAGCCATAGTTGTTGCTTATTTATCTTATACAAATACCACTGACAAAGCCAATAGTCCTGGCTTGTTGTAGGTGTAATGTTACTTATTGTATTATATATCTGGATGGAAAGACAGAAGTAGAAAAATGCCGGTCAATTGGCACACTATGCTAAGCACAGATTTTTAGTTTACGTGGTTTTAAGCCACGTACTTAATCACATCGGCCAGGCCGCTTTGAGAGACCCTCCAGTTTTTTCAACCCACTTAAACCCCTAATCTTACATGTTTAGATCAGTCTATATGAAAAGTTACACAAACAAATGTGTATTACTGTTCCGTGATCTGCAGGTACACGTTCTTTGCAGCAGGCATATTAACCCTCTGCGCTACTTTATAATGAGTCAAAACCGCCCCTAGACAAAACTGATGTCTCTTCAACAGGAACATTAATCACCACTTATCTTGATATTTGTATCGTTCCCCGAAATCTGCTGGACACAACAAGGAAACAGCATGTGCTTTTAAAACCGAAAGTTATTTCTGCACACAGAGCCTCTCCCGAGATCAGTGCCAGGTGTGGCTGCACCGGTCGCACCGCCCTAGATCGCGCTACCGAAAACTGCAAATAAATAACCCTGTAAACAAAACACGTAATGCTGGCAATAGAGTAGGCTGGTTTGACGGGAAAGTACTAGTGACAAAGTACATTCGACCCCAATGTGAAGATTATACCATTGATAGCAATACCATCCCATCAACTTTCTGGGTTTTGAGCCTGGCCAATCAGCGATCAACCCTCTGGAACTCGAATCAAGAAATTCGTAAAGGTCAGGCGAGGGTTGTGCAGGCCTGATCAGTCAGAGCATTGCTGAGTGTGACTGGCGGTAGGTGGTAGGGGTGTAATTGGCACTGGTATAGGCCTTAATTGGAGGCATGTATCCTCCCCCCCTCCCCCAGGTACCACTAGTATTGATCTTGACGCCTTTGGGGTCAAGGGTCATAAAGCAGAAGCAGAAACTAAATGTAAACACGGCTGCAAGAGCCTGGGCTCGCAACAAATAGGAGTGTATTGATGGGCTATGGGTGGATGAGGGAGTAGGTCAACCATGTGATGTCATCTAGGTCAAAGGGTATCTCTTCAGTTGCCCTTGTCATCTTATTGACTCGCTGCTCATGAGCTTGAACTGCACATCAAATACCTTGTGATGGAGAGGACACGTGGACCCCGTTCAATAAAGTGTTGTGTTTCAGGGGGTGCGCCCTGGCTTAAATGTTGCACATGGTCAATCTCTGACGCATAAAAAGGTTTTGGGACACTTTCGTGTTGTTTAGACAAGAATTAAACCACAGTATGTGCAGCAATGCCATGCTTTAAACAAAGTAAACATTGACCTGTGAAAAGACGTGTACGCAGGTGTGGATAAAGTTTGTAAACAGAACAGTAAGCAGAAAAGTTGTACAGAGACAGAATTCACGACTGCGGGCGAGTACTTGGGGGCACCACCTGTTTCATAAATTCTTTGTATTGCCTAACGAAAAACACCACTCCTTCCCATATATACATTTTGCACACGTGAGCACGACATGCCCAAGATCACAGAGCGTGCAAAGCGAAGCCAGGACATACAATCTGCTCTGTACACACGACATGCCCAAGATCACAGGGCGTGCAAAGCGAAGCCGGGACATACAATCTGCTCTGTACATATTAAGCACCCGGTCCTTTCCTCATCTTGTGATTCACTGTGGACGAGTCTTACCTTGTCACTCAGACCCCTGGGCTCCTCTTCCTGGGGGTTGGGAGAGAGGACGCGACCCCCCTGCACCGACTCCCGTCCTCTCTCATCTAGGGGCTGTCTAGAACAATACACCATCTAGGTGGGGGTCAGTCTAGCTGCAGAGCATGGCTGTGCAAATGTCATTAGGCTGAAGGTCAGGGCGCGTAAAACGCAGACTTTAGCACGAATCAGATGGTCTCAGTGACATTTTATGGGATAATTAGAATAGGCAATTGTTGGGCATTTTATTTTCAGCGCAAATCCCCTTCTGGACAGTCTATGGCTTGTTTCAGCTCAGACGCCATCAGTAGAGGTAACCCTTAAAAAACATGAGAGGGAGGGCATGGGGTGGGGAGGGAGGGTCACTCATCTGCACAAAACGACAGCAAAAAAGAACCTTCTACACGTAGCGCCGTAGGCTTTATATAAACGTTTAATTTTTAACGAACCAAATGTTACTCATTGTTTTGACTTGCTTCGGGGTTTCCAGCTCATGGCTAGTTGCAGGTAGCAAACAGATTTCTGCAGCACGTACATAACTCATCAACCTATCTATCCTATGCTACACACTAAATTTAAAATGTAAAACAGGCAAAAAGCGCGACTTGTAGCCGTAGTGATAGTGCTTGAAGGAACGCTGACACCCGAGGAATACGGGGACGGGTAATAAGGGGGCTTAAAAGGAGTTAAAGTCACCGATAAAAAAAAATACCAGAGCGACGACTTTTGTATGTCCTCTACATATATTAATACCGGAAAGTGATATGGATTTCGAAAAAAAACATTAAAGGCAAGAGGGGAACAGCAAGTGGGAGATTCACGGAAACGCAGAAAAAAAGGTTTTGGGACACTTACGTGTTGTTTAGACAGGCATTAAACCACAGTATGCGCAGCAATGCCATGCTTTAAATAAAGAGTAAATGTTGACCTGTGAAAGACGTGTACGCATGTGTGGATAAACTTTGTAAGCAGACCAGTTGTTCAGACACAGAATTCACAACTGCAGGCGAGGAAGCGGGAGGGGGGGCGGGAAAGACACGGAAGCGGGAAGGGGGGGCGGGAAAGACAAGGAAGCGGGAGGGGGTGGCGAGGGGGTTGGGAACGGCGCACGGACAGCGCGGGGGGGGGCCGGAAACAAGCGGCGGCGGGACTTCCGGCTTGCTTGCGGCCCGGCCGGACCAGATTCGGGGGCGTTCCTGGCTTTTGGCTGACGTAGCATGACGTAGCCAAAAGCCAAAAATTCTCGGGAACGCCCCGAATCTGGTCCGGCCATGACGGACGCCTCTCTGTTCCAATGGCTAGCCTCCATTTATGGAGCTAGCCAATGAAACAGAGGGCGGATTCCTCGAGCAACATACTGTACCTCATTAGATTTCTCCTGCGCAAAAGCTGCTTGCGCAGCTTTTTTGCAGTCGAAACCTAAAAATGTCCAAGTGTCTTCAATGGGAAGATTGGGACACTCAAGGGATATACGCACAACATAGAAGTTAAGAGTAATGCCATTCCAGCAATGCACAAAGTGCGCAACTTGTCGTTTTCTGTGAAGGAAGAAGTGAAGGAGCAGCTGGACCAACTTCTCAAGGAAGGTGTTATAGAACGTGTCGAAGCTTCTGAATGGGTAGCCCCATTAGTCGTGGCAAAACGGCCCAACGTCACTTTGAGACTGTGCATAGATTTGCGTGATCTAAATAAAAGCATTGTGGTTGAACAGTATCTCTTGCCAATAATCAATGAGATGCTGGCCAAAACCAAAGGGGCGAAGTGGTTTTTGACCATAGATTTGAAATCCGCATATCACCAGGTCCCCCTTCACCGAGAGAGCAAGAAACTTACCACGTTTGTGACACCTTCCGGGTGTTACTGTTTCAACAAAGTCCCTTTTGGATTGGCGACTGCGGCCGCAATGTTCCAGAGACTAATACAGAACATCTTCGCAGACATTCCGGATTTGTTGACGTTCCAAGACGACATACTTGCCATGGGAAAAACCAGGCAAGAGAACGATGAAAAGGTAAATCTAGTTCTTGAAAAACTTTCAGCAAAGGGCTTGACAGCGGAGTACAAGAAGTGCAGATTTGCCTGTCGCAAAGTTAATTACCTGGGGCACGAAATAACTGGTGAAGGCAATTGTCTCAAGAAGGAACTTTTGGAAGCCATTAATGATGGCCCTGAGCCGAAGAACAAGGAGGAGTTGGGATCCTTCCTAGGATCGGTCGAATTCTATGCAAAATTCGTAAAGAACTTCTCCCACAAGACTTACCCCCTAAGACAGTTATTAAAAATGAAAACAAGTTTCAGTGGGATGATGACTGCCAAAGCACATTTAATGCTTTAAAGAAAGATCTGTGCTCAACTGTCCCACTGCAAGGTTTTGACCCCATGCTTCTGAATATAATAACGACGGATGCTAGCTGCAGAGGATTGGGGGCTGTCCTAAACCAGACAGATGCTAATGGTAATGAATGCACCATAGCCTTTGCCTCACGTTCCTTGACCCCAAGTGAAGAGACATTTTCTGTCATCGAGTGTGAGGCACTGGCATCTATATGGGCCCTTGAACACTTCAGGCAGTTTGTTTGGGGCGGCAAGGTTGTTCTACGCAGCGACCATAAACCATTGACAAAGGTATTTACTACCAAGCGATTGTACACTGCGTCACCAAGGTTAGCGCGTTTGTCAATGAGATTGCTTGAATATAACTATGCTGTAGAGTATGTCCCTGGAGTAAAGAATGTAGTTGCGGACTTTTTAAGTCGTATGCCATTACCTGAACGTGAAAAACATGATGAGTGTGAGGAAGTGAGTATTGCCAATGTGAGAGAAGAGTTAGAGGGAATTTCTCTTGAAGAGTGGAAGTCTGAACAGGAGAAGGATGTGACGTTATGTGAAGTAATTGAGATTATAAAAAAAAGGATGGGGTTCAAAGAATACCTTACCTGAGAGATTAAAACCTTTCTGGGAGGTGAAACATGTACTCTCTCACGAAGATGGTTTGCTGTTAACGGGGGTGTGGGGGCAGGGGGGAGTAGTGCCTTCCAAAACACTAAGAAGAAGAATGCATGACATATGCCATGAGGGGCATCTGGGGATTGCCAAAACAAAGAATCGAGTGAAGAATAGTTATTGGTGGCCAGGAATAAGCCTGGAAGTTGAGAGGGTGGTCAGGGACTGCTCCTCATGTCCGAACTCTGATAAAACACAAGTGACCTTTAGACCACTATTACAACCCTTACCCTGCCCATCCATGCCGTGGGAGAGAGTGGGGTGGACATCATGGGGCCCGTAATGGACAATGGAGAAGAAGTGTATATAGTTGTCCTGATTGACCACTTCTCCAAATGGCCCGAGATAAAGTTTTTGACACACCCGATTCCGTCAATTTGGTGGAATTTCTTGATAAAGTGTTCACACGGGAGGGACTCCCCAAAACTATCATCAGTGATAATGGCCCACAATTTACCTCTGATGTTTTCAAGAGCTACATTCTGAGAAACAAAGGGGCATATTACCTAGAAGTGCATTAGAAAACGCACAACGCACATTCCCATATCGCCGGCTATCGCCGGATTTTTTCGCCATGATAGCGCGCAATTATCAATGCGCACCACGGAGGCGAAATGAAATCCGGCGATAGTCGGCGATATGGCACATTAGCGCATTAAAACAAACGTTGTCTTCATGCGCTAATGTGTGCATTGATAATATGGGGGGGTGGAATCAGCGTTATGATCCACACCCCCATGTTATCAATGCCCTAACACCTGGTAAGAGCAGACGTTGGGAGACCTGCGATAAACGAGTTTATCGCAGGTCTGCCTCTCCCAACGCCTGCCTTGGTAATAGAGTGTTCCCACCTCCAACCACATTTCACATGTGGTTGGACGTGGGAACGCCCACTTTGCATGTCATTAGCGATGATTGTCGCTGACATGCAAAGTGGGCTTGAGCCAGGCGTTAAAATGCCCTTGTGGATAGGGCTCTAGAAGTATCGCCGCTTTCTGGACACAATTTGCCAAAAAAGTGGCGATACTTCCCCTTGCTAATATGCCCCAAAGTGTGTCACAAAACAACCTCAGTTTACCACCCCGCAGGCAATGGGGCAGTAGAGAGGGTTAATAGGGTTATAAAAGGAATTGTGCAACTGGCTAAGGGCAATAATAAGAAATGGAAACAAGAAGTGTGCAAAAAGGTATGGGCGAATCGCATCACACCATGTGATGCCACTGGCCACAGCCCGTTTGAACTGATGTGGGGCAGGACCCCTTTGTGCAAGGATAATGTAGGATGGGTCAGAGCAGCAAAAAGAGTAATATGGTCAAATGAGCTGGTCGTGGATACATTGAAAACGGCACAAGCCAGCGGTAAGGAAAGGTATGACTTGAAACACGGGTGCAGACCAGTCAAGGTTGAGGTTGGGAACATAGTGAGGGTGAAGAGAAGCGGGCACATTATCAAAGGCAGTAATAGATACACAGAGCCTCTTACTGTACGTGAGGTGTACTTTAACTCAGCCTTGCTTAGCGATGGCAAAGTGTGGCACTTCTCAGCCCTGTCACAGTGTAGAAACTCTACAGATGATCCTGACAACAAGACCCATGAACAAACGCAGGTTTTTAACAGAGTGTTTACTGGATGGTCAGATGAGGAGATTGACTGTGAGCCTCAAGCATGCAACCCAGCAGGGCAGTCTACTCGTGAAATTGACAATACCTCTCCCAGTCATAGTGAGCCATGTGATTCTGGCACAGGTAGAGATAGTAGAAGGTTACCACCCGCATCTCCTTCCAACCATGCATCTAACCATGCTACCAGCAGGACAGGAAGGAGGTTATTGCCACCTGTAAAATTGTCAGATTATGTTTGTGAATAGCTTTGCAATGTAACTTCCAGATATTTCGTTTTGTTCTCCACACTCTCCACCCCTTACCCCGGGGTTTCCACACTCTTACTCTTCTCTCCCTCTCCCCCTCCATTCTGTTCTTTCCATAACCCCATGGCTGCTAAGGCAATTCCCCTCCTGTGCTGGGATTTGCTCTATTTCATTGTTTTATGACGAGCTGGGCTCGTCATCAGTGTATGAGAAGGCTACACCATGACGAGCCCAGCTCGTCATCAGCTTGGAAGGGGTTAAGGAGGAGGATGTGTTGTGATTGTGTTATGTCCAACTTCGGACACCGTACTCATGTTGCTTACGTCACCAGCTGTCATCCTTGGAATGTTGACAGATGACAGCTGGTGGCAGGCTGTGAAGGCTTTACGCTCCGTCCTCACGGAGCGTGTGTTAGTGCTAATTGGAATTAAGAAGAAGTTATACTCCAACTTTGACTACGAGTATTCTTAACAAGTAGCTTGAAGCGAAATCTTTTTTGTAGTACAACTGCACAGTTAACATCCATCTGCTCCTCCCAGCTTCTTATCTCTCTCTGCCACCCAACATTCTGCACTCTTCTACCACTGAGAATATAGAACACAGCCAGCCTACATGAACACTCTAAGATAAAGTACTTACAACATTCCACACTATACTACACATCATTCCCCCTTTTCAAAATAAATAAAGTTATTAATACTGACTAAATACCAAATACATGGCTTACAGTTTCTTACACTCATACATTTCTACATTTTTCGTTTTTCCTTATTCTTCTTCCAAAAGTACTGGTTTTGTCACTTTCTTCATGTGCAGAAGAAGTACCACTATCTTTCCTTAATTCAGCACCTTCAGATTTGGATGAAGATACTAGATCATTAGAGAATGATAAGTCACAAGAACTCTCATTATGCACATCAGACAAATTAGTATGTACGTTATGCATAGAGTTCAGCTACCAAACATTAATGGAAGGTTCCACCTCACAATTTACAGTTTGAACAACACATGCGTTTTGCAGATTAGCCAAAGCAATGAATCTCATATGGCAAATTATACCATCGTCCAATTCTATAGTGTTGTCCATCACCACAACAACTTTTTGGTGAAATAAAGCTGCTCTTAACGTTCGTAATTCTTCATCTCATTAAAACAAAAGGAATCTAACCAACAGGATTGTGAGGAATTACTCTGTCAGCCTGTAACATCCCCTTTACTTCCGCATTCCAGGTCTTCTAACCACCATTTCCCAATTGCACAATTCTCTTAATAGCTCTATTAGCTCTATCAACAATGCCATTACCACTGGGATGATAAAGGGCAGTAAATGTCTGTTCAATACCAGTAAAGTTAAAAAAAAGTCTTGTATCTTCCGATTTAAACTGAACACCATTGTCCATCTAGATAGTCGCAGGAAAACCTTCTCTTAAAAATACTTTGTCTAAGAACTTAATCACAGTTTTAGTATACATTTTATTAACTAAATTTAACTCAATCTATCTTGAAAAATGTCAATTATAACAATGATGCACTTACAAGTAGCTTTATGCCACATAATTTTCCAATAATATCCAATGCCACATAGTCCCAAGGTAAATTAGGACACTAAAGAATACATAGGTGGATTAAATATCTTTTGGGATTTATCGGCTTTCTTACATTCTACACAAGATCTCATAAACCTCTTAATCTCCAAGTCAACTTTAAGCCCCCAACACAAAGATTTTCCATTACGTTTGATGCATGTGATACCAGAGTGTCCTTCATGGCAAAGAGTAATAATTTGCTTCCTAATATCAATAGCAGGAATGACTTTATCTCCTTTTAAATAAATACACAATCAATTTATCTATCATTTCCCAAAATGCTTTCAAATCACCCAAACAATCACCTTTGACTCTTTTGGGCCACCCATTAATTGTCTTTTCTCTTACTTACTTCGAAAATTCATCCTTACCATAGGCTACCTACCATTCAACCATGTCAAAAATGTTACTGTTTTCACTAACTTGAAAAGCTCCAGCAACGAATAGCTCATTCCATTTGTCATGATAAATTGCTTGATCCTGCGTAATGACAGTGTCTGTAAAGACAGCCTCAGTGCTGGAGGAAAACAGTGGGTGATTTACAGCTACATTCCACAACAGGAGGCAGCAGTTTTGAATAATGCCAAGAAGCATGGACTGTTAGCAAAGACGAATTAGGTATACACACCTACAACCTCCTTTAAATGTGTGGAACTAAAACAAGATAATTCAAAAATAAATTTTTCATTAAGTACATGTTCCACAAAGCACATGAAATGCATCCAATGAATATATAACCTTGCAAAAAATATGGATTAAGGAGGTTGTTCAGTTGCTCAACCAAGATTTTCGCCAAATTCTGTAGTAACCATTTTGACCGCAAGTATCTTGAAGTGAAATCTTCTTTACTGTAGAAGAACCCCACAGTTAACATCCATCTGCTCCTCACAGCACTTAATCTCTCTCTGCCCCAACATTCTAACCCTTCTACAGAAATACTTAGACTATAGAACACAGTCTACATAAACACTCTAAAATACTTACAATATTCCACACTGTACTGCAATAAGCTTTTTCAGATTTGAGTAAGATCATCTACTGAGACTATCCCTCTATCTTGTTATTAACCTACTAGGGATTAGAGATGCCTAAGTGGGTACACAAAAACCCCACTAAATATTTTCTCACTTATAGCATTTTTCATTTAAAAGATATATTTTCTTAATAAAGTTTCTCATTGAAACTTTTTCAATTAAAGTTTCTCAACATTTTTTCTAACTTCAAGGTAAATTCTTTTTGAAGATCGCGGCTACAGTTTGTTGAATATTTTATTAAACCAGCCTTACTCCCGGCCTACACTTTAAGTAATGTGCTTCATGCATGCCCTAGGACTGCTGTTGCTGCTGGCCATTTTGTTTGAAGTAGCACAGTAAGCTTGATGTTTAACTTAGGCTCTGGCATGGTCCGGTTTAATGTACATTTATGAATTTTGCAGATATTTTATATTCTAGTTATGCCACAAACTGCAATAAACCTGGGATAGAAGTCATATTTATTTTCCAAGAGACATATTTCACTCTGAGACTGTGTTATCTGGATGAAGCAGAAAAGTATCTATTTTATTTTATTGTATTTCATTGGTATTGTAAGGCACTCACGTGGCCAAGGAAGCTAGAGGGTGTCGGGTGGACAAGGAGAGAGGGCAGAGAAACTATGGGGTGATTAAAACCATTTGCATCAGAAATATATGCACTTTTTTTTGTCTCTTTCCAGCACATTCCCTTTTCTTGGTCTCCCTTCTGTAAGGTGACAAGATTTTCAAAACCCAAAGCCGGGACATTTCACAAAAATAGAAGTAGAACTAAAATTTCACATCAACCGAGGGGCACGGAAAGATTGCTCTCAATAATGTGGACAACACAGATACTCAGGCACTACTTAAAAACACAGTCTATTGTAGGTGCTAATTAAATTGATTTATGAAAATGTTGGTACATAATTATATAAAAGCAGGTCCAGTCCCCTCTCTAAAAACTGGGACATGTTCTGGAGTTAGTGAAATCTGCCAGGACAGACGACTGAAGGCCGGGACTGGTCCAAACAAATTTGGAATGCATGGTCACTCTACTCATTTGTAAATACCTATCCTGAGCCAGAAACACCTTTCAAAGGGCCCATGTCCTCAGTATTCATAACAAAGTGGACATATGATCATTCTATGCCCATTACAAGCTCTCTACGCTTCCTTTATGAACAACAAACGCCTTCAGATGGTGCGCCAACAGCATCCCAACCCATGTTGGTAGCTTGTAGATTACTTAAGCCACCCGTAGGTTACTTCATCCTAACAAATGTGTCTTCCAGTCCACCTTCCTCACCCAGTTATCTTTTCCCCCCTCTCTAGCTTTACGTTCCTTACTCATCTTTCTCATTTTCAATAATTTGTTATTTCTTATGTCTTGTTCGATATATGACCTTTGGGTCTTTGTTATTTGTATGACGTTCACATCACTGTTATGTTATGATGTAAAGCGCTCCCATACCTCATGAAAATCCATACTATACATGACTGGTGAATAAACAAATACATATATAGAACTCGAGTGATATAAAGGAATTAGAAAGGTCTCTCTATCCTTGATACAAACTCCATCTTGTACGGCAGCGCTTCCCGCAACAGTCACTTTCGATGAAATGTCATGAAATCATGGCATTACAAATGTCTGCAGGGTTGCATCATCAATTAGTCTTCATTTGGTACATGATAGTTTGCTTATCAAAGTTTTGCATGGCATAGATACAGTAGGTGTGGCAGTTCCTGGTGAAAGGAATGAAACTGGGTCTAAGTTATTAAGAATGGCATGTCTTACCCATATATATATATATATATATATATATATATATATATATATATATATATATATATATATATATATATATATATATATATCCAAAGTTTGCGAAGCAGTGACGATGCTCTCAGATCACAAACAACGCGACTCCTAATGCAACTCCAAGGGTGTTTATTCACCTAACAACAACATGTTTCGGCTGCGGACAGCCTTGATCACGTTAGGGTGCAAGTCAGTTTCAAACCTACTTAAAGGCATCAAGTGAACATAGAAACAGGACTTCCACATGTATTAAGAAATCATTAAGTAAATCAGGCAAAACACATGTAAACATGACATCAAACTGCAAGCAAATTATTGGCAGGCTAATACATGGTATTGTACAAATAATAAAATAAACAATGCATGAAATGCCGAATTTTCGGGCATTATGAGATAGACAAACTTCCGTGTCTAAAATTAATGTGAAACCCTATTGTGACAATAACTCATGAAAATCTCGAGTTGAACAGGGAAATACATGGATAGCTGCGCGGAGCTGCAAAGTGGTCGGCGCCATGTTTGTAGTTTACGCGTTGGCTATGTAGCATTACGGGGCATGGTGAAGCGCTGGGGTGCTATGATCATCATATAGCATTAAGTCATGCAATATGACGCGTAGGAGGAACACCGTAGGGTGTGGTCAACAGCATAGTTGCATATGCTAACGCGCCGGCAGAGGGACACCAAAGAACTGTGTGGCCCTGGTAAAAGTGCACATCATCCACAGAGTATCATGAGTATGTGCAACACTGGCAGTTAAATACACCTGGTTAACTGGACAGGAATATCGAGATATATCCTGCTGAGGGCAAGGTCGCGCTTGGAGTGTGCAACAGGCAGCATTAGTATCATGCATATTGTTCACAAAGCAACATTGAACATTGCAACATAACAGTAAAATACATTTGAATGAACTCAAAAATTAGAGACAACAAGGCAGCATGGTGTCAAGATGTGGCCTGGACGAACAACAGAGCACACAAATGTGCGATAGGTCAAGCAGCCCTGCACAAAAATGAAAAGT
Organism: Lissotriton vulgaris; assembly: GCF_964263255.1. NCBI lineage: Eukaryota > Metazoa > Chordata > Amphibia > Caudata > Salamandridae > Lissotriton > Lissotriton vulgaris. The sequence continues at coordinate 153,508,751 of NC_141700.1, read as the reverse complement.
GACTGACTTAGCCGTATAACTAGGTAAATGTGAAATACATTGCCACTACGTACTACACCTGGTAAAAAGTGACCCAGGGTGGCACAAACAGGGCCTGCAAAGACAAGCGGAAGTCCAACAAAGAAGAAAACCCAAATAAGGGCTTACTGTGCTCATAAAGAAACTGACGTGCTGACGGGGGAGTGAGTGGCGGTGCTCGTGAATGGAGTCAAAAGTGTCCGTGTGACTGGAAAAGCCTCAAATTAGTGCAGTAGTGACGAGATCCGGTACCGAATGCCAATCTAAAAAAACACATGAGAGAACAGAGTGAGAACTCCACATGTTACATAAAAACTCACTACGAGCATCAAAACGAGAATAAACAGTGCATTACATGATGAGAGCACAGAGAGAAAATACATCCTGTAAAGTTAGATAGTAACCAGAAACAGAGTATTTGGCAGAGCACAGGGAGTGCCACAGAATGGATCAATCTTTAAGATGTACTGCCAGTTCCTCATCCTGGTTCAACCCTCCCGGGGCCTTACTTTGAAATTCTATGATATATTTAGACTCTTTTTGTCTGAGTTTCAAAGTCCTATCTCCTCCCCTGGGGTTTCTTTCGATTTGCTCAAGGATATGAAAACTCATCTGGGCAGGGTTGGAGAAATGGTGTTCTGCGAAGTGTCTGGCTACTGGGTATTTGTCATTTTTATTGACAACTGCCCGGTAATGTTCGAGAACACGATTTTTGGCTTGTTTAGTGCTGCTGCCTATGTACCAGAGGCCACATGGACATTCAATGACATAGACAGCATGGGTAGTACTACAAGTCAAGAATTGTTTCAGCTCTTTTCTGACACCATTGTACTCAACAGATTTTTTGTGAGTACTGTATCTGCACGCCTTGCAGTGGCCGCAAGGAAAGAAACCAAACAATCCTAAATTCTGAGTTTTGGGATGGTGTGTGATATCACTTCTGACTACCATATCCCTGATGGATCTCCCTTTCCGGTAAGTTATCAGGGGTCGGTTGGAAATCTCATTGCCTATGACGCTGTCAGACGTGAGAATATTCCAATTCTGGGATATGACCTTCCGTATCTGTTTGAATTCAGTGTTGTATGTGAGGATGAGGCGGGTGTGTTCATCCTCACATGTTTCACCGGGAGTCTTGTCTTCTAGGGTTTCTAATCTGGGAATCCCATCCGCCCGGGTTTTAGCCTTTCTTATTACCCAAGCAGGATAGCCTCTGTCCTTGAATCTGACCATCATTTCTGAGCTAACTTTTTCATAACCTTCATTGGTGCTGCAGTTCCTTTTGGCCCTGAGTAGTTCTCCATAAGGGATGCTCCATTTCAACGTCTCAGGATGGCTACTCATGGCATGCAGGACACTGTTGCCTGCAGTGGACTTCCTAAACAGGCTGGTTTGGAGTTGCCCTCTTGTCACTTCTACCTTCACATCAAGATATTCTGCGAAAGTACTGCTAATATTACTGGAAAGTACGATATTCAGGTCGTTATTGTTGAGCTTACTGACAAATTCTTGTGCCATGTCAACAGAGCCTTTCCAGATTACAAAGAGGTCGTCGATGTAACGCCACCATGTGCTTACATGTTGCCAATATACTGTGAGATTGGGGTCAGAGCGGATGCCTTGCTCCCAGTGTCCCAAAAAGAGATTCGCGAAACTGGGAGCAAAGCAAGAACCCATCGCCGTCCCAGTGGTTTGTCTGTATAGTACCCCATCAAAGAGAAAAAAGTTGTTCTGGAGACAGAATGTCATCATGTCTGTCAGCATTTTGCTGTGATCTCTAAAACGGAGGGGACGCCCTGCCAAAAAATTCTCACAAGCTGCCACTCCCTGGTTGTGGTCAATGATGGTGTACAAGGATTGTACATCCAAAGTGATGAGAAGATTATTGTCTTCCCATTGTACATTGGAGAGTTTTTTTAGAAAGTCTTTCGTGTCTTTCACGTAACTGGGAAGGTTGTGAACCCAGTCCCGAAGGAAAAAGTCTACATATTTAGATATGTGCTCAGAGACACATCCTCTGGACGAGACGATGGGTCTACCCGGTGGATCTACTGCATTCTTATGGAGTTTGGGGAGTAGATACAACACTGGGAGTATGGGGTGATCATTCTTGAGATACCTGAATTCCTCCCACTCTAGAATACCCTGATCCTTCCATAAAATGAGTTTGTCCCAAATGTACAAGATACTACTGTTGTAGAGATCGTATGTGGTGGTGGTATAGTATTTGTCATCATTTAATTGTCTTAAAGCTTCTTTGGTATAGGACTCACGGTCCAGGATAACAATGTTACCTCCTTTGTCAGCGGGACGTACAACCACTGACTCGTCCTCCATTAAAGAGGTAAGTGCCTTTCTTTGTTGTTGGGTAAGATTTTGTTCTCTGGGGCCTCCCCTTCCCCTATTCTTATATTTGGAGCAAATCTGTTTATTGACACATTCGTGGAAGGTGTCAATATTGTCGTGTGGCATGATAGGAATAAAGGTGGATTTGGGTTTGAAACCAGAGAGTGAGCTGCAGTCTGTGACAAAAGCCGCATCTTTGAGCAATTGTGTAGCCGAGCTAGTCTCCGGTTCTCCATCGTTATCAGATGTAGTGCGATCTAGCTCTATGATATTGATAATGTTATCAACATCTCCAATACAAAAGTTATCTTCAGGGATCGTGTTGGTAGTCCTGCCTTTGTGTTGGTTGACCCCAAGTCTTTTAAGTTTGTGCCATTTCTTTAGTTTTAGTTTACGTACAAAATTAAAAATGTCAATTCTGGTTTCACTAAACCCAAATGACATCGAGGGGCAAAAAGAAAGGCCCAAGCTTAAAGTAGACTTTTCTACAGTGGACATATGTCTTTTAGAAAGATTGATAATTGTTTTATTTACCATTTCTTCGTCCATTATTGGCCTTTTCTGGAGCGTGTTACCATGTTTTCCGCGTTGCTTTTTGCCTTGCCTCTTCTCCCACCTCTGGAAAAGCCTCTTCCCTCGGTTATTCCTCCGGTTCCTCTTCCCCGTGCTCGTCCTCTGCCTCTTGGTGTCTGTGTCACTGGTGCCGGAGTCTCCACTCCCGCCCGTCTGCTCCGGCGCAGGTGGCGGTATTCCTCTAAAAAATTCACCTTGGTTGGTCTTGCTTCCGGTATATTGGTCTCCTCCAATGATGCATCAGATTCGGTGCCACTTGAAATCAAAGTGGTTTCCACGTTATGAGTTGAAGTATCCGCAACACCGGGTTTCTTTTGGTATAAATGATCGTATTTGCGACTGAAGGTGAGAATCCTTCCACTGTCATAATCATTGTAGTCGCGATCAAGCTTCCTTTCTTTTCTTGCTTTTATGTCGTCCTCATAATTTTTGAGACGTGACTTCATGGGGATCGTTAAGGTCTCAAAAGTTTGTTCATCGACTTCTGACTTTATAGTTTCCATTAATTCTTTGATTTGTTTTAGCAGTTCTTCCCGATCAATCCATGCATACTTCACTAAAATCTCCAGCATGCGTTTGGAGCTCAGTGCAGAGTTTTCTGACCAGTCTTTAAGCATGGTTGGGTTGGGCGTTTCATAGGTGGGTGTGGTGAAAATCCTTAAGCCCCTTGGTACCATATCTTGGTCCAAATAGTTTTGGAGCGAAATTGCCTCCCACCATTTGGAGATTTCATTTTTCTTTAGCTTCTCCAATTTATCTACTTTGTCCTTAGTTGTTTGTGGGGACTCAGTTTTATCTTGTTTGGGTTGTCCTGCACCCTTCTTGTGTCTTGAAAATAGTAAAAAGCTCCTGCACGCGTGGTTTGTACGCAGGGCTGTGAAGCCCGTTGGAAGACATTGAAGTGAAGGTAGGAACGCAAGCGTGGGGTGCCGCTGCATCTGCGTATCGTGGGGGAGGGGCAGTCTCCTTTCGGCGTCTGTCGCCGCTCCCGTGGGGGCACTTGCACGTGGGGCCCCGATTCTTGCTGTTTCGCACACTCCATTCGTACTTTCAACTGAACCCGTTATTCTTGGGCGTGCTCCTGTCCCATCGGGGTGATCGCAGCTTACTGGCTGTGAGTCATTCAAACTCTGCGTACAAACCACGCGTGCAGGAGCTTTTTACAAACGCAGGAGGAACTTCTCATTTGTAGAAGGGGTCACCAAACATAGCGCACTCCACTTATACACCCACTCCAAGGGGTGCAACCATGGAAGAGGACGATGAGAGAAGAGCAGCAGCTCAAGCACTATTTTCAAGACACAAGAAGGGTGCAGGACAACCCAAACAAGATAAAACTGAGTCCCCACAAACAACTAAGGACAAAGTAGATAAATTGGAGAAGCTAAAGAAAAATGAAATCTCCAAATGGTGGGAGGCAATTTCGCTCCAAAACTATTTGGACCAAGATATGGTACCAAGGGGCTTAAGGATTTTCACCACACCCACCTATGAAACGCCCAACCCAACCATGCTTAAAGACTGGTCAGAAACTCTGCACTGAGCTCCAAACGCATGCTGGAGATTTTAGTGAAGTATGCATGGATTGATCGGGAAGAACTGCTAAAACAAATCAAAGAATTAATGGAAACTATAAAGTCAGAAGTCGATGAACAAACTTTTGAGACCTTAACGATCCCCATGAAGTCACGTCTCAAAAATTATGAGGACGACATAAAAGCAAGAAAAGAAAGGAAGCTTGATCGCGACTACAATGATTATGACAGTGGAAGGATTCTCACCTTCAGTCGCAAATACGATCATTTATACCAAAAGAAACCCGGTGTTGCGGATACTTCAACTCATAACGTGGAAACCACTTTGATTTCAAGTGGCACCGAATCTGATGCATCATTGGAGGAGACCAATATACCGGAAGCAAGACCAACCAAGGTGAATTTTTTAGAGGAATACCGCCACCTGCGCCGGAGCAGACGGGCGGGAGTGGAGACTCCGGCACCAGTGACACAGACACCAAGAGGCAGAGGACGAGCACGGGGAAGAGGAACCGGAGGAATAACCGAGGGAAGAGGCTTTTCCAGAGGTGGGAGAAGAGGCAAGGCAAAAAGCAACGCGGAAAACATGGTAACACGCTCCAGAAAAGGCCAATAATGGACGAAGAAATGGTAAATAAAACAATTATCAATGTTTCTAAAAGACATATGTCCACTGTAGAAAAGTCTACTTTAAGCTTGGGCCTTTCTTTTTGCCCCTCGATGTCATTTGGGTTTAGTGAAACCAGAATTGACATTTTTAAGTTTGTACGTAAACTAAAACTAAAGAAATGGCACAAACTTAAAAGACTTGGGGTCAACCAACACAAAGGCAGGACTACCAACACGATCCCTGAAGATAACTTTTGTATTGGAGATGTTGATAACATTATCAATATCATAGAGCTAGATCGCACTACATCTGATAACGATGGAGAACCGGAGACTAGCTCGGCTACACAATTGCTCAAAGATGCGGCTTTTGTCACAGACTGCAGCTCACTCTCTGGTTTCAAACCCAAATCCACCTTTATTCCTATCATGCCACACGACAATATTGACACCTTCCACGAATGTGTCAATAAACAGATTTGCTCCAAATATAAGAATAGGGGAAGGGGAGGCCCCAGAGAACAAAATCTTACCCAACAACAAAGAAAGGCACTTACCTCTTTAATGGAGGACGAGTCAGTGGTTGTACGTCCCGCTGACAAAGGAGGTAACATTGTTATCCTGGACCGTGAGTCCTATACCAAAGAAGCTTTAAGACAATTAAATGATGACAAATACTATACCACCACCACATACGATCTCTACAACAGTAGTATCTTGTACATTTGGGACAAACTCATTTTATGGAAGGATCAGGGTATTCTAGAGTGGGAGGAATTCAGGTATCTCAAGAATGATCACCCCATACTCCCAGTGTTGTATCTACTCCCCAAACTCCATAAGAATGCAGTAGATCCACCGGGTAGACCCATCGTCTCGTCCAGAGGATGTGTCTCTGAGCACATATCTAAATATGTAGACTTTTTCCTTCGGGACTGGGTTCACAACCTTCCCAGTTACGTGAAAGACACGAAAGACTTTCTAAAAAAACTCTCCAATGTACAATGGGAAGACAATAATCTTCTCATCACTTTGGATGTACAATCCTTGTACACCATCATTGACCACAACCAGGGAGTGGCAGCTTGTGAGAATTTTTTGGCAGGGCGTCCCCTCCGTTTTAGAGATCACAGCAAAATGCTGACAGACATGATGACATTCTGTCTCCAGAACAACTTTTTTCTCTTTGATGGGGTACTATACAGACAAACCACTGGGACGGCGATGGGTTCTTGCTTTGCTCCCAGTTTCGCGAATCTCTTTTTGGGACACTGGGAGCAAGGCATCCGCTCTGACCCCAATCTCACAGTATATTGGCAACATGTAAGCACATGGTGGCGTTACATCGACGACCTCTTTGTAATCTGGAAAGGCTCTGTTGACATGGCACAAGAATTTGTCAGTAAGCTCAACAATAACGACCTGAATATCGTACTTTCCAGTAATATTAGCAGTACTTTCGCAGAATATCTTGATGTGAAGGTAGAAGTGACAAGAGGGCAACTCCAAACCAGCCTGTTTAGGAAGTCCACTGCAGGCAACAGTGTCCTGCATGCCATGAGTAGCCATCCTGAGACGTTGAAATGGAGCATCCCTTATGGAGAACTACTCAGGGCCAAAAGGAACTGCAGCACCAATGAAGGTTATGAAAAAGTTAGCTCAGAAATGATGGTCAGATTCAAGGACAGAGGCTATCCTGCTTGGGTAATAAGAAAGGCTAAAACCCGGGCGGATGGGATTCCCAGATTAGAAACCCTAGAAGACAAGACTCCCGGTGAAACATGTGAGGATGAACACACCCGCCTCATCCTCACATACAACACTGAATTCAAACAGATACGGAAGGTCATATCCCAGAATTGGAATATTCTCACGTCTGACAGCGTCATAGGCAATGAGATTTCCAACCGACCCCTGATAACTTACCGGAAAGGGAGATCCATCAGGGATATGGTAGTCAGAAGTGATATCACACACCATCCCAAAACTCAGAATTTAGGATTGTTTGGTTTCTTTCCTTGCGGCCACTGCAAGGCGTGCAGATACAGTACTCACAAAAAATCTGTTGAGTACAATGGTGTCAGAAAAGAGCTGAAACAATTCTTGACTTGTAGTACTACCCATGCTGTCTATGTCATTGAATGTCCATGTGGCCTCTGGTACATAGGCAGCAGCACTAAACAAGCCAAAAATCGTGTTCTCGAACATTACCGGGCAGTTGTCAATAAAAATGACAAATACCCAGTAGCCAGACACTTCGCAGAACACCATTTCTCCGACCCTGCCCAGATGAGTTTTCATATCCTTGAGCAAATCGAAAGAAACCCCAGGGGAGGAGATAGGACTTTGAAACTCAGACAAAAAGAGTCTAAATATATCATAGAATTTCAAAGTAAGGCCCCGGGAGGGTTGAACCAGGATGAGGAACTGGCAGTACATCTTAAAGATTGATCCATTCTGTGGCACTCCCTGTGCTCTGCCAAATACTCTGTTTCTGGTTACTATCTAACTTTACAGGATGTATTTTCTCTCTGTGCTCTCATCATGTAATGCACTGTTTATTCTCGTTTTGATGCTCGTAGTGAGTTTTTATGTAACATGTGGAGTTCTCACTCTGTTCTCTCATGTGTTTTTTTAGATTGGCATTCGGTACCGGATCTCGTCACTACTGCACTAATTTGAGGCTTTTCCAGTCACACGGACACTTTTGACTCCATTCACGAGCACCGCCACTCACTCCCCCGTCAGCACGTCAGTTTCTTTATGAGCACAGTAAGCCCTTATTTGGGTTTTCTTCTTTGTTGGACTTCCGCTTGTCTTTGCAGGCCCTGTTTGTGCCACCCTGGGTCACTTTTTACCAGGTGTAGTACGTAGTGGCAATGTATTTCACATTTACCTAGTTATACGGCTAAGTCAGTCACTTTTCATTTTTGTGCAGGGCTGCTTGACCTATCGCACATTTGTGTGCTCTGTTGTTCGTCCAGGCCACATCTTGACACCATGCTGCCTTGTTGTCTCTAATTTTTGAGTTCATTCAAATGTATTTTACTGTTATGTTGCAATGTTCAATGTTGCTTTGTGAACAATATGCATGATACTAATGCTGCCTGTTGCACACTCCAAGCGCGACCTTGCCCTCAGCAGGATATATCTCGATATTCCTGTCCAGTTAACCAGGTGTATTTAACTGCCAGTGTTGCACATACTCATGATACTCTGTGGATGATGTGCACATTTACCAGGGCCACACAGTTCTTTGGTGTCCCTCTGCCGGCGCGTTAGCATATGCAACTATGCTGTTGACCACACCCTACGGTGTTCCTCCTACGCGTCATATTGCATGACTTAATGCTATATGATGATCATAGCACCCCAGCGCTTCACCATGCCCCGTAATGCTACATAGCCAACGCGTAAACTACAAACATGGCGCCGACCACTTTGCAGCTCCGCGCAGCTATCCATGTATTTCCCTGTTCAACTCGAGATTTTCATGAGTTATTGTCACAATAGGGTTTCACATTAATTTTAGACACGGAAGTTTGTCTATCTCATAATGCCCGAAAATTCGGCATTTCATGCATTGTTTATTTTATTATTTGTACAATACCATGTATTAGCCTGCCAATAATTTGCTTGCAGTTTGATGTCATGTTTACATGTGTTTTGCCTGATTTACTTAATGATTTCTTAATACATGTGGAAGTCCTGTTTCTATGTTCACTTGATGCCTTTAAGTAGGTTTGAAACTGACTTGCACCCTAACGTGATCAAGGCTGTCCGCAGCCGAAACATGTTGTTGTTAGGTGAATAAACACCCTTGGAGTTGCATTTGGAGTCGCGTTGTTTGTGATCTGAGAGCATCGTCACTGCTTCGCAAACTTTGGAACTTTATTACCGGCGTGCTCGGCCGGCATTGGTGCCACCTCCCTCGGGGCCTCAGGCAGCACATCTGAGCGGACTTGGTAAACATATATATATATATATATATATATATATATATATATATATATATATATATATATATATATATATATATATATATATATATATATATATATATATATATATATATATATATATATATATATATATACCTTCATAATAATTTGGTTCTCAATATTTAGGCTACAATATTTTGGAACACTGATATTTTCCAGATGACATTCTGATAAACACCTGGTAGAAGAGTAAGGGCCTGATTTAGATCTTGCCGGAGGGGAGTACTCTGTCACAAACGTGACGGATATCCTGTCTGCCATATTACAAGCCCATTATATCCTATGGAGATCGTAATACGGCACACAGAGTATGCGTCACGTTTGTGACTGAGTATGAAATCCGCCGAGATCTGAATAAGGCTCTAAGTGTTTTCTTCTATGGCACATCGATATTCAAGTAGTGCATCCACTGATCGCATGGTGATCACCCCATCCAGCACAGTATTCAGAGTCATGACTCGAGGTGAGTTGGTGGCCAGTATTCCGAACTGTGACACTGGAAATATTACATCTTGTGGCCTTGTTAAAAATTAGACTTCTGCAAATGCGCTTCCTGGATCCTATCAAGATAGATTCTCAAGATAGATTCTCAGCAGTTCCAATCAAATACTGGTGCAATACTCCAGGCAGGAAAGTTCAGCAAAGACTTAGACATGGTGTTTTACATTTTACTATGTAGAGGTGGGCTTGACTTGCTTGAATCTAGTTTGTTGAAATGCTGCCCTGGCAGTAGAAGGTCACTGTGGCTTGTAAGAGGACTCTGTGAGTCACTCAGTTCTAAAAGAATGAACACTACTTTTATGTAGCAAGCTATGATGGTCTCTCTATGCAAATATAATCAAAGAAATGCATTTCTATCATTAAAATGGTTGAGACGGACAGATTTAAGGTGAGATGTGTCCATGTTCCATCCTCATTTACATCCAAATGAAAGTGATGTGTTTGTGAAGATATTAAACCATTTCATTATACTACAAATGCCAAGTTCAGGAAGAGCATTTGTGAAGCAACTGTACAGTGCCTGATTAATTTAAAGAGCTACACTCAGCTCTGGGCCTCTTACTATAATGATAATGTCACTGGTATGTTCTTAAGAAGATTAGCGAACATCGCTTTTTTATGGCATGCCAGCATCCAACTGAAGATCAGAATAAAGAATACCACTATATGTATAGTCTCTGCTGTTTGAAGTGTACCTGACTTCCATTGCCTGCAGAAAGGTTGAAGTACATGAGAGCCTACAGCCATTTGCTATTGGCGGGCTATCAAAAAAGATGATGGTCGACATTCCTGCTTTCAAAACAGTGCAGTAAGGATCAGTAACCAGTTCCTTCATCACATCACCCAACACCTGTGACATCTAAACTGGCTCCCAGTCCAAGCATAATGACTTGGAAACTGCTTAGCATCATGCACAGTGCTACATTGGGAAAATAAAATTAAGCTCCAAACCCAACAATCCCTTTCACGACCCTAGCAAATGGAGAGTTCTAAATTTGCAAGCATTCATTACACATTTCCTAATGATAAGGTGAATCATGATTGTTAAAAATTGGGGTTCTGGTTGACTAAGGTATGCACCCTGTCCAAACAGAAGCCCCAATCCTAGTCAGGGTAAGCTAGATACACAATAAAAGATAACCTGTGCCCACCCTCTGGTAGCTTGGCACAGAGCAGTCAGGCTTATCTGAAGAGGCAATGTGTAAAATATTTGTGCAACATACACAGAAACATACACACACACACAGTAACACAACTACACCACAAAAAGACTCCACACAGGTTTATAAAGATAGATTATTATATTATAAACAAAACAAGGCCAACATGGCAAAATTCCAATGTATAGAAATTGAGATATTGAATATTAAAAAAATAAATGTAGTAAAAAAGCTTAGAAGAAAGTAGCTATGAAAGGTTACTTTAGTTTGCCCTGGACTGGGGCAAAGTCAAAGTTCAGGCCAACCTCGTGGAAGCGCAAGTCGGCTATAGGACCCACGCAGACCCCAGTGAACGAACGAAGTACCTTCCCTGGTTGCAAGCGATGAGATTTGCGATCTCCACACAGTGAAGGCGATGCGTCAATTCCAAAGACAGGTGCAGGAGTCAAGAGGCGTTGAGTGATACACCAGATTTTACCACACAGTTCAGGCAATGCATTGATCTCACCAAACTGCAGTGGTGGCTATACGCTGTCCGGTGCGTCGATCTCTGCAGGTAAAGCATTGGTTCAGATGCGATGACCCGATTTTACTCCCACAACATGGTGAATGCGCCAGTTCTGTTACACATAAACAGGAGATGCATTGAAGTCCATGTTGCAAGTATCTGGACCACTTCCAGTTAGCCAGGCACAGGGGCAGGGGCAGGGGTAGAGACACTGATTTCCCTGAGCATCAAGCAACAGGAGGCAAGCCAACAAGCCCTTGGAGATGACTTGGAGGAAAGGCAGAGTCTAGCTCTCCTTCAGCAGAGAAAGAGAAAAGCAGGCAGCAGGTCAACACAAGAGAAAAGCATGCCTTCAAACTTCAAAATATCAGTGTTCCAAAATATTGTAGCCTAAAGATGAGTACTTTAAGCAGCACAGCAGTCCTTCAATAAGAGGTACAGTTCAAGATACAGAAGTGTCTGATTTTAGAGGGTCAGAGACCCAGTACTTATACCCAAACATGTCTTTTAATGGGGGGGGGGTGACTTCAAAGCAGCTCTCCAAAGTGACCAGATTTCCCTTTCAGACCATTCCTCTATACCAGGCTATTTATGGGTGGTAAATCTGCCCTTTGTGTGTGGACAGGACAGTACCTATTCAAGTAAAGTGTTAGCCCCTCCCGTCTATCCTGCCGAGGCAAGGCCATCAGAGTGCAGATGTATGTAGACGGGTGCTCGGACACACCTTTCCTTCCTGTGTTGTGGCTGTCTAGAGGGAATGCACAAAGGGTAGCTGTCATCCACCCAGACATGTATCAGAGACAGGCTGTCAAGCACACAGAGCAGTAAGTGCAGAGATATGTCGCCATTCTAAAAGTGGCACTTCGGAAAATACTAATGTTAAATCCAACGTTACCAGTAAGTAGGATTTACCAATACCATTCCAAACATATGAAACATGAAAAGGCTACTTCTCTCTGATCAGGAATTACAGCTTAAAAGTGGATAAAGGAACTCCCAATGCTAATCTATGAGGGGGTAGACTTCACATCAGTGAAAAACAAAATAGGCTGTTTGTTACTACCAGGACATTCAAAACATAAAAGTAAATGTCCTGCATTTTATTTACATAGCACCATCTCTTAGGGTCACCTAGGACCTACTTTAGAGGTTATGTATATGTAAAAAATAGACATTTAAGGCCTGGCAAGTAGTTTTAAATGAAAATTCCAAGTGGCAATAACTGCATACACAGACACTGCAGTGGCAGGCCTGAGACAGGTTTGTAAGGCTACTTCTGTCGGCCGCACAATCAGTGCTGCAGCCAACTAGTAGTTTTTACCTTACAGGTCCTGGGTATATGGTATACCACCTTACAAGCGACTTACAAGTAAATTAAATATGTAAAGTAGGTGTACACCAATTGCCCATTAATTTAAGGAAGAAGCACTTGTGACTTTAGCACTGATTAGAGTCCTAATGCCAACAAAAAGATTCAGCAGCACGTGGCGGCAAAAAGCAAAATGATTGGGGGAAGACCACCCTAAGACTAAGCGTGGGCGGAAAATCCGTTCCGCTCGCGGATTTTGCGGATTTTCGGGAAATCCGCAATCCGCGAGATTTGCGGATTTCCCGCAAAATCCGCAAATTCGCACGCAGCGGATTTTTTTGGCGGCGCGTGGCGTTGGTGATACAATTTTTGCGGCGCGCGGCGTTTATCATCGTTTGCTGAGTTGTTTTTTTCGATAGTTTGCGAGTGCTGCGCCATTTTGGATCTTGCTGTGTGATCCCGCGGGAATTTGCGAGCGCGATTACGTCATCGCGGCTTGCCAGCGATAGTTTGTCAACGCGAGTACGGCGAGATCACGTCTCGCGGTACTTCGCAATTGCGAGATTTGAGATGCGGCGAGCGAAAATATAAATTTGCAATTCTGCACAAGAAATCCACCAGCAAGCAGCATAAACCTTCTAGAAATTATGATTTTTATGTGAATAACTCCTTAGTTTGACATTTGCCTGCACTTTTTTAGCGAGGAGTCCATTTTGGGGAGGGGGGCAGGGGGGTGGGAGGAAGGAAGTGCCCCATAGTCTTCAACTTCCTGTTCCTGTTCAGCAGGCTCCTCCCAGTGCTTTGTCCATCTCTTGGTCACTTTTCATTCGGATGTGGACCTGGAAGGATTACTTTTTGTGGATGCTGCTGGATCTTTGGATTTGAGGCCTTTTTGACTTTCTTTGGATCACTGTTGGATTAGAAATTTTACAAGTAAGTTTGTTTGGGGCATTACAGTTGCTGCAACTAAAATTTTGGGATTTTCGATTTTTGGGCTGTTTTGGGGCCTTTTCCCCAGGGGTACTCAGTGGTGGGTGGACTGATTCTTTCTGTGGGTTGTCTTGAACTTAAACATCATGGAGGCCATAGATGAATTGGGATTGTGCTGATTTTTCTGTGTTTTTCGATTTTTTTTTTTTGTAAAATTTTGTGTTTTTCGATTTTTGACCTGTTGTTGGGGCCTTGACCAGGGGTAGTGAGTGGTGCATGGGCCTAGTCTTTCTGTGGGCTGTCTTGAATTTAAACATCATGGAGGCCATGGATGGAATGGGATTGTGCTGATTTTGCAGTGTTTTTCGATTTTTGGGCCTGTACTTGTGGCCTTTTCACCAGGGGTATTTGAGTCTAGCATGGGCCTAGTCTTTCTGTGGGCTGTCTTGAATTTAAACATCATGGAGGCCATGGATGGAATGGGATTGTGCTGATTTTGCAGTGTTTTTCGATTTTTGGGCCTGTACTTGTGGCCTTTTCACCAGGGGTATTTGAGTCTAGCATGGGCCTAGTCTTTCTGTGGGCTGTCTTGAATTTAAACATCATGGAGGCCATGGATGGAATGGGATTGTGCTGATTTTGCAGTGTTTTTCGATTTTTGGGGGTGTTCATGGGGAGGGACATGCCATGTGGCTGGTGGCCATTTTGAGTGCAGCTACAGGCACTGGCCATGTGCTGGCAGGCAAGTGGCCATTTTGAATGCAGGCTTTGTTGTTAGGCCTCCAACCATTTTGCCTACTTTTCAACCTTTATTTATGCCCAGGGGTAGTGAGTCTTGCATGGGCCTAGTATTTCTGTGGGTTGTCTTGAATTTAAACATCATGGAGGCCATGGATTGAATGGGATTGTGCTGATTTTGCAGTGTTTTTCGATTTTTGGGCCTGTACTTGTGGCCTTTTCACCAGGGGTATTTGAGTCTAGCATGGGCCTAGTCTTTCTGTGGGCTGTCTTGAATTTAAACATCATGGAGGCCATGGATGGAATGGGATTGTGCTGATTTTGCAGTGTTTTTCGATTTTTGGGCCTGTACTTGTGGCCTTTTCACCAGGGGTATTTGAGTCTAGCATGGGCCTAGTCTTTCTGTGGGCTGTCTTGAATTTAAACATCATGGAGGCCATGGATGGAATGGGATTGTGCTGATTTTGCAGTGTTTTTCGATTTTTGGGGGTGTTCATGGGGAGGGACATGCCATGTGGCTGGTGGCCATTTTGAGTGCAGCTACAGGCACTGGCCATGTGCTGGCAGGCAAGTGGCCATTTTGAATGCAGGCTTTGTTGTTAGGCCTCCAACCATTTTGCCTACTTTTCAACCTTTATTTATGCCCAGGGGTAGTGAGTCTTGCATGGGCCTAGTATTTCTGTGGGTTGTCTTGAATTTAAACATCATGGAGGCCATGGATTGAATGGGATTGTGCTGATTTTGCAGTGTTTTTCGATTTTTGGGCCTGTACTTGTGGCCTTTTCACCAGGGGTATTTGAGTCTAGCATGGGCCTAGTCTTTCTGTGGGCTGTCTTGAATTTAAACATCATGGAGGCCATGGATGGAATGGGATTGTGCTGATTTTGCAGTGTTTTTCGATTTTTGGGCCTGTACTTGTGGCCTTTTCACCAGGGGTATTTGAGTCTAGCATGGGCCTAGTCTTTCTGTGGGCTGTCTTGAATTTAAACATCATGGAGGCCATGGATGGAATGGGATTGTGCTGATTTTGCAGTGTTTTTCGATTTTTGGGGGTGTTCATGGGGAGGGACATGCCATGTGGCTGGTGGCCATTTTGAGTGCAGCTACAGGCACTGGCCATGTGCTGGCAGGCAAGTGGCCATTTTGAATGCAGGCTTTGTTGTTAGGCCTCCAACCATTTTGCCTACTTTTCAACCTTTATTTATGCCCAGGGGTAGTGAGTCTTGCATGGGCCTAGTATTTCTGTGGGTTGTCTTGAATTTAAACATCATGGAGGCCATGGATTGAATGGGATTGTGCTGATTTTGCAGTGTTTTTCGATTTTTGGGCCTGTACTTGTGGCCTTTTCACCAGGGGTATTTGAGTCTAGCATGGGCCTAGTCTTTCTGTGGGCTGTCTTGAATTTAAACATCATGGAGGCCATGGATGGAATGGGATTGTGCTGATTTTGCAGTGTTTTTCGATTTTTGGGCCTGTACTTGTGGCCTTTTCACCAGGGGTATTTGAGTCTAGCATGGGCCTAGTCTTTCTGTGGGCTGTCTTGAATTTAAACATCATGGAGGCCATGGATGGAATGGGATTGTGCTGATTTTGCAGTGTTTTTCGATTTTTGGGCCTGTACTTGTGGCCTTTTCACCAGGGGTATTTGAGTCTAGCATGGGCCTAGTCTTTCTGTGGGCTGTCTTGAATTTAAACATCATGGAGGCCATGGATGGAATGGGATTGTGCTGATTTTGCAGTGTTTTTCGATTTTTGGGCCTGTACTTGTGGCCTTTTCACCAGGGGTATTTGAGTCTAGCATGGGCCTAGTCTTTCTGTGGGCTGTCTTGAATTTAAACATCATGGAGGCCATGGATGGAATGGGATTGTGCTGATTTTGCAGTGTTTTTCGATTTTTGGGGGTGTTCATGGGGAGGGACATGCCATGTGGCTGGTGGCCATTTTGAGTGCAGCTACAGGCACTGGCCATGTGCTGGCAGGCAAGTGGCCATTTTGAATGCAGGCTTTGTTGTTAGGCCTCCAACCATTTTGCCTACTTTTCAACCTTTATTTATGCCCAGGGGTAGTGAGTCTTGCATGGGCCTAGTATTTCTGTGGGTTGTCTTGAATTTAAACATCATGGAGGCCATGGATTGAATGGGATTGTGCTGATTTTGCAGTGTTTTTCGATTTTTGGGCCTGTACTTGTGGCCTTTTCACCAGGGGTATTTGAGTCTAGCATGGGCCTAGTCTTTCTGTGGGTTGTCTTGAATTTAAACATTATGGAGGGCATGGATGGATTGGGATTGTGCTGATTTTGCAGTGTTTTTCGATTTTTTTGTGCTCTATAACTGAACTGATGTTCCTCTGTCTTCCATTTTTTTTAGGTGCACAAGACTCAAGAGAACCACCAGTGCCAGGAAGAAGTCCTGCAGCGGTGTGTGTGTGCAGCATAACGTCACGCGACGTCACGTCTGGCCTCAGACAACTCTACAATTCGTGCAACTGCGGCCTGCTGTCTGACCTGCTCTGAAGAAGATGGCCCCGCCCCCAAAGAAAGTTCTCCGTAGCTCCTCTAGCAAGAAAGTTGCTAGTAAGGAGCAGAAGAAGCAAGTTACCAAGGAGGCTGGTGTGCCACCCGCCACTTTTTTTGGGAGCAAAAAAAAAAGTACGCCTGCAGCAGCAGGATCTGCTGGGGACCAACCTGAGAGCAGCACCCCTGCTCCATTGGGTTCAGTGCCTCCACCACCACGCCAACTTAAGTCAAAGCCCTTGAGTGCTTCAGAGGCAGTCAGTGTACTTCTCCAATCACCATCGACCAGTGATGTTGGCTCATCGCAAGAAAGTAGCAGCAATGTCCCTGAATCAACACAGGTTGTTGTAACTCATCTGACAAGTGTTGAACAACCACAGCCGCAACAACAACACCATGTGCAAGTACACGCCCAAGTACATGTGGAAGGAGAGGCAGCAAAAGGAGATGCGCAAGCAAAGGTGCATGGACGTTCACAAGTGCCCACAATAGTTGTTCCTCCCGAAGTAGGGGCACATTTGGAAATCGACAATGAAGCTGAGGTATCATTGGAAGCCACTCCTCCTGATGATCATTCATTGTCTTCCACATCCCTAGCAAGGAAAAGATCAAGGGGGGTGTCTACATCTTCTTCAAGCCCACCTCGTTCTGGTGCAAGTGATCTGTCTTGGGAACCACAACTGCGGTCTGACAGTGAGGCAGAGGCACACCATGATCTGACACCGGTACCTAAGCGTAAAAGGAAGGTCGTCCAAAAACTCAAACCTATGGAGTGTGATGAGGCTCAACAAGAAGTGACAGATACTGCTGGTGATGAAGCCTCTCACGATGACGACGAGCCAGTCATCACAAAGGTCACTGCAGCCCCACCGGGCATGCAGCAAAGAGACATTTTGACCCTATCCCGAGAAGCTGCTGAGCGTGATGATGATGTCGGCGAGGAGGCAATGGAAATGGAATCATTAGATTTGGAGTTAAGTAGTACACCAAAACCTACCGCTTCCATATTTCTTCGCAAGAAGGTACCCACCTCGTCCTCGACCTCAATTCGTGGTGGTGAAAGTGCAAAACGTACTGAAGTTCGGCAATCCACATCCTCCACTTCATCTGTCATTAGCAGCAGGACCACCACCACCAGTATCGCCGCCTCCTCCGGCCCCCGAAGACATTTCAAGTCTCCAGTTTGGGACTTCTTTAGTGTTTGCCCAAAAAAGGAAAACGTAGCCATTTGTAGCCTTTGTAAGCTTCGATTTAGTCGTGGTAAGCTTGGTTCTAACTATGGTACCGGAGGCCAGAGAGGTCATCTTGAGAGAAGGCACGCTGTCGAATGGTTTCCGCACCTAGAGGCGGTCAAGAAAGCCGGAATTGCACGTAATGAAAACGTTGATTTGTCATCTGCTGATGACGAGGAGGTAGAAGAAGACGATTCAAACACTTCACTTACACCCAGTTCCCATGTCAGCAGCACACCCCATGGGAGCCACACTAAGAGTGTGGGAGAGAGTGAGACATCAATGCGGAAAAGTTCATCAGCGAGCGTAACTGGGTCGAAGAGATCATCATCATCCCGTAAATCATTGGTCCAGGGCAACATTAAAAAGATGTTGTTTACAGAAGCGCAATATGAACGCAACCACCCAATGACCCGTCTGTATAACACTAAGCTGGCTAAAATGCTAGCTCTGGACCTTCTCCCTTTTTCTTTTGTAGAAGGGGTTGGTTTTCTAGAATTAGTGACAGCGCTCTGCCCTAAATGGAAGGTTCCTAGCCGGTTCTATTTTGCCCGAGTTGCGGTTCCAGCACTACATGAAGATGTTCTGAAGGTGATTGGGGCAGCTTTGCAGAAGAGTGCTGTTCACACTATACATCTGACAACAGACATGTGGACCAGTGGCGCAGGCGCTGATTACATGTGCATCACTGCACACTGGGTCTCTTTTTCAGGGGCTAAAGCAAAGCTAAACTCAGGTGTTGACACTAACATTGTTTTTAAAGGTGCTCGGAAACATGCAACACTAGCCATGTTTGGTTTGGAGAAACGTCACACAGCAGAAAACATTTTGGATGTCTTTAACACAAAGGTCCTTAACTGTCTGTCCCCACTAAAACGCAAGGTTGGTTATGTTTCCACGGACAATGGCTCCAATATAGTTAAGGCCATGAGGGACGGTTACTATTTCAGAGTGCCGTGTTTGGCGCACTGTATAAACCTGGTTGTCCAAAAATTCTTGGGTAATAAACACAGTGCAGCGTACAGTGTATTGGAGAACTGCCGAAAAATTTGCAAGCATTTCAGGCATTCTTTTAAGGCCCGCAAGCAGCTGAGGAGCATGCTATATCAATGTCAAATGCCAGTGAAAGCACTCATCCAGGAGGTGGTAACACGTTGGAACTCAACCTTCTACATGCTTGAGCGTCTGTATGAGCAGTATACGCAACTCGATCAATATTTCTTGAAAGAGGGTATAGAGGAGCTGAGGATGGGTGGGCCACAATGGAACATAGTTGAAAGCCTAACACGCATGCTTCGTCCTTTTGAGGTCTTCACACGTGCAGTCAGCAAGGAGGACTCTAATTTGGGAAAAGCTATCCCATTGTTGTACATGCTGGAGGACCAACTGAAGGAGGTGTGTTCTGTGTTTCGAAAAGATGACAAAAAGAAAGACTCTTTGCTTCTGGCTGAGCAATTATTAGAGCTCCTACAAGGTGATGAACGTCTTAAAAAGATCCACTCAGAACAG
Source organism: Lissotriton vulgaris (assembly GCF_964263255.1). Lineage (NCBI taxonomy): Eukaryota > Metazoa > Chordata > Amphibia > Caudata > Salamandridae > Lissotriton > Lissotriton vulgaris. Next base: position 153,489,270 of record NC_141700.1, on the reverse strand, counting down.
CATTACATTTGTGCTACTATTCTGGATCCACGCTACAAAAAGGCGCTGGCAGGCAGAGCATTCTTTCCTTTTGCTGATGAAGATGTTACAAAGTACAAACGTTGGCTAGCCTTGTCAGCCAAGAAGTTTGAAACAGAACGGCTGGAAATTGAAGGAAATGGCAGTACATCAGCAGGCCATCCCCAGTCAAAACAATCCACTTCTGCACCTGTGGCTGTGGCACAAGTGACCTCTCAGCCGTTAAAGACACTGGCAACCGGATCATCTGCACGAAAGACAACAGAAACATTGGAGGCTGAAGAGGATTGGCTAGCTCTGCGTGGGTTTGGTTCTCAAAAGGTCAGAGGCACAGCAAGAGCTACGCAAAGTGGAGGAACCTTGGAGGAGGACCTTGAGTCGATGGTGAAGGACTATCTGAATGACTCCACAGAGGTCTATGTTAATTCTGACCCATTGGCGTATTGGCATGGGAAAAAAGAATTGTGGCCACAGCTCACCAACCTGGCTTTAAACTACTTGTCTTGCCCACTCGCAAGTGTGTCTTCTGAACGGGTTTTCAGTGCGGCTGGTGGGATTGTAACTCCCAAACGGAGCCGCCTCTCGCCCAAAAATGTGGAGAGGTTAACAATGATCAAGATGAATCAGCACCTCATACCACCAGATATAAGAGTACGAGAGAGCGTGCCGGATGAAGAGGAGGTGGCCAGCACCATAGATGAGGGAATTTCTACTCTGTCAGGTGGCACTGACCTCACCCTGGCTGAATTCGCAGAGTATGATGACGAAGCCTTATTCTTATTCCTGGACCGTGATACCGACTTCGAGCCCTGAAAATGAGACAACGAATCAATAACTTTCTTTTTCATCCTTATTCACTTTTATTCCTGTGTGTCTGTCTTTCTTTGTTGTGCACAGTTAATATAATTCAAACTTTAATCAGATAATCACAAAAACAAGCCCATCAGCAGAACTGTCTTCACTTGTTTGCTAATTTATTTGAAGGTGCCGCAGTCTGCATTCCTCAGGTTCACAAGTTCAGAAGAACATGCTCCTCTATCCTCCTCCTCCAGACTCCTATTTCCATCAAAGCAGAGGGCTGGTTTACGCCCCATGAAGAAAGACTCAGCACTTGTGGGGGTGTTGTTCTACCTCTTTGCAGGTGAGTTGACGGGTCTGGGGCCATTGCTGGGAAGCACTAAAAGTGGTTTGTGCCAAATCCGAGGCGGAAAATTTTTTGTGTTTTTGATGACTTGCTTGCCTTTGAGGTGCTCTTAGGGGGGGTTCCGTCTGTTTGTGGGTGAGTTTCGTGGTCTGAGAGCATTGCTGGGACACTCTAATCTTGATTGCATTTGCTTTTCAGGAAATCCGTCGTGCCAACCCCGACTTATGGCCTAGCTACGCAGCGCGTTTGGACCGAAGGCCCAGAAATATTGCAAGTATGAGATTTTGCTTTTGGCCTGTTTGGGGGTGTTATGCTTCTTGGCGGGTGGGTTGCCGGGTCTTGGGGCATTCCTGGGAAGGTCTAATACCGGGTAGAAGTGGTTGGGACAAAATCCAGGCCGATTTTTTTTTGGGCTATTTCTGACATTTTGCTCTATGTAGCGTTTTCGGGGGCCTGTTTGGGGGGCTTCCTGGTGTTTGTGGGTGAGTTTCGTGGTCTGGGAGCACTGCTGGGACACTCTAATCTTGATTGCATTTGCTTTTCAGGAAATCCGTCGTGCCAACCCCGACTTATGGCCTAGCTACGCAGCGCGTTTGGACCGAAGGCCCAGAAATATTGCAAGTATGAGATTTTGCTTTTGGCCTGTTTGGGGGTGTTATGCTTCTTGGCGGGTGGGTTGCCGGGTCTTGGGGCATTCCTGGGAAGGTCTAATACCGGGTAGAAGTGGTTGGGACAAAATCCAGGCCGATTTTTTTTTGGGCTATTTCTGACATTTTGCTCTATGTAGCGTTTTCGGGGGCCTGTTTGGGGGGCTTCCTGGTGTTTGTGGGTGAGTTTCGTGGTCTGGGAGCACTGCTGGGACACTCTAATCTTGATTGCATTTGCTTTTCAGGAAATCCGTCGTGCCAACCCCGACTTATGGCCTAGCTACGCAGCGCGTTTGGACCGAAGGCCCAGAAATATTGCAAGTATGAGATTTTGCTTTTGGCCTGTTTGGGGGTGTTATGCTTCTTGGCGGGTGGGTTGCCGGGTCTTGGGGCATTCCTGGGAAGGTCTAATACCGGGTAGAAGTGGTTGGGACAAAATCCAGGCCGATTTTTTTTTGGGCTATTTCTGACATTTTGCTCTATGTAGCGTTTTCGGGGGCCTGTTTGGGGGGCTTCCTGGTGTTTGTGGGTGAGTTTCGTGGTCTGGGAGCACTGCTGGGACACTCTAATCTTTATTGCATTTGCTTTTCAGGAAATCCGTCGTGCCAACCCCGACTTATGGCCTAGCTACGCAGCGCGTTTGGACCGAAGGCCCAGAAATATTGCAAGTATGAGATTTTGCTTTTGGCCTGTTTGGGGGTGTTATGCTTCTTGGCGGGTGGGTTGCCGGGTCTTGGGGCATTCCTGGGAAGGTCTAATACCGGGTAGAAGTGGTTGGGACAAAATCCAGGCCGATTTTTTTTTGGGCTATTTCTGACATTTTGCTCTATGTAGCGTTTTCGGGGGCCTGTTTGGGGGGCTTCCTGGTGTTTGCGGGTGAGTTTCGTGGTCTGGGAGCACTGCTGGGACACTCTAATCTTGATTGCATTTGCTTTTCAGGAAATCCGTCATGCCAACCCCGACTTATGGCCTAGCTACGCAGCGCGTTTGGACCGAAGGCCCAGAAATATTGCAAGTATGAGATTTTGCTTTTGGCCTGTTTGGGGGTGTTATGCTTCTTGGCGGGTGGGTTGCCGGGTCTTGGGGCATTCCTGGGAAGGTCTAATACCGGGTAGAAGTGGTTGGGACAAAATCCAGGCCGATTTTTTTTTGGGCTATTTCTGACATTTTGCTCTATGTAGCGTTTTCGGGGGCCTGTTTGGGGGGCTTCCTGGTGTTTGCGGGTGAGTTTCGTGGTCTGGGAGCACTGCTGGGACACTCTAATCTTGATTGCATTTGCTTTTCAGGAAATCCGTCGTGCCAACCCCGACTTATGGCCTAGCTACGCAGCGCGTTTGGACCGAAGGCCCAGAAATATTGCAAGTATGAGATTTTGCTTTTGGCCTGTTTGGGGGTGTTATGCTTCTTGGCGGGTGGGTTGCCGGGTCTTGGGGCATTCCTGGGAAGGTCTAATACCGGGTAGAAGTGGTTGGGACAAAATCCAGGCCGATTTTTTTTTGGGCTATTTCTGACATTTTGCTCTATGTAGCGTTTTCGGGGGCCTGTTTGGGGGGCTTCCTGGTGTTTGTGGGTGAGTTTCGTGGTGTGGGAGCACTGCTGGCTATATATACTTTACTTTGCAAGAGGTTTGAAGCAAATCCATGGTGGCTGAGGGGACTTAGGGCCTAGCTGCAGAGCGCGCGCGGAGTGATTTGGGAAATTTGTGAAAAAGTGACTAAGTCCCCATTTTTGTACTTTTGCTCTTTGGCTGTTTGGGGGTCTTCTACTCGTTTTCTCCTGGGTTGACGGCTCTGGGGCCATTGCTGGGAAGCTCTAATACCGGATAAAAGTGTTTTGGACCAAATCCCAGGCGGAATTTTTTTTGTGTTTTTGATGACTTGCTTGCCTTTGAGGTGCTCTTAGGGGGGGTTCCGTCTGTTTGCGGGTGAGTTTCGTGGTCTGGGAGCACTGCTGGGACACTCTAATCTTGATTGCATTTGCTTTTCAGGAAATCCGTCGTGCCAACCCCGACTTATGGCCTAGCTACGCAGCGCGTTTGGACCGAAGGCCCAGAAATATTGCAAGTATGAGATTTTGCTTTTGGCCTGTTTGGGGGTGTTACGCTTCTTGGCGGGTGGGTTGCCGGGTCTTGGGGCATTCCTGGGAAGGTCTAATACCGGGTAGAAGTGGTTGGGACAAAATCCGCGCGGAAAAGCCTTTAGTTTTGGCACTTTTTGTAACTTAGGGTTCGTTAGGGTTAGCCCTAGCAGCAGGATTGCATGTGTTTCGGGGTGTTCTAGATTTTTCAAACTGAGTTCTGGGGTCTTAGAGCACTCGTGAGAATGTGTAATTTTGGTTGCAAGTCATTTGAAGAAAATCCATGGTGGGAAAGGGGGGATTTGGCATAGTTAAAGAAAGCCTTTGCCACTATTCTTAACTTAGGGTTCGTTAGGGTTAGCAGTATTTCTATTGCATGTGTTTGAGTGGGGGGGATTTCGAGTCTTGGAGCGATGCTGGCTATGGCTACTTTTGCTTGGTTGCTTGCAAGTGGTTTGAATGCAATCCACGGTGGGTAATGGGTAATTAGGGTACTTCGGCCTACTTTTACTTTCAAAGTAAGTTTTGTCACCAGTTTTCTGCTAGGCCTCGTTTTTTGAGATTTGATTGGGGGTCTTCTACATTTTTGCGACTGGCTTTAGTAAGGGTCTGGGTGGGAGCACTGCTAGGAAGATCTAATTTTGTTCTAAAACACAGTTTACAGTACACCTAGCTTGAGGGGCAAGATCCGATACATTAATTTGCCCATACTTATTTATCCTTCAAAAGGTGACTCAGAGTACGCACTTTCAAAAACATTGTACTGTCTACTAGGAAAAACAAATTGTGACTTTTTGCACTCCACAGCCTACATACCTTATATTTATTTATCAGTGGTGTTGTAATATTATATCACTTCCTGTTTTTCGTTGAATAATTACAGGCCGGGTTTCAGTCTCTGCAATGGGGAAAAAAGGATGGAGTCAGGCTTCACAGTAGCGAGCCACAATTCAGCATCAGGCAGGCAGTGGACAGGGTGTCTTCTGGTGACCAACATCGATGGACGAAGCGTCGGCTGCAATGGAGGAGTGCCGCTAATAGGAGGATTTTTTTTCTGCGGGCAACTTACTTACCACTTCCAACAGGACCACTACAACCACATAGATACAGTATCCCTTGCCTTTTTCTCTGACTGTGACTGCATTTCTTGGCTCTCTCTCTGCTTCTACATTGATCCCTTAACACATCACTTAGTCCACTCCACTATCACATCTGCACCACACATAGTCATTTGTAAGTGCTCCTACGTAATTCGCAAGTCGCAGCACGCCCCAGGCCGTAGAGGACTGGGATGGCCCCAATGATGAAGCATGTCACCAAGGGGCAACCCTGGTGAGTGAGGGGACACCTAGAAAAAAAGCAATTTCTCCTTTTCTATCTACTATACCTTCTGTCAGGTTACGCAGCCCCTAAGCGCCTACCGTACTATGAAACTACATTTCCCATGAGTAGGCGGGAGACTTGCAGACTATTTAGTGAGACTATATGAGAGTACCCTTGTATGTTAGGACAGCACTTCACTGATGCCTGTCTTGTCTTCTGTTACAGGTATCCTTTCCCTGCTGACCCTACCTTTACCCATCCCACATTTTTTATTTTAGTTTGTTATTTTTCTCCCCCGCCTAATGCCTCGAACACCCTGTGTTTACACTTCTGGGTGTTGGTGACATTTGGAGGTGGAACCATATTTGCATCGACTGGATCACGGGGAGTAAACCTGACACCTTCCAGACCAACCCCATTGAGTGTTGTTGTGAATGGATTTATAGTGACCAGCAAGGCTCTCAGGTATCTGGCTACAGAGACCTTATGTTGAATATAGTTATCAGTATTTCCACCCACGCCCTGTACTGTCGCATTCTTTCTTCCACAGTTGTCGAAAGTACTAATTACTTTTAACTGACATGCATGCAGTTACAGTAGTGTATGCACTTTCAAAGATTGATGGATAGGTTTGTACCCAAAGATTTGTTTATGTTCACAATTGTTCGTCCATGCTGTGCTACTTTTTCTTGTCTCCCAAAACCTTTCCCAAAAACCCCCGTACCCATCCATTTTTCAAACCCTAACCCTCTTCCCCCGGGCTGTGTGGTTTTGATTGATGTGTGACTAAATTACAGCAATAAATCCACACACTTGCTGGGGAGGATAAGGTGATAGCAACAGGCTGGTGAAGAAATCCGAGGATATATTCTTACTCTGCTTGACAAAGACCCATGGCTAATGTCAAAGAACTTCAACCGAATTAGTTATACTTTAACATTTGTTAGGCTACAACGTGGCACTGTTCTAGTGTACTTCTGTCACCTGCTATATTCTGTATTGTACCTTTGTATTGCTCAGGAGGACAAACCAGATTTCATTTTCTTTTTTTCATAGGCAAGCAACTGCCACTGTGTCACACCACTAGTACCACCGCTATGAGGAAATTTTATCCGCCCAGGATTGCCAACCTTATTTGCTGTTTCCCGTGGAGCCAGCCCTGGGCCTAGCCCTACTTGCAAACAGAAATTACAGGTAAGATAGGCGTTTGGTTGGAGGTAGTATAATGGAGTATTAGGAGAGACGAGAGATTTGATTGACGGTAGTACTACTAAAGTCCTAGGACTATTCAGGAAAACAAACTTACTGTTATGTTAAACCCCCACCCACCAGACTCAAAAGCAGTAAAAAACAGGTATGGTCAGATAAAGTTTCAAAAAGTATATTTTTATAGCCCTAACAAAAGAATCTCCCGCAAGACCCTCCCTAACCCCAACGATTGTCCTTCAAAAGTCCCCAAAAATCACAACTCCCAATTCCCACCCCCCAAAAGTCTCTAAAAAAGGGGCAAGGGACACTATGGCAGGGTGCTGTTGGAATTAGCAGCCAGGGCATCATGCTCCTTGCGGAGGGTGGCAAGTTCGAAGCGGAGGCCCTCCACCACGTTCTTATAATTATGGACCTCCTGCTCCAGGTAGGACAGTCTGAGGGATAAGCGGCGCCGGTGTGCCTTGCAAATCCTGTGAGGGGCAGCTGCTTTCTTTGCTGCTGGGCGGTGGCGTTTGGCTTTGGTAGCCCGGCTCCGTACCGCTGGAGCACTGCGCTGGCTGGCAGCCCGCACGGAGGAGGAGGCAGCTGTCCCAGTGGACGTTGTTGTTGTTCCAGACTGCGTCTCCTCCTCCTCCAGGGCCACCAGCCGCCGATATTCAGCAACAGTGGCATCCAGCCTCCGTTGCCGGGCCATTCGAGCCAGCTCCTTCCTCCTTGATGGTGTCTTGGATTTGGAAGGAGCAACTACATGAAAAAAGAAAGACATAGTCTGTAACCAATGCTCCTTAAGATTAACACAAAATGATTGAGCAGAAAGTTGTCACAGTACAAGTAGCAAATTGAAAGCACAGTGCATAACTATTGAGGACAGTATCTATGTAACCTCCGACTTCTTCATCCTTGCTCTAACATTAGTGGGAGTTTAAGGAACAAATTCTACGAGCACTATGGACTTCTATTACAGTCGACTATGACAGTACACCACTCTTATTCTTCTTCTTCTCTCTTGTTTAGGAAAATTGGTACGTTATCTTATGCAAGCCGGCATAATGCCAGCGCAGTGAACTTGCACCCGAGAAAAACAGACGCACACCATGGTGAGTGAGACAGACTTGCGTTACTGTACCGGTCCAGTACATGCAGGTGGTGAAGCTCTTACTTTTCTATTACGGGTGGCACTGAGAATACTCTGTTAAAAGGGCTACTGCTTAATTAATTTAGCTTTCACCCTACAGTGCAAATGAGTATTAGACAGACCCCCCAGGATATAGCGGCATGGATTGGCAAATTTAGCGGCACAAAAATGAAAATTTAGCGGCACAAAAATGGAAATTTAGCGGCATTTAGCGGCATTTTATTTTGGGTTTTTTGCAACACCAAACACAGATATCTTACTGTTTGAGTTATTTGACAACATGGAGCTATGCACATTTTGTTTATTTACAATTCAACCCATTTGTTTTAGGTAAAAGGCATGTTAATCTTGGGCATGTACTTTCAGTTCTTCAGAGCACTCCAAGTCTAGACCAGTATTGTGTTGCTGGTTATAATGTAAAAACAATAATGCCCGGATCGATTGTTCTGAAAGGGACCGTCGTCTGGAAGAGAGAATAATTTTGTATATGCTGTTGCTCCTTTCAGCATCTGCAGAGCTTGTTACACAGTCTTTGTACACAGCTGCAAGTTGGGAAAGAGCTGGAATGCGGTCAGCCAGCCCACGCCAAAAGAGGTCGGTGTCAATAAGTCCAGAAACAGACGCCTGCACTGCTTCTGGCCCTACATTTTCAAAGTACAGGCGAAGCTCCTGATCGGGAACTTCGCTGAAACCAGGGATGGCTGAATAGGCAGTCTTGTCATTAGGCAGGATGCAGAGCCGCGCAGGGTTAAAAATGCGCACTTGTTTTAAGAATTGTATGCCTGGCTGGGCCTCCCCCATGTATTTGGCCACCTTTTCTAATGAATGTTCAAAAGCTTCATTAAGCTGGGCTGTTATTTTTTTTTTCTGTGCCAGACTTAATTTTGCCCCTGCAGTGGTCCGTAGAAATGGCTCTAGTGACTCCACAGTGAGGACTGAATTGTTGGTTAGGTTCATGTGGAGGTCCTCCAAATAATCGTATACCTTCATGGTCACTGGTGTCTGGCTCTGGAATAACTCCATCAGGTTCAAAATGCTTTGGCATTTTTCTGCCACAATGTCCAATTGGACTTTTATGCACTCCCTTTGGTCGGTGTTAAAAATCTTCTGTAGGTTTTCAAGGGAGTCTGGGGGAGACTTGCTGAGTTGCATCTCTGACTCCACAAACCCAGCATAGGCCTCAAAGTGCTTGCAGTGGTACTGGACAGCGGCAAACCAGGAATTCCAGCGGGTACTGCAAGGATCAGGTGCCACCCGTGCCTTCATCCCATGGTTCTCTGCAAGATGGTGCAAGTACCTTCTCTTTCTGCTGCCGGCCATGTAAAAGATGCGGGAGAAGTACAGCAGGAAAGCATTTAGCTCCACAAAAGGCTTCCTAAATGACTCTCCAACAAGATTCATTATGTGTGCCAAGCAGGTGATGTGGATGGAGTTTGGGTACAGATTCCTCAACACTGTGTTGAATGCCTTGAGCATGTATGCCGCGTTGTCAGTGTTGAAGGAAACAACGTTCTGGAAGTCTATGCTGTACTCTGTGAGCACCTTTACAACCGCTTGCGCTACAGTCCCATGGTTGCACTGGGATAGGAAGACTGTGTCCAACAGGTAGGTATGGATCTGACGAGCACCCTGCGGAGAGACTGCTGCAACTAGCACATTCAAAACACACCGCCCTTCGACATCTGGTGTTTCGTCAAAGATAACGCTGATCTTCTGATCTTTCAAGAGCTCTTTCAGCTCGTTCTTGGCACTTGTATATCTCTCTGGGAGATACCGTTCTTGCAGCTGATGACTCCCAGGTATCGCTCCACCATTCCGTACTCGCTCGTGCAGGAACTTGCGCAACACAGGGTGGTCGGTTTTGCTGAGCGGAATGTTCAACGCGGTGCAGACGTTAACCCACTCAGTTATCATTTCGTGGTTTGCGACACCTGCAGCTGTACTCTTGGTGAATAGCGAGTTCACTGTCATCTGCCGTGCACGTTTCGGCGAAGATTGAAGGTCAGGATCATCTGAACAGCGCTTCAAATGTTTTTGGGACCGCACATGCATATCCACAGTGTGTTTCCGGATGTGGTCCACCGCCACATTGCACACACTGCAAAATAGCACCCCACCATCAGCGTGCATCACATTGCTGTAGTCTCTGGCCCGGTCTGCTGCGGTTATCTGGGTGGGCAGATGTGATCTGTGCTTCACACCCTTTGCAAGCTGCACAAACTTATCCATTCTGCTTTTCTTGTGGTGGCTTGTGGCTCCCTTGTAAAAAAGAAGATCTCCCGGTTGTGGCGCAGTCAGTTAAGTCACCTACAAAAATAGTTGGTATTACTAAGGGCACCTCAAAGGGGGGAAAGGCAATTGTTGAAAGGAAAGTTCAGAAAGCGCCGGTGCTCAACGATAAGAAATGCATGCAACCCTGGAGCACAAGTAACGTGACAAACGTGATGGGCCATAACTGCAATGGTAAATGCCAGTCCCCGAACGGTGTTGAGCAAACAGAGAAAACAGCAATTGCCCCAAACCAAAATAAACAAATAAGAAATTCTCCTGAGGTGCCCACAACCCCAAACTTACCAGTGCGCTGCGGCAGCTGACCCAATTCGGGCTCTTTCAACAGCAGATCCTTCCCAGTGATGCTCTGTAAAAGAAACCAAGTAAAGAGTTAGGAAACTCCCCAGGTGCCCACAACCCCAAACTTACCAGTGCGCAGCGGCACCTGGCCCAATGGCAAGTAAAAATTAATGCCAAAGGGTCAAGATTCAGGACATAAAAATTCAGTACAGTGCAGAGAACACAACAATTCCCCAGAACCAAAACAAACAATTATGAAATTCCCCACAGGTGCCCACAACCCCAAACTTATGGACACCCCCAAACTTACCAGTGCGCTGCGGCAGCTGACCCAATTCGGGCTCTTTCAACAGCAGATCCTTCCCAGTGATGCTCTGTAAAAGAAACCAAGTAAAGAGTTAGGAAACTCCCCAGGTGCCCACAACCCCAAACTTACCAGTGCGCAGCGGCACCTGGCCCAATGGCAAGTAAAAATTAATGCCAAAGGGTCAAGATTCAGGACATAAAAATTCAGTACAGTGCAGAGAACACAACAATTCCCCAGAACCAAAACAAACAATTATGAAATTCCCCACAGGTGCCCACAACCCCAAACTTATGGACACCCCCAAACATACCAGTGCGCTGCGGCAGCTGACCCAATTCGGGCTCTTTCAACAGCAGATCCTTCCCAGTGATGCTCTGTAAAAGAAACCAAGTAAAGAGTTAGGAAACTCCCCAGGTGCCCACAACCCCAAACTTACCAGTGCGCAGCGGCACCTGGCCCAATGGCAAGTAAAAATTAATGCCAAAGGGTCAAGATTCAGGACATAAAAATTCAGTACAGTGCAGAGAACACAACAATTCCCCAGAACCAAAACAAACAATTATGAAATTCCCCACAGGTGCCCACAACCCCAAACTTATGGACACCCCCAAACTTACCAGTGCGCTGCGGCAGCTGACCCAATTCGGGCTCTTTCAACAGCAGATCCTTCCCAGTGATGCTCTGTAAAAGAAACCAAGTAAAGAGTTAGGAAACTCCCCAGGTGCCCACAACCCCAAACTTACCAGTGCGCAGCGGCACCTGGCCCAATGGCAAGTAAAAATTAATGCCAAAGGGTCAAGATTCAGGACAAAACTAGTACAGTGACAGTAAAAAAAAATCAGGCCAAAGGGTCAAGATCCAGGACATAAATTCAGTACAGTGCAGAGGACACAACAATTCCCCAGAACCAAAACAAACAATTATGAACTTCCCCACAGATGCCCAGCCCAAAATTTTGCCCGGCCGGGGGCCCGCCGCGTGCGGCGGGCCCCCACAACAAAGGCCAAGAAAAGAATTATGGCCCCCGGGGGCCCGCCGCGTGCCCCTTGTGCGGCGGGCCCCCACAACAGAGCACAAGAAAAGAATTATGGCCCCCGGGGGCCCGCCGCGTGCCCCATGTGCGGCGGGCCCCCACAACAGAGCACAAGAAAAGAATTATGGCCCCCGGGGGCCCGCCGCGTGCCCCATGTGCGGCGGGCCCCCACAACAAAGGCAAAGTAAAGAATTATGGCCCCCCGGGGGCCCGCCGCGTGCCCCTTGTGCGGCGGGCCCCCACAACAGAGCACAAGTAAAGAATTATGGCCCCCCGGAGGGCCCGCCGCGTGCCCCTTGTGCGGCGGGCCCCCACAACAGAGCACAAGTAAAGAATTATGGCCCCCCGGGGGCCCGCCGCGTGCCCCTTGTGCGGCGGGCCCCCACAACAGAGCACAAGTAAAGAATTATGGCCCCCGGGGGCCCGCCGCGTGCCCCATGTGCGGCGGGCCCCCACAACAAAGGCAAAGTAAAGAATTATGGCCCCCGGGGGCCCGCCGCGTGCCCCATGTGTGGCGGGCCCCCACAACAGAGCACAAGTAAAGAATTATGGCCCCCCGGGGGCCCGCCGCGTGCCCCTTGTGCGGCGGGCCCCCACAACAGAGCACAAGTAAAGAATTATGGCCCCCCGGGGGCCCGCCGCGTGCCCCTTGTGCGGCGGGCCCCCACAACAGAGCACAAGTAAAGAATTATGGCCCCCCGGGGGCCCGCCGCGTGCCCCTTGTGCGGCGGGCCCCCACAACAGAGCACAAGTAAAGAATTATGGCCCCCCGGGGGCCCGCCGCGTGCCCCTTGTGCGGCGGGCCCCCACAACAGAGCACAAGTAAAGAATTATGGCCCCCGGGGGCCCGCCGCGTGCCCCATGTGCGGCGGGCCCCCACAACAAAGGCAAAGTAAAGAATTATGGCCCCCGGGGGCCCGCCGCGTGCCCCATGTGCGGCGGGCCCCCACAACAGAGCACAAGTAAAGAATTATGGCCCCCCGGGGGCCCGCCGCGTGCCCCTTGTGCGGCGGGCCCCCACAACAGAGCACAAGTAAAGAATTATGGCCCCCCGGGGGCCCGCCGCGTGCCCCTTGTGCGGCGGGCCCCCACAACAGAGCACAAGTAAAGAATTATGGCCCCCCGGGGGCCCGCCGCGTGCCCCTTGTGCGGCGGGCCCCCACAACAGAGCACAAGTAAAGAATTATGGCCCCCCGGGGGCCCGCCGCGTGCCCCTTGTGCGGCGGGCCCCCACAACAGAGCACAAGTAAAGAATTATGGCCCCCGGGGGCCCGCCGCGTGCCCCATGTGCGGCGGGCCCCCACAACAGATTACAAGAAAAGAATGATGGCCCCGGGGGCCCGCCGCGTGCCCCTTGTGCGGCGGGCCCCCACAACAGATCCAAGAATCCACGGGGGCCAGCCGCGTGCCCCTTGTGCGGCGGGCCCCCACAACAGATAGCTTACCTGACTCTCCTGCTCTCCTGCTGCTGGCTTGGGTCTCCCGTCGTCGTCCGTGGCCCGCCGTCGCCGTGGTGGTGTCTCTCGTCTTCTCTTCTCGCCTTCTCGCCTTCTCGTCTTCTCGTCGTCTCTCTCCTCTCTCTCTCCTCCCTCGGGCGCGAAATCCTGGAGCAGGCGGGAAGCACACCTGGCAACCTGGGAAGTGGAAGAATGGAAGAGCAGCGCAGAGCGCAGGCGGCAATAACGAGAAAACACACGATTGAGATTGGCTCCTGTGGGCGCCAATGGAAACGGCGGATTTCGCGGCCGGTTTGCCAAAAATCGCGGCATTTGCACAAAGATGCAAATTTCGCGATTTTTTTGCAAATCGCGAAATCGCGATAAGCTGGAGGGTCTGATTAGAAAAGGAAAATGAAGAAGCTAAATTATCTGATTATCTATCACTTCACATGGGATGTATTTGATGACATATGGGATGACTTTAGGTGCTTTGCTTATTATTGAGTGAACAGTGATACCCCCACACATGAATGACGTACTACTACTAAACTAAAGTTATTAAGGGAGGTAGGGAGTGCCCACCGTAATAACTGGATATATGCTGTGCTTGCAGTTGCAATACAAACTACTGCTACTATTCATGGTAGTCTTTGGACAACGTTACAACTTCTTTTCCTTGCCTTTCCTACACTGGAACGGACGTGCGGGTGCGGTGTTACATGCTCTTCAAAGTAACACTTAGTTCATCCAGTGACCGTCTACTCTCTCTAGATTCACATATGCTATCTAAGAGTCAGATAGTACCATGAATGATCCAGGCATCCATCCATTCAAAGTATATTGCACACATACAGTTTCTGTCTCACCCACCCAGGCTGTTCTCCTTCCACCCATCCTTGCTTCATCATTCACCCAGCCATGCACCATACCATTTTCTTACCTTCCCAGCCACCTCGGGGACCAAGCAAACACATATCATTCTTCTTTGCCAGTCATCATTACATTTCTCGTGCTTCCACACTTACTTACACCCTTCTTTCGCTTTTCGTTCATCCCATCCATCAAGTTCACCTCAGATCTGATTGGGATTCTTCTCGCCAAAAACTTCACAGCTAAGTCGAAGTACATTTAGAGGAGGCTACTACCTGCTTTTTTTATAATACACCCGTGCAGAAAGCACACTCTGCAGTCTTCAATCTCAATGACTAAGGAATGTATAGCTTACCTCTGCCCGCCACCACCGTGTGAACCCTCACAGGCATGTCCTTTTCCGGCACTTGCACCGCCTCCTCCCCAGAGTTGTCCTCCTCGTCCAATGCCACCACCTCCGCGCTGGCCCCGTCTCCAGATGTTCCACCTACAAAGTACATTTAATAATGTTAGAATACACCACTCACTACTATATAATATTTGGTCTAGGAGGAAGAAAGAAATGTGAAAAAAAGTGTACAATTTAATAATTTTTGACTGTGTACTCTAGAGTAAAAATGTCCCTTTTTCCAGGGAAGGCTGTTGTCTTGCTGCACTTTTTGGCACAACTGATGAATGTTTGCTTTTTACTTTTTAACACGCACCACTTTTTCTCCTAACAGACAGAACCTTGACTTCTAAGAACACGAGCAGGATCAAGTTCAAACCAGGTGAGAGCTCGGCTCGACCACAAGAAATGTGTCCAATTAATCGTCAGCACTAAGCACTTTTCCATTTTCAGTTACACGTTCACTTTTATGACAAACTTGAATTTAATAAATGTGTTTACTTTTAATAAAGCTTTTAAACTTAAATAGACTCTGTGGTTTTTGGTCCTCCAGACTAGAGTGGATGAGCTAAAGGTTTTCGAATTTTTGCAAGCATGAGTCCGTGCCTCTGCCATCGGTGACTTTGGGAGCTAAATGACTCTGCCACACTATCTAGTCAGTAAGGAGATTGGGGGTTCAACTACAAAGTCTGTTATCACTGAGGTATGTGGAAAGTCGAACAGTTACAGCACCTATTATAATTGATAAGCTAAGCGATGCATTATTTAGTGTCCATAGTTCTGTTTGTGCAGATTTGTCCCTGCAACAGTAGTAGAATGGATTGTCCTATCCAAACCAAAAGTAAAGTAGTATCTTATTATTTCTTGGTGGTGGTCATTCACCTTTTTATTGTTGGCAATGGTCAAAGCATAAACATTTAGAATACTTGAAAAGACATTATGGACAATCCCAGAGGACTACACTCAGTGCATAGAGCTATTGCTGACTAGAATGGGAGTCCAATGGAAATGCCAAATGTGCAATCTTAGTTAGCTACACAGACAGACTAATAAGAATAATCTAGTAATACCACACGGAGTCATAGGGATAAGAATTTAGATCCTGTCTACAAGAAGATCAAAGACGATTTAGAAAAAATCGAATGAGGAACGCTAGGAAAAAATAAGTACTCTATATTAAAATTAAAACTTACTGGGGCCAGCAAAGGAGCCCTCGACTGCCCGGTCCTGGCCTGCATCGACAACAGCACCCTCCTCCTCCTCCTCCTGTGTCCTCCTCTTGCCCCTGGGGGAAGCTGATGTACAACATGAAAGAAAGAAAAACAGAAAACATGGATGATATTTATTTCTCAACCAAATCAAACATTTAAAAAAGAACTAACAAAGTAACAAAATATTTTTGCGAAATAGCAAATAGGGAACGACTCCACGGGATATATTATTGACCAATCTCATGTGGTCGACTACGTCATTACTTTAGTATTGCTTGATTTGCGGACCGTCGAATTGGAAACTACCCTATGTAACTCACTAAACAAAGTACTAAAAAGGTTTGCCTAGGATTGGCAGGCAGCAGTCCGCAGCACGCAAAGTGACAGCCAAAGTCCATCGTGATTGAAGATCAGCGACAACACTAAAGTTTCCTACTACATTCACCAGTCATTAAAATACTCAAACTATTAATCCACCACCACTATTTCTTCTTATCGCCATGTGTACAAAGGAAGGACTGGACTTGAGTCTGTAGGGGCTGATTTATAAGGCCCTTGCGGCTCTTTTGCTCCATTGTTGCGTGACTTTTGTGACGCAGCGACAGCACAAAAGAGGCGCAATGGTGCGGCGTATATTAACAACGTGACGCATCTGGGAGATGCATCACGTTGTAAAGCCCTGCGCCAATAGGGGTGTTCCGGCGCAAGGGAGGGCGTTCCTGCGCAGGAACGCATCCTAAAAGTGGCTGAGGGAAATCTACAAGATTTCAATCAGTCACTTTGAGGACAATGATGCGTGACTCAAACCCTGCGCCTGCTTGAAGCAGACGTACGGCTTGACGCAGCATTGGGGAGATAGGGCACCCCAGAGAATTGATGGAGCTGCACCATCGTTGCGACGCAACTCCAGCAATGCGCCACCTTTACGGCACAGATGCGTAACGCTTTGGTGACGTTTTGGGCCCATGGCGCGCCGCATTGTAATACGGCGCACCATGGGTGATGGTGGCGTGACGCACAATTACTGGCGCATCCCTGCAACTTTGCAGGGATGCGCCGGTAATTAAAAATCTGAACCTTAGTGTGTAGCATTGCGCAGTTCTTTCAACTACACTCATACATAATTTCACAGGCCAATGAAATGAACACAAAATCTAAAACAAATAAGCATAGTAGCAACACTACTGAGAAGGAGAGCAGTGTACCTGAAATGCACAGAAGATTTTGAAATAAAATGTACCTACAATGTAATGAGCAGCATTATTGCTCTTGGTAAAAAACAAAAATTTGCAATATAATAACACAGCAGGAGAAAACATAGTAGTAAAGACATAGCTACTACTACTCACCAAGCCTGGGGATCTCAAGGCCAAGGAGGTCGAGCAGATCTCGCTCACGGGTCAGGACATCCGTCCAGCGGTGGGTGGCCTGGTTGTAGGTGCGCCAGACCCGAGAGTGGTGGTAAATGGCCTGGCACACCTTCTCCCACCGCTTCCGGCGCTCCCGGGCCCCGTACCCGGCACTGATCTTGCCGCCTCCCATGATGGTCCTGGGGAGGCGGCGCTGAACATAAAAAATGAGTTGGGCCACCTCCTCCGGGGTAAAGATCTCCCGTGGCATCACTAGCTCCCCCCTCAAACGCCCGCACGGGAGCCGGACACGGGGTGCGGGACCCTTCCCCTTCTCGGGATGCTTCCCGGCTCCCTTCACCATGGTCTGGGCGGAAAGGAATAAAGAAAATAGAATAGGGAAGAGAAGAAAAGAAAAGAGTTTACAAAAGTAGTTTAAAATTAACCAAAAGTAGCAGTAAACACAAAAATATAGGGCTAGAAAAATAGAGGGATAGATAATAAGTAAAATAGATTAAAAAAAACTTCAAACAAGCAAAGGATGGCAGAGATTGACAGAGGATACAAAGACCATGCCCAGAACCATAGCAATGAATGAGAAACAAGATGGCCGCGCCCGTTCACGACCGCGCGGGTAAGTTCGCGCGAGATTTTCCTTGCGAACACGCGCGAGACTGTACTGGCAAACCGCGGACTTTGCGAGATTACACTTCGCGCCCGGAAACGGAAATACGTCAGGCAAACAAGATGGCTGCGCCCTTGAACGACCGCGAGGGTAACTTCGCGTCTTGCGCTACGAGCGGCTCGCAAAAACGCACAAAACCTTGCCAACTAACACGCCGCAAAAAAAACAAATTGCATATTCGCACGAATTTGCGGCTTCCGAATCCGATCTTGCGCGTGTTCGCACCCCGCGAACCCCGCGAAATTGCAGAAAAACGAGTTTTTCAAAAGTGAAAGCACTCGGCAGGGGCAAGAGTTCAAACTCATCATTAGTAACAATTCCCGGTAGTGCTTCCTGACTGGGGCCCCTCCAGAATTCAGTTGCTAGTTGCAACAATTGTATGACCCTGCTCTGACCCTCACAGCAGGCTCATACAATAGCTACAAGTAGGCCACAAAGAAGGTCCTGGGGAAAAAAAATGCACTGCAACAGAAAGCAAAATTACAGATAAGGAAGCAGGTGCCAGACTGGAATTTTAAAACAGTGACACATTAATAAACTAACCCCAAATTAATTCATCTGAGTTGAAGCAGGGATGGTGTGCTTGCTTTCCCCCCCCATAATCTACAGTAATGATGAACCAGAGGGTGGCATTGATGTAACAGAGGGTTGCAGTGGTGAAACAGAGGGTGCTGGGAACCTGTGATGATGAACCAGACGTAGAAACAACATAATTCGCGACCGTTGCGCGACGAAATGTAAGTTCGCAATTGCGAACTGGTACGAAACCCTCGCGAACTGGCAGAAATCCTTGCGAACACAAAAAAAAAAAAAAATCCGCAAATTCGCAAGAATTCGCGGATTTTGCGGATTGCGAGTTCGCAAATCCGCAAATTCGCGAACGCGAGATCCGCAAAATTCGCCCATGCTTACCTAAGACCGACAGTTCTAACAATGATCCTGAACTGGAGCTGACATATAGAAAAGAAGCTAATGTAACAGTCTGAAGTAAGAAAGTATCATCATTGTGAGTCATCGTTGTGAGATATCAAACACCCTTTTAAATGATCTCTTATCCAGTAGTGAGACCACAATACTTGGTCTGACCAATCCAGCCATCAATAACCTGGTTCTCAGGAACCCTTTAGATATCATGAACAGTGGGTGAAGGGGCTGGAATCGTAAGGGCATGGCGTGCCCTTACTTCTTTAATTCAATAGATTCCGTTCCCCTACTTTTTTATTTTAAACATGCATCTCAGAATGGCAGAAAGAGCTGAGGCCTACATGTAAGGCTCAGTGTTTATGGCCATTTGAACGGGAGGGGCAGGCAGAGAAGAAAAGGACAGTGTCCACTTGCACAAAACTAGAGCCTCTGCACCTTACACCCCTGGAAACCAAGACCTAAACTTACTATAGGTTGTGCAGTCGCTCACTTAGTGCTTAGCAATTTTGTGCTGTTTAAGTGAATCTTTTCACTGGGAAGTAAATGGACACAATACTTTGTATTGCTTTCCACAATATTAGTGTAAAACATTAGTAAATAACCTACACTCACGCTCAAAAGTAATCAAGCACCCACATTCCACTAGCACTAGCATTCCAGGAAGTGAGATTGCATCCCTGTAGGTATGCCTGGCATGGCACCCACTTCCTAGGGATACATCCCTAGGGATACATCACAATTTAATATGTTCTCCGGTCTATGTGCCAGATGTACGGCCATCAGGGTTTGTGACTCCCAAATTGTGATATTTAGGGACTCGAAATTTGCGAGTCACAAAACCTGATGTATAACAGTGTCTGAGACACTGTTTGCAATTCCACCCAAATGAGTTACAAGGGACCCGCCTCATTAATATATTTATGAGGGAGGTTGCAGTTTGCGACCCATTGGAAATTAACATAATTCATAGGGATGGTGGCCAGCAGACCACCATGTCTGTGACTGCTTTTTAAATAAAGATTTTTTTTTAATGCCGCCCGTTTTCCTTAAAGGAAAAAAGTTCCCTTTTCCTTTTTTCAGAGTGGCATTGTACATTATGTCTTATATTTCTCCATTATCATTCAGCTATCACTTCGAGAGTCAAGTTGGAAACACAGGAACCAGGTATTAATGTGAGCTTAGTGGACTGCCAAGTACCTGCTCTTTAGACATTGATTTTCATCTTTTAATAAAATCGAACAGTGAAATCGAACAATGAGGGTTGTTCTTGGAGGCTGAAGTGTACTAGAACATCTAACTGATGGCACACACATTAATCACAGTACTTATGAAGTCCCAGCTGTTTTAGTTAATTTAAATAAAAAAACTATGTTATGATAGTAGGTGTAGTAACTTTATAATAAGGAAGAATGATTACAGTGATTGGGTACCTAGTTTCTACCTTGATGTGCTTTCCAGGGGTGCTTCCTCTGCATGAATACAGGTACAAGGATACATGTGTTACTACAGCCAAGCACACGGTCTGGGAGAGAATGTTCTCGACGGCATAGTTCGATATTGCATCAGACTCTTTCGTTCTTGGCTGCAGATTAAAGCAGCACTTCTTGGGAGCAGTAGATTGGACAGTGGTCACACAGTTCAGGACCACTGGCTGTGGGAAGAAGCAATACTCACTATACTGGTAAAAGGCAAGGTGATGCACAATGGTGGGGAAAGTGCATGGATCTTCTCAATTTGGCAGCTTTTGGCCAAGAGACAATGATGCTCAATGCGGAGCTGCATCCGTGATAGGCGGATCGGCCCCCAGGATGCACAGGGTACTACCTAATTAGGGCTCCCGGTTTTATGGTATTTATTTTTTGACATTTCCGTCTGTATTTATCCATATTTATTTTTTGTTAATTTTATCTGTATGTATCCATATTTATTTTGGGTTTGTGAAAAAATGAAGCTGAAACTGGTATATTTCTACATTTATTTAATCGATAGATGTTCACTCAAGCTTGAATATTTGCCAGGTTTCAATGACGTGAACACCCACAGAAGATAAATCAATGCACGTATATGAAAATATGCAAATCTCACTATCAACCTTGTGCGTATCTACTGCTGTTTAAGTTTCTTTACTAAAAAACCTTTCTGTTTTTAACACCCTTACCCATCAATCCACGCAGCTATTGGCCTGGCATTCATGTCAAACAGGATTTAGAATCACTCAAACAGCAACCCAATTTCTGTTTTTATCCACCTTTAAAAATAAATACAGACAAGAAACTGAATAGTTTTCTGTCTGTATTTATCTGTGAAAATCTGTAAAAACGGAAAACAGGGAGCCTTACACATAATACAGCAAGCAGGCATAATGGGCATGTACTGATGTGCACAGATCCCACAAAAAGAGACAAGTCTTCAAATAATAGACGGGTGCAATGGTGGTGCACTGAGAGGTGAACGTTCCAAATATGGGCATCAAATCATAAACGCGTGAAGGGGTAATGTGGATGTGTGGACGGGCATGTTGGTCTGAAAGGCACCTCAAGTGAGATGTTGTAGGTTTCTCAATTCTTTCGCGGGGGCTCTCCCTTGGCACTGACTTCACTCCCAAGGGAGATGGGGGGCGGGCTGAATATGTGGCGTAGTGGCTGTCATATTTGTGGCTATCCTTAGTCTGTTTGTGTTCTCTTTATTGTCAGGCAGGCATGCCAAAAAAGTTACTTTTTCTACAAGGAACACAAGACTTTTAGCGTATTATGGATACAAATGTATGCAGTAGAACCTTTATGCATGTGCAAGAATAATATTGTTTTAATCACAGTAGAAAATTATTGTAACAAAAATTTATATTTATATTAAACACAATGAGATCAATAGGACCAATGGACCGCTGGTGGGTCTGGATCCCAATCCAATAGCGATGGCACTTGTGATGACTAGTAGAACCCACTGTGGATGGCGGCGGCAATCCCGGTGAGCGATAAAAACCCAGGGTCACCATCATGAATACAAGATATGACAATTGTCAGTGTTTCAGTTGTAAAAAAAAATACAAATTAAAGGCGGGGTCTCAAAGTTTTTCGTTGGAGCCCACGACTGGTGCTGTCTGAATGCTGGGGCTGCCCTGCACAAAGGCTGCCTCATCTTGATTCCACTTTGTGACATTTCCGTCCACCACTCTACACTTAGGGCTAGATGTACGAAATTGCGTGTTTCGATTTCCTAATAGCGAATTAGGAAATTGCAAACGGCAATGTACAACAGTGTGTTTGACACTGTTAGCGATTCGCACTGGCTCACAAATAGACCTGCCTCATCAATATTCTTGAGGCAGGTTGCAATTTGCGACCCATTGTGAATGGCTACTATCACAGAGATGGTGGCCTGCTGGGGTCAGCAGAACACCATGTCTGTGTTTGCTTTTTAAATAAAGCAATATTTAAATATATTTTGAAAGCAGCCCATTTTCCTTAAAAAACGGAATGCATTTAAAAAAATAAAAATGAAAAGCTACCTTTTCATTTTTTAAAGTTGGCAGTGGTCCCTGGTACCATTGCCTTTTCCTAAAAAATGTTGGCACCCACATTCACAAAGGGGAAGGGGTCCCTTGAGGACCCCCTCTCGATGGCGAATGGGTTACTACCAACGTGAAGTTGGCGGTAACTGCAAATGTTTTGTGACCGCATTCCCGGTCACAAAACATTCATGCATACCAGTGCTATTGGGTATTAAGACGGGATGCCGTAAACACGCCCCTTCCTAATAACAAATCGCAAAAGCATAATCCGATTCTGTAACAAGTTACTGAATCGCATTTTGCCTTCTGTACATTGCAGAATAAATTTTACAGGTCGCAAACATTCTGATGGGCCATTTGCGACCGGTAAAATGCTTTGTACATCAGGCCCTTCCTGTCTCTTTCTCTCTCGCTTGCGTTTTTTTCATCCCTACAGTCTGTCTTTGTCACTGTTATTCTACCTTTCTCCTACTTCTTTCTCCCTTTTTAGCTTCTGTCTCCCTATTGCTCTGGATGAACGTCTGATGATGAAAAATGTGACACAAAAATTTGTGCCGGGTCTCATCACCTGCAACCGTCACCCCAAATTAAGCACCGCCAATGAGACAAAAGAGAACCAAGCCTTTCAACTATAGCTCTACTAGTTTGTGCAGAATCATGTCGGTCGAGACGTGAACAAGGCTGTGTAATCGAGTTTCACAACTACTTGGTTTACTGAGGATGTATTTATTTCCTGCAATCAGATTGTCAAATTTGCTAGTGCCTACTGTTCTTTGGGTCAGTTTTTGCTGTGAGGCACAACAAAGATGGAGACTGATCCATCTAATGACACGTCAGGTTAGCCCAGGCAGCTCTGTTGCCTAGAGGGAGCGAGAAGGGTCAACTAAACTCCCAGCCAGAAAATTCCTCACTGTCCATTCACAGTGTATATACATATAATCATAAGGGCATATTTACAAGGCCCCTGCACCACCGGAGCATCCCTATTTTTGATGGCGCACTATGCTGAGCCATATTTACCAGGCCACTCTGCATGGCTTTTCATGGCCTTGTAAATAAGGCCGTCTTCCATGCATCACCCTGCATGAAAGGGGCATTCCATGGTTTGTGTTGTGGGTGTCCACATGCAACACACATGGATTCCGATGCATTCTCAGATTTACAAGGTTTTGCAGACCTGGGAATGCGTCAGATTCGAATTCCTTCCCATGTGCACTGCGTTCTGCAGCATGTATAAAAGTAGGAAAACGCCATCCATTATTGTTTTTGTGCAGGAAGGGACACCTTCCTGCACAAAAACAATCATACCTGCAACGCAGTCACCCATGCAACATGGTGCTAGGATGTCTGCATTGGCGCTAGGCTGCCAATTGTGCACCAGCGCAGAGGAAAGCACAGGGATCCGTCATGTTGTAAATAAGACGCATCCCTGCACTTTCCTAATGACGCAGCTTGGCACAGCAAGATGGCTTGCAGCGCCGCGATGTGCCGTTTCCTAGTAAATATGCCCCATAGTATGTGACTCACATAGAGAAACCATACCAAAAGGCCCACAGGGCACTTGGACCAGTATTGTACACAGGACACACTGTCTTTGTTTGTGCCACGGTCCACAGTTAACCCTTTTGCTGCGGCGGCAATTCAGCCGCAGCGCTAAGGGGGTGGGGCGGCTGCACGGCGCTCCGACGCTTATGACGGAACCGCTCCGTCATGGCCCTCGGGTGGGCTGTGCTTGGGATGGAGCGGTTCCATCATGGCCCCGCGCGTTCTTTAGAACGTCAGCGCAGGCGCAAAATTAGCGCCGCGCAGGCGCAGCGAGCGGGCCATGACGGAACCACTCCGTCACCAGCACAGTTCACCCGAGGGCCATGACGGAGTGGTTCCGTCATAAGCGTGGGAGGGGTTAAACAGATGGTCCAGGTGCAAACATGGGCCCTTTGCCCAATTACAATTAGCATGGCCGGTCCATGGGACCTCCTTTCCCACCACTAGGTGACTGCCTCAAGGAGGCACACTGGCAGTGTGCCACCATTTTGTGGTGCACTGTCAGCGTGCCTAATCAGGGCCTGTTTGCTTCTGCACCCAGGTCCATACTAGGAAGCAGGAACATACTCAACGTGATTCCCTCATTTGCATGGGGCCATGTCCTGATGCAAATGAGGGCACTCCCTCCTCTGCCACCTTAGCCAGGAAGAATCTACACTTCCAGCATCTCTTTCAAGATCCTATGCCTTATCCATGGGGCCTTGTATGGAGCAAGTTCAGAGGGCATTAGATCTCTTCTATCCCTTAATTCTCCTAGCAGATCCCTGCGTTCTTCCAATAAAAACCTTCTGTCTGGGAGGAGCCAAGATGGCGGCGGGGACGGACGTGTAGTCGCCCGGCTCCCCGATCCTTTGTTCCCTGCAGCACCATCCTGCTCCAGATCCTGACACAGAATGTACGCGGGAGGTAGCTGACGTCGCGCTGGTACCGGAGGTGTTCCCCCGGTGTCTCTATCCGTCTGCAATCCGGAGAAAGGGCATGCTTCTCTGCGGACCGTGACTGCGCCCTGGACCTGGGACCCCGTGTCCCTGAGCAACGCCGGAGGGGGATGCGACTCGGAGGGCTGATGGAGCGGTGCAATACGGAACGCTCCCAGGCGGACTGTGGGCTGTGAGAGTGCTGGTCTCTGCCCTCGCTGGGGAGTGCATGTCGCCTGACTGTGGATCCACTCTGCCTCACAGCTCCCATGCGACACAGAGGTGAGACGCGCTGCTCCTTTCTGCCGTCCATGCAACAGGCGGCCATGATTAGCCGCTTCACTCGCTCCCGCCAGTATTTACGTGAAGGGGTTTCTTGTTAAATCTTGCACAAGCGGAGACGGACCCGGCTGTCCGGTGCTACCGTCCAGTCTGCTCATTGCTGGCTTGCCTCCTTGATCGGCGAAACCCCTAGCAGCACGATATGGCGGACTTTTCCTCTGTGATCGCCATGGGCTCCACCTCGGCTTTGGAATCTGCTGCATTGCAGGCATTTTGGCGGAGTGGTGAACGTGGTGCTACACTCCATACTGTGGACGCGGATGGCTCCCCGCCTGAATATACCTGCGCCTCTATTATGAGCGCTCTCACTGCCCTGACGGTGGATATGTCTGAGTGCTCCCGAGTGCTGGGACAGAAACTGGATGAAGCTGCACTCGTACTTCAGGATATAATGTCTGGCTGCTTGCATCTTCCCTCCGACCGACCCCCGCACGATGGTGTGCGGGCTACATTGTTACAGCGCGCCTGTGAACTTGTGCACACCTCTTACTCTGCTGCTTCAGCAATCCTGCCGCCTGCCGGTCCCGGCGTCGCTACAAGGTTTCCTATCCTGCCTAAGAATTCTATTCGGGCTACTGTATCACTATCCTCCCGTGTGACCCGACAGGCACGGCTCCTGGCTTTATTTAATACCTGCACGCCTCGCTACGCTACTTTTACCCCCAGTGCTCCACCACTACAGATGGACATTGGACTGTTGCCCTTCTGGTCTGTTGAAACTTTGTATGCCTGGAAGTGGCCATTTTGTCCTGGGGGATCGTCTCCTCGCCGAATGCGGCCATCTTCTCTCTTTGTTCCACCTGAGGCGGGGCTTCCATCGGAGCTCAGTTTGCGACAGCGTCTGCGATCTGGCCAGGGTTAGACGTGCCCTTGTCGAACGAACTGTGATTTATGGCTGGTTGAGACTCGGACTGGAGTGCTTCCTCAGTGCGACGATGTGCTATTTGATATTCTTCCCTTTTCAATTGTTGTTTGATTCTCCTTGCTTGCTTATGTTGATTACAGGGAAGTGAGGGCTGCGATCGGGGTACTCCGGGGGACTTGTGAATTGACCCTCCTCTTATAATTTTGTGGGAGTTCAAGGATAGACTCTGTTCTTACTCCCTATATCACTGGATTATACTTCTTTAACCTTCCTTTCTTCTCCTTCCTTAATTTTTCTTTCCTTCCTCTTTCTCTTCCTTTCTTTACTTCTCCTTCTTTCTAAATTTCGGGTTTATTGGGGCGACAGACACTCTGCTAGGGGGGGGGGGGCAGGCCGTAGCCTCTGCATGTGTGTAGGGTGGGGGGTTATATTTAGTTTTAGTTAGTTTCTATGGTGCCTATGTATGATCTTCTCCTATAATTTTTTCTTTTTTCTGTTTTGGGTCTGTGTTAGGAATTAGTGGGGAGTGGGTAGCGACGTGGGTGGTATGTAAATGCGAACTCACTCTCCTGTTGATCTACACTGTACCGCCGATTTGATGGGGAGTCCTCGTTATTGATGATACTTCTTGATGCTGCCTACCCATGTGGTGTAGTTAATATACGGACTCGATTCTCCTTGGTTTATTCTTCATTGTTTTATCTTTAGACTAAAATTTAAAAAATCTAAACCTTCAATGCTCCTCCTCCCTAGCGCCACTATTCCGTTCAGTGTAACTGCTGTTAATTATTGCTATATTGCCTGATGTCGCTGGGGGACCGTATTGCTTACTTATGTGCTAAACAGTATTGTGGCCGGCCCGATGGTTGTAGGCCCGTATTTGTACCACTCTTCATGCACAATAAAGGTTTTCAAAAAATTAAAAAAAAAAAAAAAAAAAACTTCTGTCTGTCCCTCAAGTTCTTAGAGCCAGGTGGGGAGGGAGGACTTTCTCCTCTCTCGCCCGAAGTTGTGGAACACCCTTCCCCCTGAATAAAAAGGGCAACCATCTCTCATGATCTTCCGTAAAGCATTAAAAACATTAATTTTTGCAGAGTCCTATCTGTAATCTTGCATTGGTTCATATTACAAACTGTACCATCTTTTAGGCGCCTTGATGCCTCCGCGTTAAGTTGCGCGATACAAGACTGTATTCATTCATTCAGATAGTGCTTGAGCTACATGTACACCAGCGCTATCAGTATTACTGAAAGGGCCGGACAAGCACCTACGGCCCCTTCTGTCCCAAGGGGCACTCTGTATTATACAGCTCCTGGTGGTCCTTGAGTGATTTATACCAAGGTCACAAGAATTACAGACATCAAGTGTTCCTTGGCTATAATTCAATGCACACTCCAACTATCAAAATATAAATAAATAATTCAGGCACATTCCTTCTAATTCCCACTTACAGTCAGAAGTCTACGTAAGCTGTCGCTGATGGCCTTGAACACATTCAAGGATGAATTTATTCTGAATCACATTATTCTGCATGGCAACAGGTACAATACAGTATGAACAGCAACGCCCACACATCCACGCACAGACACATAGACATGCACACGCGCAATCTCTCTCTGTCTCTCTAACATTCATACACACACAATATGCTTATAATCTCTGTGTTCATTATATATGTATATTCCATATTAGCAATAGGGTGGCTTTCCCCAGCTTAACAGAATCCACAGAAGCATAAAAAAGATACAAAACCAGTAACTGAATTCAGAAAATACAGACCTTCAGAGCAAAGAAAAATGGTATCATATATGAAGGGTGTTTTTAAGGCACTGCCTAACTTGTAAAACAATAAGTGCTGGCACTCAAACTTGCCCCAGCACTCTGGGCCATCCCTCTTACCATGTAAATGTAAATGTGTGGTACTTGTATAGCGCACGAATCACCCATGGGCATCTCGGCGCTTGTACGAACACCGCTGTGGAACCCTTCCTGGCCTTTCCCTGTGAAGTGCCCACTTCTGGGTACCCCCAAGGTGAAGCCAGGCATCCTAGCGTTGTTGGGGCCATTGTGGAGATTAAGCAAGCTATTGCCCAGAGTTGCAGAGTGGGACCCATGACTAGAATAGGCACCAAGGCGAGAAGGAAGTTGAGCCCAGGACCCACCGAGACGGGAATTGAACCCTGGTCCCGGGCCAGACCTCTGCATGAGGGTCTGCCACTCTAACCATTGAGCCACACTTCTCCACTGTGTCCTCCAATGAATCTTTCTCTTCCCACCAGAGAGGTGATGAGAGTTAAAATTACATTCAATCAATTTCACTTAACAGTGTAACACATTTGTCTACACAATAAGAACCTGGAATCAATTACTATAGTTAAGAAGGTGTATTATACGTTTGCAGTCAAGTTAAGGAACACAAATCTTATCTCTAGGCTGTAAAGGTACAGAATAACAACTGAGTAACCCAACCTGACGAAAAGGTTTAGGCGTATCAGTATGAGACAAACAGGTAGTTCAGTCACAGCTATACAAATGATCAATATCAAGATATGGTGCCCTGAGAAGAGTTTCTGACTCTCTCTGATACATGAGTGAATCTAGAATCGTCTAAGTTAAAGTCCAAACTAAGAGGATGTTTCAATAATCTAAAGAGATCTAAAAAATCAGGGAAAAGCAGAAAAATATGAAATTACGGAAAAATTCTGCTAGTAGAGGACAAAGGTAAGAAGGAGAAGTACATTTTGTAGCGGTTCCCTGCCCGCTCATTTCACGCATTTCTGGCGGCTCCTGTCACTGGCGCTTGGGTGGGACTACGTCACCAAGCCTGCAACATGCCTTAAATACTTCATGCAGGAAGGCAACGTCTGAGCTAATAAGGGCTACCAAGGTGGGAGTAAGAGATGTAGACAAATAACCAGCAAGAGCGAGTGGGAGGAAAAGAAATGGTGTGATTTAACTGATAGCTTGAAGAACAAAAAGTGTAAGGAATTCTGAAATCTCTTTTCATTGGGTAGTATTGATCCTAGTAAGGTGGGCGAGTTCTATATTCAACCCGAGATATAGTTCAAGCTCTTTAGGGAATTGTATGCATCACCTGATAGGGGTGCTGACCCCTATGATACCATTGCTAGGTTTTCGAGGAGTGCTGAAGAGGGTAGCTTGAACCATACCATTTTCACACAAGATGAGACTGTGAAGGCAATTGACTCCCTGAAGGGGGGGGGGAGCAGCTGATTTAGGATCCGGCTGATTTATATCTGTCGGATACAAGTGTTTGGGGACCGTATCTTAATTTACTTACCAACGCAATAGTGCAAGACTCTGATATTACTGCCAAGTGGAGAGGAGCAAAAATGTTTCCTATTATTAAGAAGGGTTCTAGGGACAATTCTACTGATTACAGGCCTATTAGCCTTATTGACACTGTCCAAAAACCTTTTAGTAGACAGATCTTAGGACATGTCATGGACTGGATACAGGAGGCAAAGGTTATCTCCCACCTGCAAGCTGGGTTTAGGGAAAATAACAGCACAATTGACTTGGTTCTGGTCTGGAAGATTGTTAAGCTGAGGCATGAGCATCTCTATGTGGCCTTTATTGATTTAAGGGTAGCCTTCGACCCTGTTCCTAGGGTCCAGCTTTGGCTGTCTCTCCATTAAAATGGGCCTGCCGAATTAATTTCTATCAGATTGTACGACTGTATGTTTGTATAGTAATAATTATGCACAGGTTAGATGTGGGATAGGGGAGAGCTGACAGATACATGACCAATAGAAAGAGGTGTTCGTCAAGGCTGCGTGCTAGCTCAAAAACTGTTCAATCTTTATATTAACGGGGTGATTGGGCACTTGGATAACTGCAAAAATGATTCGCCTAAATTGGGAGGAGAAAAGATCCCTGCCCTCCTTTCTGCCAATGACACCCTTTTAATATCAAGAATTCCAAGGGGTCTACTAACTTTTCCCGTGAAATTCGCCACCTACTGTGGCTACTTTCTATTGGACTTTTGTTAATAACAACTGTTACCTGAAGTTTTCTCTAGGTAACTTAACTGAATTTTTTTTTAACAGAAAATGTGTCCCCCAATTTGAAGAATTTCTTGACAAATTTGAGCCCTCCAAGGCGAAACCCTATACTTGAAAATCCGATATGGAATCCTACCTGTGCACAAGCACAGAAGTACCTGGAACCTACAGCCAAGAATATCCCAAAATGCCCGTGCTGTACATCTCCTCTCGAAACAGTAGCTCATTTTATGTTCTTCTGTCCAGCAGATGCGGGTATTAGGAAATCTTGGCTGGTCCCTGTCTGTAGAAAACTGGGAGTGAGGAACTTCGTAAACGCCCTAAGAATCTTAACTGCAAACAGCACTGATCTATATGTGTTTTCTGTGGCCAAATATTTGTTGAAAGCCTGCAGGCTTAGGCACAAGATCAGTGTGGAACAACCGTCTCGATGAGAGATTTGCTGTTACTGAAATAAGGGCACCCTGAGGCCATTCATTTGCACAAACTCTGAAGTGATGAAGATTTGCATTGTCCAGCTGTCCGTAAGAGATGAGCATTATTAATTGTTGTCATATCAAATATGCTGCAACCTTACACGCCTTAGGTTGCGATGAGATTGTTGTGCTTGTTCTTGTAGGAATGTAATTAGTTATGCCTATGATTTGATGCATCAATTGTATTGTCTGATGGCTGGTTGTGTCTTATTTTGTTTTAGGTATGTCAATCAATTTTTAACATTTTATTATCACTGTTGCAAATTTTATTTGATGTACTTTGCTATTTGAATCATGATATTTGCACATATGATCTTTTGAACCGTATTTTGTTCGAGGATTTTTACTGTGTTCTTATGATGATCTTTTATGACTGTGACTGGTCAAAATCAAGATACACATAAGTAAGGAAAGGTGTCAACATCTCAGAAGCTCAGTCAAAAGTCTTCTTGCGTCAGGGGAATTGTGTGTTTGGCCTTAGCCACTCAGCAAGAATCAAAGAGAAAAAGCATAGAGGTCTAAACCGCTCAAAGTTCAAGGAGAAGCGGCTATAATCTCAGACAGTGCAGACTCCAGTCATTTTCATCAAATTCTCTCAGGTGCCACACATCTGATAGCATCATCAGGGGTTCCATTGTCCTTTTCTATTTTCACGTTGTAAGCTGCAACAGTCGTGAAATGTCCCACACTGAACATGGGAACAACATCGTCCTTATTCAACCAAGCCATGTTGCAATAATACTGAATAGGACTCGTCCGTTAACGCTCTGGCTCTTTGTGTTCTTTCGTCAAGGTCTTCTTCTCAGGCTCTCTCTCTCTCTCGCTAATACAGTGTTGTACTAATCCCAAACTAACAATGTATGTAAATGCACCTGCAAGGGAAACGTCATGCAAGCAGGAAAGTAAAACAGCATTTCATGCAGAATGGAAAACAGGCTTAGTCAGGACAACGTTAACCCCTTAAGCGCTGCCGTCGGCCAACGGTCGTCGTGAGCACTACCTTGCCAGTGCTGCGCACGACCGTTGGCCAACGGGCCAGCGCTCGTTATTCGAACGTTCAGCACTGGGTGCTGAACGTTCGACGCAGCTAAGGTGTTAATGTATAAAATAAATGGTGCACAATTAATATGCATGTGCCCTTTCAAATACAAATGTGTATAAAATGTCAGTACATTAGATTCATATTACATGTGGCATACAGTAAATCTTAAATTTGCATGTGTAAGTATGACTAAGAGTTTCATTTCAATTGAAATATACGAAGCATTAGCACACATTACATAAATCATTGTTGTTTCTAATGCGGACACGTTCTAAATAGGTGAGGATGGTTTATTCATCAAGTCTCCAAAGACGATCTCATTCAATACGATTAAGACACACAGTGAGTATGTATGAATTCTCAAATTCCACAGTGAATGCACTACAATAATGATGTCAAGTGCAACACTTCACGTTAATGTTTTTAGGCCATACAGGAAACATGTGCTAGGTGCACGTGTATATTTTATATTTGCGATGTGTAAAGGTGTAGCTAAAATGCCACTGCTCCAAATGTTTACTCAGAAGTCCACGGCTGGTGCTATTTAATGTTGGCACGCGATATACAAATGCTGCGTAGACTTGAATCTACCTTAGGCCACGCTAATGAACTAACAGACACTCCCTGCCCTTTTATCTCACTCTTGCAAGTTCCTGCTTTCTCCCGAAAAGACGTTTTTCGTCTTTCTGTTCCTTCTTCTTTCCCTTTGTATGGTATTTCTCTCTTGCTCTCAGTCAACGTCTAGTGAGGAAAAATAAGTCCCCGTGACACAAAAATGAGTGCCGTGGGCGCTATCGGCAACCACTGGCTCAAATTAAGCACTGTATCAAGGCAGTAGTGAGTCAAGGGCAAGCACTGTAGCAGGTGCTGGGCTATTCCTAACAAAGCCTTCGTTTGGGAACACGAAAAGAACTCGCTCCTGAAAAATTGTTTAGAAAATCCACAAGATTAATTAATTAGGCCTCCTCACTTGTAAATAGACAAATGCTCTTGCCAAAGCCGTGCCTTCTGGGAGCTGTCACCTCCAACCTAGGTGCTTATTTAAAGCTTGGCAGACAGGGGACTCTCTGACCACTGTGCCACAGTGCCCTTTCTGCCAAGTTCACGGGTGCCCGTTCTATTTACAGTCATGCCATATTTCTTACGGCAGAGCATTCATTGACTCCGCCCACGGAAGCCTTTGGCCAATGGGCTTCTGACATTGGACCGTGGATCAAAGTACCTCAGAACATCCGCCTTATTTTGGACTGATGATTGACTATAGGTTTTCCTGTTCTGGACCGCCAGGGAAAGCTTGGTGGCCCTTGTTAGGAAAACCAATAAAAAACCCTCACACAATGGCACCTTGTTTTTGAAAAACAAAAAACTTTGCTGTTTGATTGCTTCAAGCAGGCGCAGGGTTTTGACGCAGCATGGCCTTAAAAGTGACTGACTGAAATCTTGTAGATTTCACTCAGCCACTTTTAGGAGGCGTTCCTGCGCTTTGCTATGTGATTGCATAAAATATGGCTCCTGTAAGCAAAGGTTCAGTGCCTTAAGTGAAGCCGCCACAGTGACAGCTCTGCTGAAGGCACAGAGATATCCCCTGCCTGACAGACATCTCCAAATATGGCGGGCTGTGCTCCGCCAGAGCACTGAGGTACATTTCTCGGCTGACCTGGCGGCAGAGACGTTTTAAGGCATGGGCAAAGTGTGCCCTGGCCCAGGGCCCCAGCCTTTCATGTTGCCTGCACTGTTCAGCACAGAGTCTTGTCCAGACGACCTTGAATAATTCTTAAACAAATTGTTTTAAATACACTTTTCCTTCAATTTATTTTTAATATGAGTGATGTGCGAGAGTCTATCACAGACATTTTGAAAAGAAATATTCTGTTTTTGTTTCATGCAGCTTCCTTAAAAAAAAGTTTCTTTTAGATCAAAACACGACCTCACATTTGGGAGGGTGTCGAATTGAATATTTGCAGTAATGTTAGTGAGCTGCCGCTGTGTTGCAATATTGAAAACACACACCTCTATCCCTGAATATTAGACATAAACACATTTCGAATTTGCACTGTCAGTGACCTGGCCAAAGAGGGCATGAAAGTACTGAAATTGGATCATAAGTTCAAAAAGGTTCCGAAGAGGGGCCACCAAATATGTTTGGCCCAGTGCCCCCAAAATACTTAGGGGCAGATTTACTACTTCTGGTGCATCTCTGCAAATCAGAAGGGATGCGCCAGAAGAGTTGCGATGCATCTGCCCACCCGTGTGCCACCCCTGATGCGCCACATTTACAATGCTGTGCACCGTGGCGCACGGATAGGCAGATGCGCGGCGCATCCCCCATTGGAAAGGCGGCGCATTGCTGGAGTTGCGTCGCAAGGACGACGCAGCTCCAACAAAGCTCAGGGGTGCCCTGTCCCTAACATGCTGCGTCAATCCTGACACCTGCTTCAAGCAGGCGCAGGGTTTTTGACGCAGCATGGCCTTAAAAGTGACAGAGTGAAATCTTGTAGATTTCACTCAGCCACTTTTAGGCGGCGTTACTGTGCCGGAACGCTCTCCCCCTGCGCCGGAACGCCTACATGTGGCGCAGGGCTTTACAACGTGACGCATCTCCAGATGTGTCACGTTGTAAATACCCCGCAGCATGGCGCTGGCTTTGCGCCGCCGCTGCATCACAAAAGCGATGCAACGGTGGCATAAAAGAGGCGCAAGGAGCTTGTAAATCTGCCTCTTAAGATGTTCTTGCCTGGCGCACCGCCAGCGAAACCCTAAATAAACCCCTAAGTAATGTCTGTGCATGCTACAGGTATTTATCACAAGCTTCCAACCCTATAAAATACTCCCAAATGGTACTAGTCCTGGAAAGCCGGGAGGTTGTGATGAACTTACAAAGGGACATTAGTTTGAACGTCTTCAAAGAACGTGACAATGTAAGTCATTTTCAAAGATGAAGGGACTTTTAATATCGCAGCTCCAACTCACCCCTTCGAGTTTGCAGCCTCTTGTGTTAGACCTTTTCAACATCAGTGGTTCCATCTGCGCCTCTAGGCACCTCTCTGCCCTGCTGGTATGGCACACATACACAGCACAGCACAACAGGCGCGCTCTTTCACTCTCGCAAAGCTTCTTTGATTTCTAAGCTTACTAACAATTGTACCTCACTGAAAATGTGTCGCTTTAGCGCCACCTTCAGGATAAATAACTGAAAGGGCGCCTGAAATAGGTAAAGCCCACATAATTTGAATGGTGAGACCGTTCTCTCATACACACAGAATTGGCGGGTATGCTACCTTGTCTTATTGACCGAAAAATGAGGGTCATCTTGAGGATTTCTGAAGATTAGGGAAAATATTTTTGGGCCCTCTGCTGAGAATAACTTTGAATGTATTCCCCACTTTCAGCTACTTCAAGCCTTCATGATGTCAAAACAATGTTGTTTTATGTTAACTACCAAAAATAAACAAAAAAACATGGGCACACAGAAACAGTTGAAACCTCATGCAGTGCATTTTATTTAAAAAAAAATAGCATATGATTGGAATTGTTGCATTAGTAGATGGGCGTTCCACCAACCGCGGGGAGGACAACGCTCTGTCTCCCTTTCATTTGCCCATGCTCCACGCATCTACCGAAGCAAAAGTGGAGCTCCTTCCCCCACATCGCAGCAGAGACCTGGAACAACCTCCCCACAGATCTCTGGACCATCACCTCACTTCTGGAATTCCCAATGGCCCTCATGACCTGGCTGTTCGAATAAGCCTCCGGGGCCTGCAAGTGCCTGGATACCCTATCGGGTGATTAGCCGTGCTTTACAAATCCTGATTGATTGATTGATGTCCTTCCGAATCAGACTCCTCGGTCCTCGCAAGGTAGGTCCGCAGATGACAGCTGCAACCCACATGGCGATTTGAGCACTCCAGCAAATGATAATAAAAACAATGGCCCTCAAGCCACAAAGCCACCAGGAGTGAGCGTGCATTTGGAAAGTGTGGGCGGGTGACTAGCATGCCCAGCTGTTCCTGCAGCACTTGCAATCACAGAAAGGCATCATTTTCAGAATCGATAAGCTGACTAATGCAGCTTCTCTGATATAAAAATAGCTTCCCTGGGGTAATAGTAATCTATTTTATATACAGCTACACATTTCACTTTTTAAGTGCTGTAAACAACAAGAGTCATATTACACAAGTGCCCCAAGGGCCATTTGCGCCTGCTTTGCGCACCCCCTGGGCACTTTGGTATTACAGATGGGGCCGCAGATGCTGTGGGGCCCTTTTGTAATACTGAAAGTGCTGGTGTACATATAGCAGCAGCACTTCCTCAAGAGGGCATTCCCTCATTTGCATTGGGGTGTGGCCCCACACAAATGAGGGAATCCTTTTGTCTCTGCACCCGCACCTCATTACCGACGCGGGCACAGAGGGAAAGAAGCTCTCAGGAGGGACACTGAGAGTGCGCCAACTAAAAGGTGCCGCACAGTCAGTGTGCCCCCTGATTGCAGCCCTCTGTCGGGGGGAAAGGGGTTCCATGGACCGCCCAGACATCCCCATGCAGGTGAGTGCAGTCACTGACTGCACCTGCCTGTAAGAGGATCTCCAATCCCCTTTAAAAGTGCAGGCAGGTTTCCGTCTGCGCTGTGAAAACACAGAGCAGCTTTAAAGCAGTTGCTCCATTTTTCACATGAATGCTCTGCCCCAGGGCAGCACGAGTTTGCGGCTGCCCTGGTGGCAGCGCAATCCATGTAATAGGGCGCACTTGCACTGTTTGCTCCTAGCGCACCTGTTTTAAGATATGCTGGGCGCAAACCGGGAAAGTGCGCCCTTTACATAATAGAGCCGCAGGTATTCCTACTGCAAAGTGAAATTGTTCCCTGTTTACAAATTAGGATGGACATAATTCTTTGGATACCTTACAGGGCAGCACTTTACACTCTGGACCACAATGCCGTCTGGGGTGTTTGGGGCCTGAGAGAAACGTCCATTTCAGTCCACAAGCCAAGTGCTGCTCTGTTTCAGTGGGATTTCAGTCCACACACATTTCTGCGCTTTGAATTAGCTGATTTTTTACAAAGCAGGAAAAAGAACAGTAACAGAGAAAGAACTGCAGTTACTCTGATACTGGAAGGATCTATTTTTATATACAGCCTTATATTCCACTTTCAAAGCACTGTATACAACAACAATATATATATCTTCAAGGTACGCGGATGTGGAGTTAAAAAAAAGTAAAACTATGCTTCCCTACATGCACTTACCATTCAAGAAATCAAATTGGTCCTCTATTTTGTAACTATGGAATTAAGCTATTATGATACTCCTTCCTACTTGATTTTCCAGACCATAGGTGGGCGCATTAGAATATTTATCCGGGCCTGCATCATTTGCCACAGCAACTGTCTCAAATCTGATCGCTTGGTGGCAAGCCTTCCACAAAGAGCAGTTTTAAGCATCTTCCTTCTACACCCAGCATGCATATTATCTGTGTGTGTGCAAGTGGAAGGATGCCAGACTAGCACCAGGCCAATAGCAGGACTGGAGTCTTCTGCCTGGCGCTGGATTAAGGGACCTGCCTGAAAGAGACCTACCACCTTCATGTAACAATAGGACATCCCTCAGTGGGACAGGTGAATGAGGGAGTGGAAGCAGAATGAGAGGGCAGGAGAAAGACAGAGAATGAGTGGGGAAAGATGTATCTGTGAGTACACTTGGGCATATGTATATGGCCGGGTCTAGGGACTCAGTGATCCAATGCGTCCCCTGTAGGGGCTTGTGCTCGACCTCATGCTCACAGGTTCAAACCAGTCCACTTAGCCTTTCATCCTCCTGAGGAAGATAAAATGAGTACCATTGAGTTGGGTAACAATAAACATATGTTATTCAGTGCCAGGATACCCTTCTGGGTGAAGATGCGCTTTCTAAATACACATGCTATGTGTGCATGCATGCTTAAATGTGACTGCATGCAGAGCATTCAGGGTGTATGCTTTAATGTGCATGCTAGGATGGCTGTCCTGGTGGTGCAGCAATTTCCATGTAGATATAAGAGATAATATATTACTATTTCGATGGTCAAATAATGTATGTGTAGATAACATGACAAACTTTAATTTCCAAGTGCAGAAAGCAACAGGTGGTGCCACTGCAACAGGAAATGGTCCTCGATCTATAGACTCAAATAGACAGAGGACTAAGGAGGACTTACTGGAACTCAAATTGGCAACCAAAAATATGTCAGAAGTATGCACTTAAGAAACTGAGGGGCATATTAACAAGCGACAGCAATAATTATCGTTGACCGCTGTTAGTGTGAGAAAAACTCCATGTTAAATCCATGCTAAATCTCCATGTTAGCGTTGTATTAACAACGCTTAACGCCATGATTATCGCCATTTTCAATAGAATATCACTAGTTTTCCAGCGATATTCCATTGAAAATGGCGAAAACCTTGTTGATAGGGCAGGGTAACTGTGGTTAGCGCTACTTTTTCTAACGCTCTGCTTGTTAGCGTGCAGCTTGATAATAGGAGAAATGTCGCTTAGCGACATTTCTCCTATTATTTTGCTCTGGAACGCCCACTTTGCATCTCATTAGAGATGCAAAGCTGGGCGTTGTTGAAAGGCTCGCTAAATCAGCAAAACATGCGAAAGTGTGTCTTTGCTGATAAGGCGATTAGATTATCGCCGCTTTTCGGCCGAAAACGGCTGCAAAAGTGGCGATAATTTCATATCACCGCCTTGGTAATATGCCCCAGAGTCATTACTAACAGAAAGATGTCCCATTTAAATTAGGGAATGAGCA
Source organism: Lissotriton vulgaris (assembly GCF_964263255.1). Lineage (NCBI taxonomy): Eukaryota > Metazoa > Chordata > Amphibia > Caudata > Salamandridae > Lissotriton > Lissotriton vulgaris. The sequence goes on along the minus strand of NC_141700.1, from coordinate 153,451,432 downwards.
CAGGCGCTGCCAAGTTGGGTTGAAAGATCACAAGACTGTTTTCTGGCTTCACACAGCAAAAAATACAATATTCAAGACATATATATAGCCATACAATAAAGCATCTGTTCTATACAAACAATATTTTTTGTAAGCCTATTTACATTTTCTTTCAAGGCACTGTAAAGAAAAGGTGTTCCTGCTGCAAAATGTGCGGGCTTCAAATTAATTCAAATGTACAAAAGTGTGATGTGGCCAACCTGGGACCCAAACCCCACACCCACGGATGGACGAGGTAAACACTTCCCAGGGTGATCCACAAGGGCCTGTGGAAAGTGTTCTGCCTGGCAGAAGCATGACCTATTTCAGTCCTGAAGCCAAGTGACCTACTTAAGGCCATGTCCTACTTAAGTCCATGTGCTACTTAAGGATCAGTGACTAAATATCGAGGGACAGAATATTGACTGTCAGAATATCGATTCAAAAATATCGAGGGACAGAATATAGAATCCCTATCTACAAACAGGTAAGTACTAAAATATTGAGTACACAATATCGACATTTAAAAATATAGTTAACTAAAATATCGAATTTTTTAAATGTATTAAAAATAATATAAAAGTAATTAAATAATGAACACAATTAAATAAAACATGGTTAAAATAATGTAAAACAGCTTAAAATGTAAAAATAATAAATGTAATGTACAATTTAAAAAAATATATATATATTTACTTAATATTATAAAATAATTATTAATCTTTATTATAAAAGATTTAAAACATTATTAAAAATATGTTTACATATATAAATAAACCTATGATATAAAAATACATTATATATAATTATTTAAATAATTGGAGTAATATTTGTTATTTTAATTAATAATTTACACTACATTTAATATAACAAAATTAAAAACATTACATAGCTAAGCAAATAAAATTAGTATTCACGCTCCAACAAATGCAATAGTAGAGAATTTGTTGGATAGCGGGTGGGTAAAAATTACTATTCCCACTCCAGAGAGTGCAACAGTAGGGAAAGTGTTGGATAGCGGGATGGTAAAAATTACTATTCCCACTCCTGTGAGTGCAACAGTAGAAAAAGTGTTGGATTGCGTGGGGGTAAAAATTACTATTCCCACTCCAGTGAGTGCAACAGTAGGGAAAGTGTTGTATAGCGGGTAGGTAAAAATTACTATTCCCACTGCATCGAGTGGAACAGTAGGGAAAGCGTTGGATAGCGGGAGGGTAAAATTACTATTCCCACTCCATAGAGTGCAACCGTAGGGAAAGGATTGGATATCGTAGGGGTAAAAATTACTATTCCCACTCCAAGGAGTGCAACGGCAGGGAAAGTGGATAGCGTAGAGGAATAATTTAGTAGACCCAGTCCTACAATTTAATTAAAAGTAATTTAAAAAAAGATATATTAAATATTAATTTACCTCCAACTACTTTCCACTATAAACGTCCCCTATAATTATTTAAAATATTAATAAATTAACATCATTAATTAACATTTAATTAATTAGCTAATCACAATTAACAAAAATATAAAAACAATGACATATACATTAATTAACACAATTAACAGTGTATAATACATTTGATTAAATATTGTATAAATATTAATAAAAATGTATTTTCAAACATTTTATTAAACACCATACTCTCCTATAAACACTCAACACACTCCTAAAATAATTAACACAATTAACATATTAATGCATGAATTATTAATAATTAGTATTTAATTAATTACTCATTAATACCAAGTTACACAATTTACATATTTATCAATTATTAAAAAACTTTTATTAATAACTTTTTGGATATTTAATAATAAACTAATTAACTTAAATAGCAATATTAATTATTAACCATAAAAAATTTTATTAATTCATTAATGAATTAATTAATATTTTTGTCATTTAAATTAAATTACTTTCCACCCTATTCCCCTATAAACCCACAACCTGCTACAGAATATTATACGCATAAATTAATTAACATAAAATGTATTACCTTACAAAAATTGTAACATACATAAAAAAATGATAGTGGAAAGTGGAAAGTGATTGTGAAGATTGTAGCAACCCTGTTGAGGCTCTGCTAGTCTGTGGAGCACAGCGCGCTCACTAGGAGCATTTTAGCTTTAAAAATTGTAGCCTATTCGTGTATTTTACTCGCTGACAAATTTCTTTGTGCACACTCTTTATCTGTGTCATTTTTAAAAACGTCCTGTTTACTGCCGCATACTTGCATTTAACTGTTGGAACACCGCGTTTTGGAGCGGATCCCTTTCCCCTCCGGGGCTCTTGTGTACCATCAGAAGCAGCGGACATCTTGGGTGGGGGCTGGGGATTGGAGCGGTCTAGTCGTCACAAGGACGCTAGACCGGTATATAATGCAGGCAAATTAGGCGGCCGATCACCTGGAAAGTGATTGTGACGATTGTAGCAACCCTGTTGAGGCTCTGCTAGTCTGTGGAGCACAGCGCGCTCACTAGGAGCATTTTAGCTTTAAAAATTGTAGCCTATTCGTGTATTTTACTCGCTGACAAATTTCTTTGTGCACACTCTTTATCTGTGTCATTTTTAAAAACGTCCTGTTTACTGCCGCATACTTGCATTTAACTGTTGGAACACCGCGTTTTGGAGCGGATCCCTTTCCCCTCCGGGGCTCTTGTGTACCATCAGAAGCAGCGGACATCTTGGGTGGGGGCTGGGGATTGGAGCGGTCTAGTCGTCACAAGGACGCTAGACCGGTATATAACGCAGCCATGCTGACGCGCAGCGGGCACGCGCGGCGGGCTCGCCGGAGCACCGCCGGAGTCACGCCAGAGTCCAGCCCGTCTGCGCCCGTCCGCGCACGGACGGGCCCGGGGGCGGGGACTCCTGGCCAACGGCTTCTCTACTCCAGGGAGGAACTATACACCCTTAATAGAGGTGAGCAGCTTGTAGATCAGGCAGTCCTGTTGACGCTTAAGAAACACGCTATACTGCATCCCGATAAGGCCACGCCCCCGCCGGTTCGGTTTCCTACATTAAAGATAGGGAGCCTTAACACTCGCTCGCTCCATTGCCATCACTTAGAGATCTACAGCATGCTTCAGGATAGTGACATCGATATCCTGACTCTCTCAGAGACCTGGACGGGCGAGAACTCAATGCCGGATATAATCGCGGCTCTCCCAAGCGGATATGATGTGATGTGGCACAACCGCCCAGGTGGCGCCCGGGGAGGCGGGGTAGCTATCTTCTATAGGAAGACCCTGTTAGTTGAAAAGTTACTATCCGAGACAATTGATCTGACGGATGTGATTGGGGTAAAGGTCACTGTGCACGATGTGTGCTGGGTGATCCTGTCAGTCTACCGTCCGCCCAATTCAACTCCACTCTTCAATGATCTATTCTGCCCTATTATATCCGATTTATGTTCCAGATATATGAAAATCCTGGTAACTGGAGATTTCAATTTACATTGGGATAAACCCAACTGGGACTTACCCACGCGCCAGCTGGACACTTTAATGTCTGCGGTGGGTTTTAAACAAATTGTAGATGTTCCCACACACGAAAAAGGTCACACTCTTGACCTCGTGTGGACCACAGATGCCAGTCTAACCCTTATAGACGTAGCCCCTTGCGTCTGGTCTGACCACCACCTGATATCCTGTGAGGCCCGCATTAAAGGCTGTATCACCAGCTGTCCGCCTGGTATCAGGAAAACCCGGAAATGGGCCGAGGTTGATCTAGCATCCCTGACTAAAGCGCTCCCGGCAATATCCCAGGCCACTGATCTGGAATGCAGCTTGGATTGTGAATACTCTGATCTTACCGGGAGCATGACCCGGGCCATTGATCAAATAGCGCCGGTGAGACTACAGCAAATAAAGCGATCCGGTAAAGGAGCTCCTTGGTTTACGCCAGCCTTAAGGGAAACAAAAAGAAAGCTCAGAGCTCTAGAAAGAGTATGGAGGAAAAGCAAACAGGACTCTGACAGGAAATGCTGTAAAGCTTCCCTTCAACAATATAAAAACTTGATGACCCAAGCTAAAGCGGACCACTTCGAGTCCCGCCTAAGTCAGGCAGCGAATATTCGGAAAGAGACCTTTAAAATATTGGCAGAGTTGAGCAAAAAAAACGACAATTCTAGGGCTCCTATGGATTGCAACACCTTTCAGGCCTACTTTTTAGAGAAGGTGAAGCTCATCATCCAGGAGATAAAGACTGGGGTGGGATCAGGGACTGCTATAACATCAGCATCTGAGATCGTGACCGACTGCTCCCTTGAAATATTCCCAGAGATGGATGCATTGATCCTAGAACAACTGATGAGGAAAATCAAATCTGGTTCCCCAGCTGACCCGTGCCCACCTGAGATCTTCTGTGTGGCGCGCCCCTTGCTGGAGGAGCGTATCATCTCCCTCCTCAATAGATCTTTAGACACGGGGTACTTACCGGCTGAACTGAAGGAGGCGCGTGTAAGACCTTTATTGAAAAAGCCTGGATCTGATCCGGCGGTGTTAAAGAACTACAGACCTATTTCCCAGTTGCCCTTCCTTTCTAAAGTTCTTGAGCAGCATATACTAAAGTCCCTGTCCCTCTATTTGGAAACTCACCATCTACTCCACGAGCGACAGGCAGGTTTTCGTGCTCATCACAGTACCGAGTTGGTGATGCTATCGGTGTTGGATGAGCTAAGAGGCATGGCTGACTGCAAGAAACCGAGCGCCCTGATTTTGCTGGACCTATCAGCGGCGTTCGATACTGTCAGCCATGCCTTGCTTTTGGACAGACTGAGGGACTTTGGGATTAAGGGCCAGGCCTTTCAATGGTTGCAATCATTCCTTACAGGAAGGACCCAAAAGATACAACTGGGGGACGAAACATCTGAGGTGGGGATTTTAGAGTGCGGGGTGCCACAGGGGTCCGCCCTGTCCCCGCTTCTATTTAACCTCTACCTGCAACCATTGATTGCTTCTCTGGCCACTATGGGCTGTAAAGTCTATAACTACGCGGACGACACGCAACTGCTGCTAAGTGTCGATGACACCACGGCCGCGCAACTCCAAACTCAGAACATCTTGCGGTTCACAGTGCAATGGATGACAGATAATCTGTTAAAAATCAACCCTGACAAGACCGAGGTACTAGTGATTCCATCTAGTGCCTCACCTTGGGGTGATCTCTATTGGCCTACAGAGCTGGGCCCGGCTCCAAAACCAAGCTCGTCTGTAAAGAGCTTGGGGATCAAACTGGATGACGATCTGTCAATGGCCCCTCAGATCTCTGTGGTTGTGGGAAGTTGCACGAACATCATTAGGCAACTGCGGAAGTTAACTCCTGTCCTCTCACAATCCATGATGCGATCAATAGTAACGGCCACCATCATCTCCAGAATTGATTACGGGAATGCCCTGTACCTTGGCTTACCGAAAACTCTGACCAGTAGACTCCAGGTCATAATGAATGACGCTGCCCGGTTGATTTTCAGATTACCGAGGAGATCTAAAGCTACTCCCCTACTACAAAGCTTGCACTGGCTCCCCATCAAAGAAAGAGTGGAATTTAAGAACTTATGCACGGCCCATAGGGCAATCTATGGGAAAGCCCCAACTTACATCAAAGATCGTCTGCAACTTTATTGCCCCACGAGAACACTTCGATCCTCAGACTCCCAACTACTGGTCTGCCCCCGTTACAGGCTAGTGACCAAGGGAGGGAGAGCCTTCTCAGTGCTAGTCCCTCAGTTATGGAACAGGTTGCCGGAGGCACTGCGTCGGGAAGGGAACCTACTACGATTCAGGAAGAGCCTAAAAACATTCTTGTTCAGAAAAAGCATGAGCACAGTATAATCCAGCTCCCATCTTGCTAAGTTATTGTTACTACCATCTTTCCTGGCGCTTAGAGGCCTGCAGGTGATTAGGCGCGCTATAAAATCCCATTAACAATAACAATAACAATAACAATATATTATTAACACATATACTAACATATAATATAATTACAATAACATTCTATATAATGACATTCTATATTAAAACATACTATATAATGACATTCGATATAATGACATTCGATATTACTTACCTATATGTTGATATTATTTCCAACTATATTATGTCCATTCTATATTCTGTCCTCTCAATATTTTTGATTCGATATTATGTACTCTCAATATTTTTTATTCTATATTTTGGGTGTTTACCGCTACTTAAGTCTGTGTCCTATTTAAGTCCTTGTGCTACTTAAGTTCATGTTCTATTTAAGTCCATGTCCTATCAAAAACCATGTGCTACTTAAGTCCATGTGCTAATTAAGTCCATGTTCCATTTAAGTCCATGTGCTACATAAGTCCATGTCCTGTGTAAGTCCATGAGCTACTTAAGTCCATGTCCTATTTAAGTCCATGTCCTATGTGAGTTCATGTGCTACTTAAGTCCATGTCCTATTTAAATCCATGTGCTACTTAAGTCCATTTCCTACGTAGGTCCATGTGCTTCTTAAGTCCATGTGCTACTTAAGTCCATGTCCTATTTAAGTCCATGTCCAATTTAAGTCCATGTCCTATCAAAAACCATGTGCTACTTAAGTCCATGCGCTACTTAAGACCATATCCTATTTAAGTCCATGTGCTACTTACGTCATGTCCTATTTAAGTCAATGCGCAACTTAAGTCCATGTCCTACTTAATTCCATGTCCTATTTAAGTCCATGTCCTACTTAAGTCCATGTGCTATTAAGTCCATGTCCTATCAAAAAACATGTGCCACTGAAGTCCAAGTGCTACTTAAGCCCATGACCTATTTAAGTCCATGTGCTACTTAAGTCCATATCCTACTTAATTCCATGCCCTATTTAAGTCCATGTCCTACTTAAGTCCATGTGCTATTAAATCCATGTCCTATCAAAACCATTTGTGCTTCTGAAGTCCATGTGCTACTTAATTCCATGTCCTATTTGAGTCCATGTGCTACTTAAGTCCATGTCCTATGTAAGTCCATGAGCTACTTAAGTCCATGTCCTATTCAAGTTCATGTCCTATGTGAGTCCATGTGCTACTTAAGTCCATGTCCTATTTAAGTCCATGTGCTACTTAAGTCCATTTCCTACGTAGGTCCATGTGCTTCTTAAGTCCATGTGCTACTTAAGTCCATGTCCTATTTAAGTCCATGTCCAATTTAAGTCCATGTCCTATCAAAAACCATGTGCTACTTAAGTCCATGCGCTACTTAAGACCATATCCTATTGAAGTCCATGTGCTACTTACGTCATGTCCTATTTAAGTCAATGCGCAACTTAAGTCCATGTCCTACTTAATTCCATGTCCTATTTAAGTCCATGTCGTCCATGTGCTATTAAGTCCATGTCAAAAAACATGTGCCACTCAAGTCAATGTGCTACTTAAGTCCATGTCCTATTTAAGTCCATGTGCTACTTAAGTCCATATCCAACTTAGTCCATGTTCTATTTAAGTCCCTGTGCTACTTAAGTCCATATCCTATTTAAGTCCATGTCCTACTTAAGTCCATGTGCTATTAAGTCCATGTCCTATCAAAAACCATGTCCTACTGAAGTCCATGTGCTACTTAGGTCTAAGTCATTTTTAAGTCCATGTCCTACTTAAGTCCATGTGCTACTTAAGTACATGTCCCATTTAAGTCCATGTCCTACTTAAGTCCATGTGCTATTAAATCCATGTCCTATCAAAACAATGTGTGCTTCTAAAGTCCATGTGCTACTTAATTCCATGTCCTATTTGAATCCATGTGCTACTTAAGCCCATGCCCTACTTAGTCCATGTCCTATTTAAGTCCCTGTGCTACTTAAGTCCATATCCTACTTAGTCCATGTCCTATTTAAGTCTCTGTGCTACTTAAGTCCATATCCTATTTAAGTCCATGTCCTACTTAAGTCCATGTGCTATTAAGTCCATGTCCTATCAAAAACCATGTCCTACTGAAGTCCATGTGCTACTTAAGACCATATCCTATTTAAGTCCATGTGCTACTTACGTCATGTCCTATTTAAGTCAATGCGCAACTTAAGTCCATGTCCTACTTAATTCCATGTCCTATTTAAGTCCATGTCCTACTTAAGTCCATGTGCTATTAAGTCCATGTCCTATCAAAAAACATGTGCCACTGAAGTCCAAGTGCTACTTAAGCCCATGACCTATTTAAGTCCATGTGCTACTTAAGTCCATATCCTACTTAATTCCATGCCCTATTTAAGTCCATGTCCTACTTAAGTCCATGTGCTATTAAATCCATGTCCTATCAAAACCATTTGTGCTTCTGAAGTCCATGTGCTACTTAATTCCATGTCCTATTTGTGTCCATGTGCTACTTAAGTCCATGTCCTATGTAAGTCCATGAGCTACTTAAGTCCATGTCCTATTCAAGTTCATGTCCTATGTGAGTCCATGTGCTACTTAAGTCCATGTCCTATTTAAGTCCATGTGCTACTTAAGTCCATTTCCTACGTAGGTCCATGTGCTTCTTAAGTCCATGTGCTACTTAAGTCCATGTCCTATTTAAGTCCATGTCCAATTTAAGTCCATGTCCTATCAAAAACCATGTGCTACTTAAGTCCATGCGCTACTTAAGACCATATCCTATTGAAGTCCATGTGCTACTTACGTCATGTCCTATTTAAGTCAATGCGCAACTTAAGTCCATGTCCTACTTAATTCCATGTCCTATTTAAGTCCATGTCGTCCATGTGCTATTAAGTCCATGTCAAAAAACATGTGCCACTCAAGTCAATGTGCTACTTAAGTCCATGTCCTATTTAAGTCCATGTGCTACTTAAGTCCATATCCAACTTAGTCCATGTTCTATTTAAGTCCCTGTGCTACTTAAGTCCATATCCTATTTAAGTCCATGTCCTACTTAAGTCCATGTGCTATTAAGTCCATGTCCTATCAAAAACCATGTCCTACTGAAGTCCATGTGCTACTTAGGTCTAAGTCATTTTTAAGTCCATGTCCTACTTAAGTCCATGTGCTACTTAAGTACATGTCCCATTTAAGTCCATGTCCTACTTAAGTCCATGTGCTATTAAATCCATGTCCTATCAAAACAATGTGTGCTTCTAAAGTCCATGTGCTACTTAATTCCATGTCCTATTTGAATCCATGTGCTACTTAAACCCATGCCCTACTTAGTCCATGTCCTATTTAAGTCCCTGTGCTACTTAAGTCCATATCCTACTTAGTCCATGTCCTATTTAAGTCTCTGTGCTACTTAAGTCCATATCCTATTTAAGTCCATGTCCTACTTAAGTCCATGTGCTATTAAGTCCATGTCCTATCAAAAACCATGTCCTACTGAAGTCCATGTGCTACTTAGGTCTAAGTCCTATTTAAGTCCATGTCCTACTTAAGTCCATGTGCTACTTAAGTCCATGTCCCATTTAAGGGCATGTCCTACTTAAGTCCATGTCCTATTTACCTCCTTGTGCTACTTAAGTTCATGTCCTATTCAAGTCCATGTCCTATTTAAGTACATGTGCTACTTAAGTCCATGTCCTACTTAAGTCCATGTCCTATTTAAGTCCATGTGCTACTTAAGACCATGTGCTACTTAAGTCCATGTCCTACTTAAGTCCATGTCCTATTTAAGTCCATGTCCTACTTAAGTCCATGTGCTACTCAAGTCCATGTCCTACTTAAGTCCATGTCCTATTTAACTCCTTGTGCTACTTAGGTCCATGTCCTATTCATGTCCATGTCCTATTTAAGTCCATATGCTACTTAAGTCCATATCATACTTAGGTCTGTGTCCTTTTTAAGTCCATATCCAAGTTAAGTCCACATCCTACTTAAGTCCATGTCCTTTTTAAGTCCATATCCTACTTAAGTCCATGTCCTATTTAAGTCCATGCCCTATTTAAGTCCATATTCTATTTAACTCTATATCCTACTTAAGTCTGGGTCCTTTTTAAGTCCATATCCTACTTAAGTCCATGTCTTATTTAAAAGTCTATATCCTTTGTAAATCCACGTCCTATTTAAGTCCATGTCCTACTTAAGTCCATGTGCTACCTAAGTCAATGTCCTACTTAAGTCCATGTCCTATTTAACTCCTTGTGCTACTTAGGTCCATGTCCTATTCAAGTCCATGTCTTATTTAAGTCCATATGCTACTTAAGTCCATATCATACTTAAGTCCGTGTCCTTTTTAAGTCCATATCCTAGTTAAGTCCACATCCCACTTAAGTCCATGTCCTTTTTAAGTCCATATCCTACTTAAGTCCATGTCCTATTTAAGTCCATGTCCTATTTAAGTCCATATTCTATTTAACTCCATATCCTACTTAAGTCTCGGTCCTTTTTAAGTCCATGTCCTACTTAGGTCCATGTGCAACTGAAGTCCATGTGCTACTTAAGTCCATGTCCTATTTAAGTCCATGTCCTATTTAAGTCCATGTGCTACTTAAGACCATGTGCTACTTAAGTCCATGTCCTACTTAAGTCCATGTCCTATTTAAGTCCATATCCTACTGTACCGAGCGGATTTTCCTCCTAGATGGGATCAGCTCCTAGGAGCCCCTCTAATCCCGCCGGAACGTAATCACCTCCTTCCTTAGAACGTATTTACAATGGGTATGGATACATGTATGTACATTTCGTACCTAAGGATGGGGAAATAGCAATAAACATGCATATGTTTTCTACCATATCCTATTCATATCAGCTAGTCTCGCGGCCACTTAGACCCAGACTAATCTACCCTAGGGCAGATATGACACACAATCCGGCGTGTCTACACACGGGCCTGCAGTCCCAATGCTCTCATTAACACACGGTTCACAATCCGGCGAACCTACGCACCGTATCCCTCCGGTGCTCTCATTCACACACGGTTCACAATCCGGCGAACTTATGCACCGTATCCCTCCTGTGCTCTCATTAACGCCGTATACCAACGACGATCACTTTCCTATGGACACTTATGGGAGAAATCTCTCATTTGTCTACTTGGGATAAAACTATGATAATAGAAATTAGTATGATTTTCCGAATTATAATATGTACCTTCTGCTCCTGGCATCAAAGGTCCCCTCGCTTCCTATTTGCTTGGTCACTCCTTACCTGATCGGGATTTCACATCCGTTCATGCAAACAATGCTCAACTAGAAGAATAAGTTACCATGATTGAACAAGAATACAAGGCACATGTCGGTTCACTAAGAACTGGGGTATTTATTTGCAATAAACATAAACACAATACTATGCAATGTATATTCTGCAAGGAAAAAGTAAAGGTTAGAGTGCGCGCTTATTAAGGAAAGGGCGGAGGTCACCTGTTTAATATGAAGTCGGGGCTCGGCAGTCATCTAGGTTCCCTTCTCGTCTCTGTGTCTTGGCTCGTCTCGGAATCACACCTCAGCCGTCACAGGTACACGTCTGCACCGCTAGGCTCAATCTCCTCTGCTTCCCTCCAAGTCACTGGAACCTTGCTCGTTATTAGCTACCGTTTCTCTCTCTCTCTGTCTCTGTGCGCTCCGCGCTATTTCTCCTTCAGTCTTTCTCAGAGAGTCTCGGTTTTAGAATCTTTCTCGGACTTCAAAGATGGCGACTGTCCGCCTCAGAAATAATTAATAGCAGAGATGCTAACGGCTAGCTGCCGCCTACGAACTAACTGACTCATTGCCTAACACTTTCGCTAATATCAAAGCCTGTCCCTTCATGGAAAGTTACGGCCAGTAACCTGCCGCCCACCAAATTCTTGTACCTCCCCGTACCAAGGACACGTTCCCAGCCGGCCGGCCTGAAGTTGTGTCTTCGGAGTGGAGAAAAATACAGTCTTTCGATAAGGGCCAGCCTGAACCGATTCTCTCCAAGCGAACAACACCTTGATACTAAAACATCACACTTGACCTAGAAAGCCTCTCAGGCTACCGGGCAGAGGGCAAGATGGAGTCTGTCCCGTTTAAGGACTACAAGGCCCAAAATACGCATAACTCCATGGAAAATATCCTAACACTCTTGCAAAAGGATGGATCATCACTAATACTTATATATCTATCCCCTAGCTTAAGTTTATAAGCCCTGATCTAAAGAAAAGGGTACGAAAATACACTACTGTGCCTCATGAAGAGGTCCTACTTATAGTCCTAATCCCTATACTGCAAGGGTAATAGACTGGAGTCATTCTCCATCATTCTCCCTCTAAAAAGGGCCGGAAAAAGTCGGTCATTACACTTCACCCTTGACTCCAGTCTATTAATCATATTCTAAATAGAACTAACATCAGTGGAAGATTAATAAGAAACAAAATTAACTGATGTATGTCTCTTGCCAAATCTACAATATTGGAGTAGAGAAGGAATGCACTGAATAAAGCAGCAAATAGCTATCAAAACACAAATAGAAACAATAATACCCCCTAAAATCTGTCGTAAAGAATGCAAGTCAGGTAACCAATTAAAGAGCCAGTCGAACCAGCCCTGATCAATATGTTGTCTAACTTCTGCAGTCAAGTCGTGGAGTTTGTCAATATGGGCTTGGATTGATTTAGAGTGGTCGGATAAATTGAAACAGCAAAGACCTTCAAAGTCAGAACACTCATGTCCATGTTTTAACAGGAGATAATCAATCGCTGCGCGATTTTGCAAAATGGCTCGACGTTCACCCTGGGCATCTAATAACAGGTCAGATAATACAGTCGAAGTCTGATTAATGGATTTAACCATCCAGCAGGCCATCATGCCAAACGTTTTAGCATTATAAACGGCTAACGCCGGGACACCAATAATAGAAAAAGCTAAACCAAGGTATTCTGATTTAGAATAAAGGTGTACAGAGGAATCACAGTCTTCATGTAATGACATAGAGTCTCGTACCATACGGGAATGGGAACCAGGGTGTGAGGAAAACATCAATAAACTTAATCTGGTAATAGCACATGGACCTCCAGAAATATTAGCGGGAATATAGGGCCAGGAGGAGTTCCCCCACGAGAACAGCCACCCAGAGGGCAGCAACATTGCACGGTAATAACTAGGAGCAACTAATAGACGTTTACATGTCATATTGTTTTTGACGGAAACACATGAATTCGGAAGTCTTTGTGAACACAGCAACCGTTGATGAGCTGAAAAAGAAGTGGCAGCCTGCAGTTTTAATTTAATACATTCTGTAATGGCCTTGGGATCACATGTTAAAATGAAGCATAAATCACCCTGCGTAATATTATAGGTCGTTATTTGGGAATGAATAGGGGGATCAGAGTCAGGAAGGATAGTACATAAAGGGCAAAATTCATGGGCCGCAAAATCGCCCAGAATAATATTGGGTCGGGCACTTGAGATATTGAAAATATGTCGCAAAGTTTCAGTGGATGCAGGGACAGCAACCAAGCAGGTCGCCAAGATATCAGTCACAGACCTCATGGGAGTGAGGCAGAAATGTGGAGAGTTAGTTACTCTTTTCGGCAGGGTTATCCAGAAATTGGACGAAGAATCCCACGCAGCGAAGGAACGCGGAACTCGGGTTCTCCAATCAACCGAAGTCGGTGGGTTCTCTCCTCTCCCGGCGTAGCAGACCAAAAGGAGTCCAACGCCGGCACATCCTGCAGCAGCAGTCCAGAGAATGATCTGAAAGAATACAAACACAGGCCTTAATCATTCTCGTAGGTAACATTTATCAGCTGGGACAGCTTCCCAGTTATCTTTCCCTGGCCTCATCACCAGAATGGTGTTGTCATGACCGGTCGCAATAATATCAGCCTGTTCAGGGGGATGTTTAGGCGATTGCACCCATATTTTAGCTCCAGGAAGGTCAGATGACCCGAAGCCTTTTTGTCCTCGCACAGTTAGCAAAGTCGGGGCAGTGCCTTTCTAAATCTCACCACTGAAGACAGGCATAATCAGCAACTGGGCAACACGGTCAGACTTTTTGATCGGTAAATCAATCTCACTGCTATTAAGCAAGAGAACTTTAATCTCTCCCTGATAATCGCTGTCAATTACTCCTCCGAGTACTTGAATACCTTTCAAGGCAAGGCCTGATCTAGGGGCAATCAGTCCAAAGCTACCGGCAGGTATACAGACACCAACGCCGGTTTCAACAATGATTCGATCTCTTCCTTTCAAATTTGCATCATTTAAAGCATGCAGGTCCAAGCCTGCGGAGCCTGGGGTCGCTCTGCATGGAGCCAAAGCTCCGGGGGTAATTTCCCAGTACATAACAGTATTGGACGTAGAATTGGGCTTTGCATCAACATTTGGAGGAAACAAGCGCATTAAAGGAGATTCAGCATGTAACAAAGGGCGATTCTTTAATATCAATAATGCCTGAAACAAAAAGTCTCTCCAGTTTTTGTAATGTTCATCAGTCAATTTACGCAATTGTTCTTTTAGCAAACCATTCATCCTCTCAATCAGTCCCGAAGCCTGTGGATAATATGGAATGTGAAACACCCATTCGATGTTATTTTCCACACAGAATTCCTGCACCAATCTTCCACGAAAATGGGATGCATTATCAGATTGAATTTGGAATGGAACACCATAATACAAAATAAGCAATTCCAGAGTCTTAATGGTATTCACTTGGGTAGCTTGCTTGCAAGGGAAAACGACCAATAGGCCACTATAAGTATCAACAGCTGTACAAACATACTGGCAGTTTTTGCTCATAGGGAGCGGGCCAATATAATCAATCTGCCAAATTTGAGCGGGCAATTTTCCTCGATGTAAATGGCCTCGAACAACATGAGGCACTTTTCTCTTTCTAGAATGCTGACAAATGGGACAATGCAGAATGACATCTTTAATCAAATTTAAAGGAATATGAATTCCTCGGTCGGCAGCCCACCTGCTAGTGGCTTTCTCTCCAAAATGTCCCGCTTTCTGGTGGGCCCATTTCGCCAATCCCGCCAAATCAGAATCTTGCATGTCCACCACTGCCTCAACAATTTTAGATTTTTCATCTGCAATATTATGAAAGAATTTGTCAAGGGAGTCTATCGGGGTGTGAGCATCCACGTGAAAGATTGTCACAGTACTCTGTGGGAGCAACTCCCAAATTTCTTGCCATAGTTCTTTTCCCCACAGTTCTTTTGAATGCAACTCCCAATTATGAGAATGCCATGTTGGTAACCATACCGCCAGTCCATTAGCAGTGGACCAGGAATCAGTGAAAATATGACATGTGCCAGGTAGTTCTTGTTTCAAAACTTGGTAAACTGCATACAATTCAGCATATTGACTACTTTTTCCATCACCAGTTGTACTCAATAATTTCTGCGTGATCGGGTTATAGGACACTGCTTTCCAATGCCGTTTCTCACCAATGAACCTCGCTGAACCATCCGTAAACCACACATGTTTTCTATCCTCCGCGGACAGATCATCAAATGATTTACCCCATTTGACAGGAGATTCCTGTACTACAGGCACAGAACAATCACTTCCAGTCTCATTCGATGGCGCCTGCGCCACTCGCTCATGCAACACTGCCACACCTTTCTGACCCACACGTGCCCTGTCCTGAATGTACCATTTCCATTTAATCACACTCGCCTCTTGAGCATGTCCAATCCGATGGGATTTTGGCGAACTCAAAACCCACTGCATAATAGGAATCTCAGGTCTCAAAATCACAGCACGACCTAGGGTCAATTGCTCGGTATCCACCAGAGCCCAGTAACATGCAAGTAATTGTTTTTCAAAAGGTGTATAACGCTCACCAGCCTCAGGTAACTTTTTAGTCCAAAAACCTAATGGTACTTTTTGTCTGCCCTGCTTTTGCCATAGACTCCAATTGGCATACGGACCTTCCACAGACACATTCAAATCCACATCGCCCTCGCCCACAGGCCACAAATCCAGGGCGTACTGAATCGCTTCTTTCGCCAAATTAAAAGCATTCTGTTGTGGTTCACCCCATTCAAACGCATTCTTTTTACGAGTGACTCGATATAACGGAGCCAAAATCTGACTCAAATGGGGAATATGCTGACGCCAAAAACCAAACAAGCCAATGAAACTCTGAGCCTCTTTTCTATTCCTTGGAACTGCAAAATCTAAAATTTTCCGCTTTACCTGTGGGATCACTTCTCTGTGACCTTCATGCCAATTAATGCCTAAAAATTTAACATTTTGGGATGGGCCTTGTAATTTATCAGGATTGATTTCCCAACCTTTTGCTCGTAAACAATCAAGGATCTGGTCTAAATGGGACTGGACCTGATCTTGCGTCTCACCTTGAATCAAAATGTCATCAATATAATGACACACCTGTATTTGTGGATTTACGGGCACCTCAGACAAATGCTCCGCCACCAGCCAGTGACAGATCGTGGGACTATGTACGTAACCTTGAGGAAGACTCCTAAACGTCATTTGACGTCCATTCCAGGTAAAACTGAATTGTTCCTGACACTCGGGGGCAATTGGAATCGAAAAGAAAGCGTTAGCAATATCAATGGATGCATACCATGTACCTGGATGCTTCTGAATTCTCTGAATCAAAGTAACAATGTCTGGCACTGCAACAGCTAAACGAAGTGTGTGTTTGTTCAATTCTCGATAATCAACAGTCATGCGCCAAGAATTATCACTTTTGCGCACGGGCCAAACGGGATTATTCCAAGCAGACGTGACCGGAGTTATAACTCCTGCGTCAACCAAATCCTGAATTGTGGCACTAATTTCTTCATGACCACCTGGAATACGATATTGTTTCTGAGAAACCACTTTCGTAGCTTGAGGAATTTTAATGGGGGGCATCCGTAAACGTCCAACCCGTACGGGTCTGGTCGAAATGTAATGTTTCGTTCCAAATTGATAACAACCATCATCCAAATGCAAAGTCATTCCTTTCAGAATATCAATTCCAATTATATACTCCAAAAGTGGTACGACTAACACAGAATATTCTTTACGGGGAATCCTACCAATTTTCATTTCAAATGTAGTTTGCACTGCGGGGGTCTCTTTTCCACCTAAACCAGTAATTGTGAAGAATTGTCCTTTAAATTTCTTTGATTTACCATGAATTAAAGTGGCCTCCGCTCCTGTATCTACTAATGCTCGGGCCCTTTGGATATTACGATGTTTCCAAAAAATCTCAATATCTACATAGGGTCTGTTGTCTCTGTGAGCCCACCTGTGTACTGGAGCTTTACCTATTTCCTAGTCATTTTTACTGCGTTCTGTCAACCAAGACAAATCAGGATAAATGCTCTCAGGTTTCTTGGGTATCAAAATGTCTTGTTCATATCCATCTCCATTACGAAATGGATTTTTGTCATTTTCATAGTACTGTGAATTACGATCAGAAAGCCTGTGACGATCCTCCCTTCTCCTCAGCTCAGGGGAATAATCTCTCTCGTCTCTATTTCGGTTGGAAGCACGATCATCTCTCCCCCTTTCTTTTTCCCCCTCTCTCACTCTCACATTGTCACGATGAGGGGACACATCACGTTCATAACGCCGATCACCACGGCGATCAGAATCCACACGACGCCTCTCATCACCACTGTCATCAGAACCACGGTCACAATCATTCTTACGCACACGACGGGCACCCTCCTTCCGATCCAAACCACGCTTACGAAATATCTCCCACAAGCGATTATTAGGTTCGCCATCAATGTCCTCCCTTTTCACACCATCAGCCAAAAGTGCAAGAAACATATCAGGTCTAGAGAATTTATAATCCCCAGCAGTACGACCCTCAGGTCGAGATTGTCTCTCAGGTTTAAACCATTCACCTAACTCACCAAGCTGACGAACAGATTCAAGCACCGTAGACAAAGGATTGCCAGTTTGATTAATCAACAAAGTCATCATAACCTGCTTATAAGCAACAGGCGAAGAACGGATAATGCGATTACGCACAGAAGATGTTAAAAGACCATCCAACAGTCTGTCAGAAGTACTGAGAAAAATCGCAGTTTTCATCACTTCCTCTTTCAAACGTTGCGACGCATCGCGCAAAGTGTACCACGGCTTGTCATTGACAGGCCAATCAGATTCAGTAGGGTATTTATGGTTACAGCCTTCAGTTGCAAGCTGGAGCAGACTAATCTGGCCAGCACCATTATAATTTCGAAAATGATCTTGTACAGTAGAATCGGAACTCAAAGAGCAAAACCGTAAACAATCAACAGCATCAAGCATAATACCGGCAGCGCCCAGTTCATAAAGGCGCACCATCCACGTAAGCAGAGCCTCACCGGGCCGTTGACGAAATCGTTGTAAAATGTCACTAACCTCCTGTTGAGTAAAATCTTCAATACAATCCAAAGCAATACCAGCTGGATTACCAGGGGCTTGTTGTAATTTGCGACGAAATACAGGGTGAGCAGAAACCTCCGGAAGAGCTTCCGAAGAAGCCCGAGTCTTAGATTTAGAAGAACAATCAGGGCAAGACACATCACCAGAATGGGAAGAGCGACCACGGTCGCCGGAAACAATATCCTTGTCACAAGAAGCAGATTTACAATCACGTCCGGAGCGAGAAGACTCGCGCTTGTCACCCTCCTCAGCCGAGGAGTCAGAAGCATTCGAATCCCAGATATTACCATCCCACTCGTCAGGGTTCCAATCCAGTCCGGCTTTCGCCACGACCAGACGCACTTTCGGTGTAGACACACGACCACGACGGTGTTTGTATTTATATCTCGCAATGCGAACCGCAGCCCTTTCGGCTATAGTTTGATAAGTCTCAAGTTTGTCGGCAAGCAATTTATTCTGACAGCGCAAAAGAGTATGCGCATTTTGTAGTTCAACACACTGTCCTTCCATATCCACAAACTGCTTTCGCAACTGAACAAACCTCTCATGAAGAATTCTGTAGGCATTGAGCACAATCCAACCTCTGCGTCCCAAAATAGGAAGCTCATCACCCTTCACTACTGGCGCTTTCTGCAAGCAAGAAACCACATCAGCAGGCTCCGCCTGCTCCAAACAGGAAGACCAATTTTCACTCAAACCAGTAGAATCGGCCCACTCACGGGCCAAGGCCTCGTAAGGCGTTGACTGCCAACCGGGAATCTGAATAGGCAATTTGAAAACAGATGTCGATTTTTTCGCAAACATGTCGACATACAAAAAATATATACACAAATATAAACAAAAAATATATGTACGAGCCGAGCGCAAACCAACAAGATCAAAACAATACAGCGCACACAGGCTTCGTAAACAGTTCGTGACGCCAGATGTACCGACCGGATTATCCGCCTAGATGGGATCAGCTCCTAGGAGCCCCTCTAATCCCGCCGGAACGTAAGCACCTCCTTCCATAGAACGTATTTACAATGGGTATGGATACATGTATGTACATTTCGTACCTAAGGATGGGGAAATAGCAATAAACATGCATAGGTTTTCTACTATATCCTATTCATATCAGCTAGTCTCGCGGCCACTTAGACCCAGACTAATCTACCCTAGGGCAGATATGACACACAATCCGGCGTGTCTACACACGGGCCTGCAGTCCCAATGCTCTCATTAACACACGGTTCACAATCCGGCGAACCTACGCACCGTATCCCTCCGGTGCTCTCATTCACACACGGTTCACAATCCGGCGAACCTATGCACCGTATCCCTCCGGTGCTCTCATTAACGCCGTATACCAACGACGATCACTTTCCTATGGACACTTATGGGAGAAATCTCTCATTTGTCTACTTGGGATAAAACTATGATAATAGAAATTAGTATGATTTTCCGAATTATAATATGTACCTTCTGCTCCTGGCATCAAAGGTCCCCTTGCTTCCTATTTGCTTGGTCACTCCTTACCTGATCGGGATTTCACATCCGTTCATGCAAACAATGCTCAACTAGAAGAATAAGTTACCATGATTGAACAAGAATACAAGGCACATGTCGGTTCACTAAGAACTGGGGTATTTATTTGCAATAAACATAAACACAATACTATGCAATGTATATTCTGCAAGGAAAAAGTAAAGGTTAGAGTGCGCGCTTATTAAGGAAAGGGCGGAGGTCACCTGGATAATATGAAGTCGGGGCTCGGCAGTCATCTAGGTTCCCTTCTCGTCTCTGTGTCTTGGCTCGTCTCGGAATCACACCTCAGCCGTCACAGGTACACGTCTGCACCGCTAGGCTCAATCTCCTCTGCTTCCCTCCAAGTCACTGGAACCTTGCTCGTTATTAGCTACCGTTTCTCTCTCTCTCTGTCTCTGTGCGCTCTGCGCTATTTCTCCTTCAGTCTTTCTCAGAGAGTCTCGGTTTTAGAATCTTTCTCGGACTTCAAAGATGGCGACTGTCTGCCTCAGAAATAATTAATAGCAGAGATGCTAACGGCTAGCTTCCGCCTACGAACTAACTGACTCATTGCCTAACACTTTCGCTAATATCAAAGCCTGTCCCTTCATGGAAAGTTACGGCCAGTAACCTGCCGCCCACCAAATTCTTGTACCTCCCCGTACCAAGGACACGTTCCCAGCCGGCCGGCCTGAAGTTGTGTCTTCGGAGTGGAGAAAAATACAGTCTTTCGATAAGGGCCAGCCTGAACCGGTTCTGTCCAAGCGAACAACACCTTGAAACTAAAACATCACACTTGACCTAGAAAGCCTCTCAAGCTACCGGGCAGAGGGCAAGATGGAGTCTGTCCCGTTTAAGGCCTACAAGGCCCAAAATACGCATAACTCCATGGAAAATATCCTAACACTCTTGCAAAAGGATGGATCATCACTAATACTTATATATCTATCCCCTAGCTTAAGTTTATAAGCCCTGATCTAAAGAAAAGGGTACGGAAATACACTACTGTGCCTCATGAAGAGGTCCTACTTATAGTCCTAATCCATATACTGCAAGGGTAATAGACTGGAGTCATTCTCCATCATTCTCCCTCTAAAAAGGGCCGGAAAAAGTCGGTCATTACACCTACTTAAGTTCATGTCCTACTTAAGTCCATGTGCTACTTAAGTCCATGTCCCATTTAAGTCCATGTCCTACTTAAGTCCATGTGCTATTAAATCCATGTCCTATCAAAACAATTTGTGCTTCTGAAGTCCATGTGCTACTTAATTCCATGTCCTATTTGAGTCCATGTGCTACTTAAGTCCATGCCCTACTTAGTCCATGTCCTATTTAAGTCCCTGTGCTACTTAAGTCCATATCCTACTTAGTCCATGTCCTATTTAAGTCCCTGTGCTACTTAAGTCCATATCCTATTTAAGTCCATGTCCTACTTAAGTCCATGTGCTACGTAAGTCCATATCATACTTAGGTCCGTGTACTTTTTAAGTCCATATCCTAGTTAAGTCCACATCCCACTTAAGTCCATGTCCTTTTTAAGTCCATATCCTACTTAAGTCCGTGTCCTATTTAAGTCCATGTCCTATTTAAGTCCATATTCTATTTAACTCCATATCCTACTTAAGTCTGGGTCCTTTTTAAGTTCCATGTCCTACTTAAGTCCATGTACAACTGAAGTCCATGTGCTACTTAAGTCCATGTGCTATTTAAGTCCATGTCCTATTTAAGTCCATGTCCTATTTAAGTCCATGTGCTACTTAAGTCCATGTCCTACTCAAGTCCACATCCTTTTGAAGTCCATATCCTACTTAAGTCCATGTCCTATTTAAGTCCATGTCATATTTAAGTCCATGTCCTATTTAATGCAAAAACAACAGTTGATGGACAGAATGCAGAACAATGTCATACATTGGGAAGGGTATGCCCAGACGTGGATCCCGTGCTCACTACGCCACTGGAGTCAAGCTATCCTGGCTGAAGACGGCTGATAGCCAGAAACCGGTCCTATGATGCTTGATTCTGGTCCAGTGAAGACATTGTTTGGCATTTCGGGTTGGACTGTTCCCATGCGGCACAGGGTCAAGACTGATTTGCATATGGCCATGTCTGAACTGTGGTGGCTTGGTGAGCAAAATAACGATGGATTAAACCCAGATCTGTGACTGGGGGTGAATGTTTTGCCATTGTGCAGCATTCCGTCCATCATCTTGTGTGTTTTTCATGTCCTATTTAAGTCCTGAGGCCACAGGTTATATTGCCATCGTGCGATGGGAGATCACGCATTTCAGGGCCTTGTCTTGGCTGACTTCCTACATCAAGGGAAGAGAAACTGTAAAAGAGAAAATGATGCAGTAACCTGCTGATTTACCTGGGGTTCCCATTACTGCTCACGTCCTACTGAGGAGAATAATAAAGTGATGGGTTGAATACTTGAATTGATTCCAGCCATTATTCGAGTCACCTTTGCCAACCTTGTCATCTAAGAGAGGACCCACACATATGCAAATCAGCCTTCTCTTGCTCCAATAGGAACACAAGCCCTCCCAGAACCTTTGCAGATCTCTGTGGAAGTGACACCCAAATCTTCTTCTCATTTTGTACTTTCAAGCCCCTCCTTCAGGCACGAATATCTCATTGTATCACTACAGTCCGTGATTGGAGAACCATACAGTCCCCTATTTTGAACGCTCCTAAATCCGAGGTCCTATCTTTTCATTTTACGCCTGCATCCATCTCTTTCTAATAACTCAGTCCACTTTCCACCAACATGCTTTCTTTTAATTTTCTGCCAGAAACCGAGTCATTTGGGTTCAATGGATTCCTTTTTACATAAGTACTGCAGCCACCACAGAATTCTATATTACTGTTGAGCACACAAACTATCTGGCCATTCATCCCCTTTTCTATTAGGTTAAAGCTCTAATTAACTCACTAATCAGCTATGCAGATTAGCCTACTCCAGTAGTCCATTAGTGAGCCTCCTCCACTCTTCCTTTATAAACCTTATCGCAAGAGCATTGTACAACCTTCCTAGATACAGTCTCATCTGCTCCTTTAATCTCCAAGTTGACTGGTTCTCACCAGAATATCAGGCCATGTGCAAGATACAAAGTTGCATTTGTAACTTCAATGAGATCTTATCCCTATCCCTATCTTCCGAACCAGAACTTCAAGGGCCATATTATACAGAGTGTCCTCGAGGTACAACCAGGGCCGGACTGGCCGTAGCTGGCACCGTGCATTTCCCCGGTGGGCCGGAGGGATCAGTTGTGTGGCCGTGGGGTTCTCTCTTCTTACAGGGGGCCAGTTTTGCAGCAGTGCTGCAATATGGCCCCCTGTAAGAAAAGCCGGAGCAGTGTTAAAGCGGGAGCAGTGCTTCGCGGCTCCCAATACCCCCCAGGGCTGGTTGCTGTTCCCAGTGTGGCCTTGGGTACAATTGGTGTGTACCCTCATTCTGCGCCTTGGGACTATTTGATAATGCATAAGGGCAGAAGACGCTTGCACAGCCCCTTCTATAATACGGATCATACCGGCATCCATGTAGCACCACCACAATCACAAGATGGGGTCCGTTTGTTTGCTTGAAAGCGAGGCTTGTTGGAAATGATGAAACATTTTGCCTCTGCACCTGCACCATATTACAGACATAGGCACAGAGGGAAAGAAGCAATTCGGAGGCGCACTAACAGTGGTTTCACACAGTTCATGGCTTCCAAAGACGAACCTCGAAAGAGGTGAAAGGGTGTCCCTGGGCCTCCTCCTAGACTGCAGGAAGGTGCAGTCACTCGCTGCTCTCACCTGCAGGGAGATGTCTGCCCCCCTTTGAAATGCAGGCCATGCTGCCCCCTGCAAAGTGAAAGATAGGCTCAAACATCCGGGACAGGCACGAGTTCACAGCGGCACTGGGGTAGTGCGTTAACTGTAGTAGGGCTCAATTAAAGGTGCATCGTGGTGTAAACACTCAACCAATGAAAAATATTTACAATAAACCCTGTGCTTCAAAATAGAGTGGTGCAATCGCTTCACACTATAAATGCCCTCTTGTGTGGGTGATAAACATCTCACACCCAATTGCTCTATGTACCACTCTGGTTCTTTCTTACATTTCTATTCGAAATGTTGCCGCTGCTGCAAATCGAATAAAGAATTCTAAATAAATCTGATATATCTCCGTCAGCATAGAATCGTGTGTGTCTGAGTGCGGGTCATCGTCATAAATGTGTTCTACACTTTCCGCGTCATAGCGCCAATTACATAAAGCTCGATAATCCACACTCATATCACATGGCGCTATCGTCTGTTTAACAGTCTAACGCCAGGCAGGCCTAGGCATCTTAATCTGCATTTCGACATACTGAAACACTTCTCTGTTGTACTGTCTGCTTTCCTGAGGTCAGTGCTATGTGCTTTGTCAGGTTGAGTATCAGAATGGGAGTATAGTGCCTCCAAGCATGGTCTAAAGGCACACCATAGGCATCAATGTCATAGATGAAGGATGTACTACACATCACCTTTCATTGGATTCATGGTAAACACACATGCACTATGGGCCTCGTTCACAGTAGAATGGCGCAGCATGGTGCCGCAAGCAATTTTGCAGCGCCGGGTTGCGTCATTCGAAATGTTCAGGAATGTGTTGTATATCCAGGAATATGGTTTATTCGCGTACTGACCAGTGCGCTGGCGCTAAATAAATCAGCCTAGCCCCCACTCAGGCCCCCTTGCACCATGTTGCAAGTTTGCCTGCATTGCGCGGATGACTGATTTTCTGCAGGAAGGGACACCATTCTGCATAAAATCAATCAATGGAGGCGATTTCCTCCTTCTATGTGTGTTGCAGAATGCAGCATGCACAGAGAGGAAAAAACAAGGAGAAATAAGGATAGTTCTCCTCGTTGCGGCTCCATAACGCCACATCTGACCCATTCCTAGGTTTACGACTCCTTGTAAATCTTGGAATGCTTCAGTTGCCAAGGGTGCTGTGTGGGAATACCCACAGCAACACCCAGGGAACGCCCATTTCGAACAGTGTTCTGCATGAAAGGGGAACTTATTTACAAGGCCATGTAAAACCACACAAAGTGGCTTTACGTGGCCTTGAAAATATGCTGTCGCACATGGCACCACCAGAACATCAAAAAAGTACCGATAGGGCCTCGTAAATGAGGCCATTTGTATGAAAATGACACTTCACAAACATTGGTAGATTGTACTGTGTATGAAACTATGAGTCCTTTGTACCATAATGGAACCTTATCTACGTTTATGAAATAATAGTTTGCATCACATAAGTCCTGCACCACAAAGGAATATATGTGTCTTCATTTATTTTATAAGTGTATCATATCAGCGGGAGGTACCATATGATGACTTACATGCAAGTTTAGGCCCTAGAAACACCACGCAGTTTGCAGTGGCATAGTAGCTAACGTTTGCAAGTTGCATATAGTATCCTGAATGTTGGAATCTCATATACTGGTGTGTGGTGGACGTGGTTGCTTCCAAATGACTTGGAAGAAATGTGCACTTTGCGAAACATCAGTTCGTCCTGTCCTTTTTTAATGATTACATGTTTATTATTGTTCTTATTATTGTACCATTTAGCTTGTAGCACTATGGCATATTTATGCTAAAAAAGAACAATATCAGGACCTGCAGCGTAAGAAGACCGCCTTTGGAGGCAAGGGATGGTCCAATATTCCTCATAGATTTAATATGAGGGAATTGGTAAACTTATACTTTGCCTTATGATGTTCTCTACAGACCAAGAAACATGACCCTCAGTCACTTTAGTTTCTCTCTTAGCTGACTTGTCCAGAGTTATGAATGGTTGCAGAAATCCGAGTCTATGTCAGCATGGTTGCAGAAATCTGTGTCTATGTCAGCATGGTTGCAGAAATCCGAGTCTATGTCAGCATCCGTGTCTATGTCAGCATGGTTGCAGAAATCTGTGTCTATGTCAGCATGGTGGCAGAAATCTGTGTCTATGTCAGCATGGTTGCAGAAATCCGTGTCTATGTCAGCATGGTTGCAGAAGTCCGTGTCTATGTCAGCATGGTTGCAGAAATCCGAGTCTATGTCAGCATCCGTGTCTATGTCAGCATGGTTGCAGAAATCTGTGTCTATGTCAGCATGGTTGCAGAAATCCGTGTCTATGTCAGCATGGTTGCAGAAGTCCGTGTCTATGTCAGCATGGTAGCAGAAATCAGTGTCTTTGTCAGCATGGTTGCAGAAATCCGTGTCTATGTCAGTATGATTGCAGAAATCCGAGTCTATGTCAGCATGGTTGCAGAAATCTGTGTCTATGTCAGCATGGTTGCAGAAATCTGTGTCTATGTCAGCATGCTTGCAGAAATACGAGTCTATGTCAGCATGGTTGCAGAAATCTGTGTCTATGTCAGCATGGTTGCAGAAATCCGAGTCTGTGTCAGCATGGTTGCAGAAATCTGTGTCTATGTCAGCATGGTTGCAGAAATACGAGTCTATGTCAGCATGGTTGCAGAAATCTGTGTTTATGTCAGCATGGTTGCAGAAATCCGAGTCTGTGTCAGCATGGTTGCAGAAATCTGTGTCTATGTCAGCATGGTTGCAGAAATTCGAGTCTATGTCAGCATGGTTGCAGAAATCTGGGTCTATGTCAGCAGAAATCTGTGTTTATGTCAGCATGGTTGCAGAAATCCGAGTCTGTGTCAGCATGGTTGCAGAAATCCGTGTCTATGTCAGCATGGTTGCAGAAATTCGAGTCTATGTCAGCATGGTTGCAGAAATCTGGGTCTATGTCAGCATGGTTGCAGAAATCTGTGTCTATGTCGGCATGGTTGCAAAAATTTGCAGAAATCCGAGTCTATGTCAGCAAGGTTGCAGAAATACGAGTCTTTGTCAGCATGGTTGCAGAAATCTGTGTCTATGTCAGCATGGTTGCAGTAATCTGGGTCTATGTCATCATGGTTGCAGAAATCTGTGCCTATGTCGGCATGGTTGCAGAAATTTGCAGAAATCCGAGTCTATGTCAGCATGGTTGCAGAAATACGAGTCTTTGTCAGCATGGTTGCAGAAATCTGTGTCTATGTCAGCATGGTTGCAGAAATCTGGGTCTATGTCATCATGGTTGCAGAAATCTGTGCCTATATCAGCATGGTTGCAGACATTTGCAGAAATCCGAGTCTGTGTCAGCATGGTTGGAGAAATCCGTGTCTATGTCAGCATGGTTGCAGAGATTCGTGTCTATGTCAGCATGGTTGCAGAAATCCGTGTCTTTGTCAGCATGGTTGCAGAAATCCAAGTCTATGTCAGCATGGTTGTAGAAATCAGAGTATATGTCAGCATGGTTGCAGAAATCCGTGTCTATGTCAGCATGGTTGCAGAAATCCATGTCTATGTCAGCATGGTTGCAGAAATCTGTGTCCATGTCAGCATGATTGCAGAAATATTTTTCTATGTCAGCATGGTTGCAGAAATACGAGTCTTTGTCAGCATGGTTGCAGAAATCTGTGTCTATGTCAGCATGAAGTTGCAGAAATCTGTGTCTATGTCAGCATGGTTGCAGAAATCCAAGTCTATGTCAGCATGGTTGCAGAAATCTGTGTCTATGTCAGCATGGTTGCAGAAATCCAAGTCTATGTCAGCATGGTTGCAGAAATCCAAGTCTATGTCAGCATGGTTGCAGAAATCCGTGTCTATGTCAGCATGGTTGCAGAAGTCCGTGTCTATGTCAGCATGGTAGCAGAAATCAGTGTCTTTGTCAGCATGGTTGCAGAAATCCGTGTCTATGTCAGCATGATTGCAGAAATCCGAGTCTATGTCAGCATGGTTGCAGAAATCTGTGTCTATGTCAGCAATGTTGCAGAAATCCGAGTCTATGTCAGCATGGTTGCAGAAGTCCGAGTCTATGTCAGCATCCGTGTCTATGTCAGCATGGTTGCAGAAGTCCGAGTCTATGTCAGCATCCGTGTCTATGTCAGCATGGTTGCAGAAGTCCGAGTCTATGTCAGCATCCGTGTCTATGTCAGCATGGTTGCAGAAGTCCGAGTCTATGTCAGCATGATTGGAGAAATCTTTTTCTATGTCAGCATGGTTGCAGAAATCCGTGTCTATGTCAGTATGCTACCACCTCATTGTTTGGTCACTGTAGTTTTCTGTGTAGATTTCAATGTCGGTCTCATTGTTACCCTTTCTTAGCAGAGGTTTTTGAATGGTGTTTTTTATGTCTGTGCAAGGTAGTGACGCAGCTCGGCTTTCAAACAACTCTCACAACCATCTCACTAATCCAGGAGCAACGTATTTTACTCATCGGTGGGTCCCATAGCACCGCGAGTCACACACTCTCACACAAAACCCACACTGCCCCTGAACTAGTGACAAGTAGACGAGCTGCTGAATATGTGGGGTACCTTATTAACCTATACAATAATTATATACATTATATACATTGAAATTTCAAATGCTAAACAGTCATAAAGAAACAAACTCAAGGTACTCCGATATTTGGTCGATGGACCAACTAGTAAGTAGGCATGGGCGGATTTTGCGGATTGGCAATCCGCGAATTTGCGGATTTGCGAATTTGCGGATTGCGAAAATCCGCGAATCCTCGCGGATTTTTTTTTTTAATGTTCGCACGGGTTTCTGCAAGTTCGCGAGGGTTTTGTACAATTTCGCAAATTGCGAAATTGTACAAAACGCTCGCGACCTTGCAGAAACCCGTGCGAACACAATGTGCCCAGTAGGGTATGTGCCTCTTGTGTGTATAAAAGGTCAGAGAAAGATCAGTTCAGCAGATGAAGAGAAAGAAGCTCCTGGTCACAGGAACAGCACGGGTATTGCGCTCGTGAAAGTCAAGGATGCAAAGCCTATCCAGCATCACAGCTGATTTTCCACGGTAGATTTGGGAAGAAGGCACACCTGTCCAGCCTCGACGACGCTCACGATTGTTTTTGGGCTAATGAATGAGTCACTGAATTTGAGCATCAACTAGTTCGAGCGACCATGTGTGTGTTACTATGCAATCGCCCCGAAGGGCGCAGGGGTCCCTTGAGGGAGCTGTGAGCTGTAACTATTTTACAATGGCGCCAGCGAGCTGCCAGCGCCGTTGTAAAATAGTTACAAAGTTAGCTTGCACAGGAAGCACTTAGATAAAATAAAGCAGCACCTGCTTAGTTTTATCTAGTGGTTCCTGTGCAAGCTAACTTTGTAACTATTTTACAACGGCGCTGGCAGCTTGCTGGCGCCATTGTAAAATAGTTCCATGAGTGGGGGTTCAACTTTTGAACCCGTTACGTCCGCTGATTTTTTTTTGCGGATTTTGCGGGAAATCCGCAAAATTCGCGGATTGCGGATTTCCCAAAAATCCGCAAAATCCGCGGGCGTAACGGATTTCCCGCTCACCCTTACTAGTAAGAGTCAGTTGATGGCGATTAAGTCCAGCTGAATCACAAAATTCCCATAACTCTTTAACATTAGATTGTCATGACTTTTTATTTTAATAAACATAGACTCGAGTTTAAATTTGACAGAATTTTATCCAGATTCATGAAAGAAATAATTTTTTATATTGCAAAAACTTATTAGACAAGCACATTTTAGATATTATTTAATAGATTTTAAGCAAGAAAATGTAAAATTATGCATTACCAATTTGCCATCAGACGATGACAGAACTGCACAGAACAGGTTCCCAAGCTGACTGTCTTTCTAACCTCCTCGATGTCTCCTTCCCGACATAGAATCTCCGTGACAGATCTCGTTACCTTTCCCCATCCGCTTTTTGGCCCCCTATTCTTGGCTCCCCTCCCACCCCGGTTCCCTCCGTTAAAACACTGGGCATTAAGGTTAGCCAGGACCTGTCCATGCATGGCCAGGTCAGTGCTGTAGTGTCTTCCTGCTTCCTCTCCCTTCGGTTGATCCGAAAAATTTCCCGTTTCTTTTCCCTTGACTCTCTTAAAATCATCATTTCTGCTCTCATCACTTCCCGCCTTGATTATGGAAATAGCTTGTTCGTGGGTATCCCTGCCTACGAAACTCGCCGCCTTCAAGCAATCCAAAATCAGGCTGCCCGTCTCATCTTTCACTTGCCCAAAACTCACCACATCACTCCTGTCCTCAAATCCCTTCACTGGTTACCCATCCTGCAGAGATCCTTGTTCAAACTAGGGTGCCTTGTCTATCGGGCTCTTGATCGCTCAGCACCGGCGTTCATCAACTCTCTGATTTCCTCCAACACCCCTGTCCGCACTCTCCGATCATCTTCCTCTGCCCTCCTCACTGTTCCCCGTTTCCGCAAAACTCGCACTGGTGGAACTAGAGTCTCTGTTCTTGCACCCCGGTTTTGAAATTCCCTTCCTCTCTCTATGCGTTCTATCCCTATCTTTTCACACTTCCGTAAAGCGCTCAAAACATTCCTGTTTGCCCAGGCCTACCCCCGCTAACCTCCTCGGCCCTGTTTGTTCTGTTCCCTAGAGCTCTCAGCGCCAGGAAGCCGTTTGGCCATCGTGCGCTCTATAAATAATTTAATTCATTCATTCATCAACATTTTTTTTTTTTTTTTTTTTTTGGAAAACCTTTATTTGCCGAAAAAGTACACCGCTATTCAGCCATACATCCCGGAGGCCAGGCAGCATTCTATCAATACTCAGAATCGTGCACAAAACATTACACAGGAATAGTCAGGTTTAATTTTCAATTAAGATATCATGGAACAATAAATAAACCAAATACCAAAAGAGAGGAGAAAAGGAGGAGAGACGAGAAAGGGAAGGAACAAGAAAGAAGAATCTAGGCTGAGGACAGGCAACGTATTCTGGGCACGCTTCACTGGGAGTGATCGGGGGTTACACACCCTATCTTTCAATCAATCCAATGTGTGACAGCATTGCAGATTGGGAGTAATAGAACAGGATAACAAGTATGGAACCACGGGAAGGGGGCTCTACGGAGACAGACGGGCTTCGGGCGTTGCCGCCTCGGGGGGTACACAGATGTCTCCTCGATATGAGTTCCACGCTCCCCACACAGACCCCCACATCCTGGGCTTGCCTCGGGCCACATATACAGTTTTCTTGCGGAGCATACACCAATCCATGTTGGTTTTCCACAGTCCGATCGTGGGGGGAGCAGGTGCTCCCCACCTCTGGGCAATGTCTCTCTTAGCTATCATGTTGCCCAGGGTGACCCAGCGGGTCTGGGCAACATTGTAATCATTCGGGCCCCAGATGTTGAGAAGACAGCGCCGGGCCTCCGCAGGCAAGGTCACACCAGTCACATCTCTCATCACCTCATGCACACGATTCCAGAATCGAGCCACCCCAGGACATTCTCAAATAATGTGCATGAAAGTCGCAAGCATGCCACATCCTCTCCGGCACATTCCGTCCTGCGAAAGCCCCATGTGTATGAGCCTAGAGCCCGTGACATAGACCCTGTGGAGAATCTTCAGTTGAACGAGTCGAAGCCTTGCCGAGATGGCCACCTCCCTAGGGGAAGAAACCGCCGACTGCCACTCTTCATCATCCACCTCAATCCCATCGTTCACCCAAAGCTCTCTCAGTTTCATCAGCAAGTCAGTCCGCACGTTGATAAGTTTCTTATAAGTCAGGGAGATGGCACTATCTGGCATGTGTCCGTCCAGCACTCTATCCTCCAGTGGAGACGATTCAGGTACTGCCTCCCCCGCCGTTATACAGGACGAGAGAGCGTGGCGGAGTTGTGCATATCGGAAGTATTCCGACCCGCCCAGTTGGAACTCGGCCTGTAGTGCCTCAAAGGACTTAACCACCCCTCTAGCCATAACATCCCCCACCTTCGATATCCCAATAACATCCCACCTGTCGAACCCTTTGGTATTCCACAGTTTCCCTAACAGGTCGGAGTCATATAGCGGAGTGGCCATGGTAAGCCTGCCCTGCCAGCCCAGAGTTCTGGTCACCGCCCTCCACAGCCGTACCGCCGTCTTGGTGGGCTCCGTCAACTTCCGATCCAGAGACCTCGAATACAACGCCCTATAATAGTTCCCATCATTCATAAGCCACCGGTCCATGGCATAGCCAGGACCGACTGCCGGGCCGTAGAGGCCGTGATTGACCGCTGCCAGTTGGGATGCCCAGTAGTAACGGCGCATATCGGGTAAGGCGATGCCGCCATCGTACCACGGTATGGTCAATTTCATCAGGGATATCCGTGGCCTACCGTCCCACAGCAGGGTGCGCTGCAAGTTCTCAATCTCCCCAAAATATTTAGCGGGCACCGGATCCTGGGTGTTCTGCAGCGCGTAGAGGAACCGCGGCAAAGACATCATTTTAAACAATGCCGCCCGGCCCAGTAAGGAAATCTGTAACTTCTTCCAACCCTCCACATCACGACGCAGCCTCACCAAAGGAGGAAGCAAATTGTGTGTGTATCGTGCCCGGGGATCCTTTGATACATAGATACCCAGATACTTAAAGCCCTATTGGGCAACTTGTATTGTACAGCCGCGGGGAAGGCGCGGAGTGTCACCACACAACGTTTAGAGAGAGGATTTAGACCAATTAATAACCAGGCCCGAGTAGCCACCGAAAGTGCCCAGCAAGTCAAACACCACTATAAGGGAGCGGCACGGGGAGGTGAGATACAAGAGGATGTCGTCGGCATATAGCGATATCCGATCCTCAAATCCCGGCGACCACGTAATCCCTGCGACATCAGGATGAACCCGGATCCACGCTGCCAGTGGTTCAAGCACCAACGCGAATAGGAGAGGTGACAGTGGGCACCCCTGTCTGGTGCCTCTGCGTAACGCGAAGGAGGCAGATACACGACCATTCACAGTCACATTAGCTAACGGAGCAGAGTAGAGAAGCCTGACCCAGCCGATGTAAGCGGCCCCGAACCCAAACTTGGCAAGCACGGCCCATTCATCAAAATTTAAAGTCCGAATTATTTCAAAGTCTCTTGCACCAGAAAAATTGTATAAACCGACAGCATGTCGTGGTGCGAAAATAAAACTTACGGAACCAACTTTAACCCTCATTCGCACAGGCTCTATTATACCCTTTTCACTAACTATCTAAACCCAAATTGAAACTTTTAGGGTCTACACTCATTTCTCATTGGTCTATTAGAGGGGTGGTGATGATCCCCTCATGTCCTTCTTGCTTAAACCAGTTCATGAATTTGCAAAGTCAATTTTCAAGTTTCTCATGACTTAATGTTCACATTTGTACTTGTCTATTATTTTGTATCCATTCAAACCATACAGTGTTTAAGACTCTTCCTTTCCCAGACTTTTAAATGCAGGGAACTTTGGCACAACTCCCGTTAAAAGGCCAGGCTGACCTGACATCTCTTGCTCCGGGCATAGGCCATACACTTGTGACTTTTCATCTCATTTGTGCATGTGTGGGGGCCATCTTTGGATTTAATTTCCACCATCGCGCTTAAACAGTCACTTTCAGACTAGGCCGTGCAGGCCAAAATGGGAACTAATATGAAAACAAACACAACTGAAATTAAATATGGAAATCAAGCCCTTCTGTTTACCACCCACCATTCTAATTTTCCCATGTTAATTGTTACCTAGCGAAGCAAACATATATACAATTTTTACTTACCATCCGCATTCTATTGCCACAAAACAATTCTACCATAAGTACAAACACAAGTGTTTATTCAGTTACATCTACGACATCATAGTTCTTCATTAGTTCGACTCATTATTTTTATTAGCAGATTAGAATTTAGCAAAACAGCAATTAGTTTTCCCACGTGTTGTGTCTAATTCAGTTGCATTTTGTTGATTAGTTTACATTCTTCACACAATTAATATTATTATGCATTTTTTGTTTCTGCCCTGCTCCATCAGTAGCAACACGTAGAGTGAGAGTTGCCATTTTTCTATTTCCATTAGAAGAATATGTGCTTGAGTGGTTATCATGCTTTTCAACCCACTTTGCATATTTCATTGGGATTTTTAAGCAATTCAATGTCCCTATGTGCAGCACAACATGGCTGATTAATGATGATGCATTTTTGCATTCTTTATTTATCGAATTGCTTTGATCTTGTGAAACTTCTTCCCATTAGTAGGTCTTCAGAGCTGCTGTTACCCTCAAGACACACAAGGTTCATATATAATGTCAAAACCAAGACGTGATGGACGGAATGCTGAACAATGTCAAACATTCACTCCCATCACAGGGAACTAATCCTAAATCCATTGGTTTTTTTTTTGCTCACCATGCTAGTCCAGTTTGGACCGATCCATATGCAAATCAGCCTTGGCCCTGCTCCCCATGGGAATAGTGCAGCCCGAACTGCCAGGCCAGGTCCCCCCTGGACTGGAAACAAGCATCCTAGGACCGGTGTCGGGGATTCACCCCTCATAAACCAGGATAGCTTGACTGCAGTGGCATGGCAGGTACAGGACCCACGTCTGGGCATACTCGTCCCACTTAGGGCAACAAATGCAAAGAGAAGAAGTGATGGATGGAATGAGGAATAATGTAAAACATTCATCCCCAGTACATAGATCTGGGCCTAACTTCATCATTTGTTTGCTCACCACGTCATTCCACTTTGGACTCAGCCATATGCAAATCAGTGTTGACTCTGCTCCACTTGGGAACAGTCCAGTCAGAAATACAAGACCAGGTCCTCCCCGGACCAGAAACAAGCACCTTGGGACTGGTTTCAGGGTATCACCCCTCATCAACCAGAATAACTTCATGCCAGTCGCATGGCGAGCACGGAACCCACGTCTGGGCATATCCCTCCGTCTTGGGACAAATGCAAAAAGAACAAGAGATGGACAGAATGCTGAACAATGTCAAACATTTATCCCCCATAAAGAGATCAGTACCTAAATCCATTGTATTTTGCTCACCATGCCATTCCAGTTGGGACTCAGCCACATACAAATCAGTCTTGACCCTGCTGCGCATGGGAACAGTCCTGCCCAAACTGCCAGGCCAGGTCCTCCCCAGACCAGAAACAAGCATCCTAGGACCAGTTTCACAGTATAACCCCAAATCAGCCAGGATAGCTTGACTTCAGTGTCATGGCAAGCACGGGACCCATGTCTGGGTATAACCCTCCCACTTAGGGTGACATATGCAAAAGAAACAAGTGATGAACAGAATCCTGAACAATGTCAAACATCCCATTTCCCGATAGGATGGCAGGCGGTCTTTGTCCGCCCGCCATCCTAATGAATCCCTAAGGGCGGGGTCCCGTGGGGGCCATTAGGATGTGCCCGCCACAGTGGTGGGCGCATCCTGCATTCCTGCCAGGAAGGCATGTTGTGCACCTCCATGCACAACATAGCAGGCAACGTGCGGCGCCAGCCATGTTGTGCATGGAATTGCAGGGGGGTACCTTAGGTTCCCCATATGTGCACCCCCCACCCCCCAGAGTCCCTGGGGGCCCGCAACATGCCCCCGCAAGCAATTACCGCAAGCCTTTCTGTGGTGGCAATGCTGCCACGGAAAGGCATGTTTCCGCACCCATGTTAATATGGCTGGTAGTGTCTGACAGACACCGCCACCATATTAAAATCTTTTCCGCCCGGTCAACTTGTTGATCGGGCGGAAAAGCGGCAGATGGTCTTTCCGTCCGCCGCTGCCCCCCGCCATAGTAATATAGCGGGGGGGAAATGGGTGGTGGGCGGGGACGGATTTTGGGCGGATCACCACCGTCATGCGGGCGGTGGCGATCCGCCCGAGATCCTAATGGGCTTCATAGTGCGGTATCTATCTCGAGTCATGTGGGGCACACAAGACATTATGTATTGGACATTTTTTTTATATTTAATATGGGGGAACTTTCCCACCGCAGTGTGCTGTATGGTTACCAGCTTATACTTTGTATGGCACACACATGATACACGATAATTGACTACAATTACATTGTGGGTTGTGACTTTGTGAAATTGTCTAGAATGAAATGTGTAGTGGATTCATGCATGTAAACCCTTTATGCACCCCGTCCTCGCAGACATTCATTAAGTTATACGGCACTGCACCATCGCCAACAATATAAGAAAACGTACACATGCTTTTGCAATTTTAATATTTAGCTATTGTAGGGTGTTTTAAATACATTAAGTTGGATGAATTATCCGTGCATAGTAATATACTGTATGGGCTTACCTAATAACACAGAGTTGTCTATCTGAGCCTATTGTACGCCATCATGATTTACGTGGTCAATACAGGTAGTCCACCTTTCATGAATGTGATCCACGAAATTGGTATTTTCTATGCATTCTACTCATTTATTTATTTTTTGTGATTGGGGCATTTGCGTTTAAATGCTTTACCCTTAGCTGTATTTTACCTATGTGAAGAAATCAATATTTTTTTTATGTCCATGATTGAATCAGTATATATAGTGATTTAAAGATGGTTCCCAAATGGATTGACAAAGGCTGTTACGACAGCTGGAACGCGCCTCTCTTTGCTTCCCGGGCTGTGGCAGGCTGGATGAAATAAAGAAGCTTTAAGTCTGACAGCTTTGTGTGCGTGCTCTCTTTCCGTTTGGTGTTGGAGTTGCATATATATATATATATATATATATATATATATATATATATATATATATATATATATATATATATATACACACACACACACACACACCTGGACTGGAGCACTTACCACGCTGTGGACCTGGGAAACTTGGTAGGTACTGTATATGTGTGTATGTCTCTGGGCGCGTGTGTGTGTATCAGTCAGGTGGCCACACCTTCTGATTTGGTAACTGACACTCCTAACATCAGGCCGGCTCCTACTCACTTTGCCGCCAACAATATAATGGCTTTAGCTGAGTGCGTCATATTAGGCACTCTGGCGTGTGGTAAATTTAAATTACCTATACTTAATTTATGCGGTAAAGTTCAATAAGAATAACTCAGTCAAAAATAAGAGACAGAATCCGTGGTATTTGAGGTTTTAAAAGGGGTTTTATTCCTTAAAAAGGAATTGGTTCGAACCAGGCAATCGGGTTCCGTCACCACGAAGGTTCGGGAAGGGATAGACAATACTTTATTGACAGGTTATTATATATATAGTCAATGCATTACAGTAAAGACATATGCAGGAGGCGTAACAGCTGAGAGAAACGAGATAAGGACATATGTACGTAACAGAAGGCGTGCATGAAGGCATACACGGAGGTGTGTGCTAGACAACATCACATGAAACGTATTACAAGTGGGTGGATCCATAAGTGAATCCTGCAGTGTCAGCAGAAATATGTGGCAGAGATGCGCGCGCAGCAGCATGACGTATGCTTGACGTGGAACTGGAGGGTGAAGGGGACTTGACATTTAGCCCTACATGAGGAGACAGAAGTCTGGGGTGTCAGAACAACCTAATCCCAAATCATATCTAGTATCTTGTGTTTGAGGAACTGTATTATCTGGAAGGAAAGGTCTCTCGGGCAGAGGCTATTCTATACTGACTGCTAGTGCGTGCATATGCGACTACGTGTCTACATGAGATGTGAGGGGCCATGGGCCTACCATGGTAACGGAAGCTATGAATTACTTGCATGGAGACAGTGAGGCCGGGCTCTTTGCTCTGCAGCTGGGAAGGATGTTTTTGTGAACTACTAGACAGGAATGTATTTTCGAGGAGCGGAGCAGATAACTTGAAGGTTGAATACAGTCTTGGCAGGCAAGGCAGGCCGAGCCTGGCACAGCTCGCCGCGCAGGGAGTAAGTCAAGGGTCAGGAAGCAGCAGACTGCAGCTTTCAGAGACAGAAGGCAGAAAGAGGCTCGATGGCAGAAATCAGGGCCTAACTCGCCAGAGCTAGAAAACATGAAAGTGCACCACATAAAGACGTTGGCAAGGTACACTTAGGAACGGAATATCTGACCCATTCATGGTGGATCTGAAAGAGGACATGTTAACGTTGGACGCAAATGTATTTGCGTCTTCATAGCTGGAAGTGGAGGGAACATACATGTACTTAAAGCACGTACATGGAGCTGGTGGGGTCTACGATAGGGGACACAACTGACCATAAAATTCATATTACCTCAGGCGCCCATGGTCACCACCCTCAGTAGTGCATATAAAACCTATGGCTTTTTGGCCAATGTATATGCAAGTTGAACTGTAAAATGTATTGTTCCATCTATTTACATATTTACCTGAAGTTTGAGGGTACTTTTCAAATCCCCTGAGGTACGCCAGTGCTTAATTTGTGCCGGTGGTTTCTGGTGCACAGCATTAGAACTTAATTGTCAGCACTGTTACCTATGGCAGTCCACCACATGATGGCGCTGTCTGTCTAATTTTCCAATGAGCACAATAATAGTCATTTAATAGTTATGTATGCATTACAAATTACTAATACCAGCCGCCCAAGCCATTCTTGTAGCTTTGGACAGCCTGAAATACTCCTAATTGTCACTCTTGTAGAAGTGTCATGGTTAGTAGTTGTTATTGCCAACCCTCCCAGGGGCAGCGGGTGGTGCAAGTTAAAGTGGCCTCCTAACAAGGGCCCTGGCACTTCCTTTTTTACAAATTAAGCACTGACTGGTACGCCAGTCCGGCTTGTTTCACTTATATACAAACATGCTTTGCTTTTTGTGACAAACCATTGTAATCATTCGCGAGCAGCCACTCCCCCGTCTCTGCGGAAGTCAAAGAGGCCGAGAGCCCAGTGCAGCATTGTGCTTACCCTTTCTTACCAATAACACATGTGACATGTATAGGAGTGAAAGATGTATCTGGTCCACCAGAACTGTTGATAGGTTGAAAGTCACCTCTCCAACTATAGTGAGGCTGCAGGTCATTTAGATGAATGGATCCATTCTCTAATACTGTCAGACAGTTATCCTTACAATGGGCCTGTTGAACTGATTTTTAAGTGTTTCAAAAAAGAGATAGAAAGGGTGATGCTCTGCAGGTACTTTCTTTAAAGTAAACAGCCACATGCAGACCAAGGCCACATTGTTGGATGTTCATCGTCATCCAATGACAATTAATTCATAAAATAGCCACGTTCTCTGGATATACATCTTCATCACCTTTCTAAATATTTTTTCATCTTCCCTAGTCTTTACTACAGTCTGTATCTTTTTTCCCTCTTACACAGAATTGCCTCATTTCAAATTAGCCTGGTAGATGGAGTTCATGAACATACTATCATTAGATGATTCTATAGAATTCTACCATTGTACAGTGCTCTGGCAAATTTAGGGGCCTTAGACTTCCCTTTCTAAAACCACAACAATAAAATTAATACATTAAAAGAAATATGCAAAACAACTCTTGTTTTATGCCTAAAATATTTTTGGGGGAAGAATCACAAAGGTTTTTGTTTTCTGACTATACACTAAGGCATATGTCGTAAACAAGAGATGAACAATGATTTTTAAATACCAACCCCCAGATTCATCAAAGTGCCGTTTTGCGAGTCCTTAATAGCGATTTTTAAGGAATCGCTATTAAAGACTCGCAAAACGGGATGCATGTAAAAATCGCACTATTTTTTGCGATTTTTTTCTGCTTCCTTATTTGCGATTTGCTAATTGCTAATCGCAAATAAGGAATGGTTTCCCATTCTTTCCTATGGGCCTTTAGATGGGGAGTCATTCCTTATTTGCAATTAGCAATTAGCGAATCGCAAATAAGGAAGCGATTTCAAGGGTGCCAGGGTGTCCAAAGGACACCCTGTAGCACCCCTGAAATGCAAATGTACACTGATGTTGCGCACACACATGTCCAAAGGACATGTGTATGTGCAACATACAACTTAGAAAAATGCACTAAAGTTTTCGCTATTTACCACAAAGTTACACTTCGCTGTAAATAGCGTCCCCATATTGCGAATTCGCAATTTTAAAAATGTTCATAAATAGCATTTAAGGAATCTCTAATTGAGATTCCTTAAATGTGATTTTTTGCAATTTAGCGAGTTCTATAATTGCGATTTTTGCATTTGGGATGATGAATCTCAAATGCAAAAATAGCGCTCGCAAATGGCCAGATTCTCAGAATCTGGCCCTTTGCGAGACGATTTCAGCTTGATGAATCTGGCTGCAAGTCAACATCTGCCACTGATGACCTAATTTCCAAGGTATAGGTACAGCAGCTTTAAAGTGGAGGGACAGAATGCACCAGGGCCGGCTCCTCCGTAATGGTGGAGGAGCATTGCCCAACTCATCGGTCCGTCACAGAAAAATAAAATGATAATGAAACAATATCAATTTTCTATGACTGGCTCTGGCATGCTTGTAGGGTGTGGCCAGGGGCCTGACAGGCATGTGGTGGGCACTTAGAAGAGCGCATGTAAGTTTGGCCGGGCTTCCAAGGCCAGCCAAACAGACATGCACGCTTCTATTTCTCAAACCCAGCTGTGTTCACAGCCAGATTGGAGAAAAGCCGCAGGCTAGAAGGCAATATCTGAGCGGCAGAGCAGGCCACTCAGACCAATCCTGGTGCTGCTATCTTGGAGGGGAGCGTCTGGATTGGCTGGGCAGCCTCTGCCTTCCCAGAAACTGCTTGGAGAGCACCGAGGTGGCTGTCGGAGGCAGCAGCAAAAGGTACGTTTAAAACAATTATTACTTTCCCATCCATCCATCCCCCGGCCCCCACCTTCGTGTTGTGGCAGCTGCCACTGGAATTCACTGCCATCTGGTGCAACCATTGCCGCAGAGGAGATTGATTGACCCACTGAAAGCAATCTCTGAAGTGTTCTGAATGGAACCCTGCAATACAGATGAACAGGAAACAGCCATAAAAAACCTATGCGTTACATCGCATGCCTTTATAACGCGGTTGTTACAACAAACGCGTTGTTAGAACGCGAGCCATTACATCGCAAGTCATTTCAACAACTTGTTGTAGGGGGCGCACTGGTGTTGGATTTACAATCCAACACCTTCCCTGCTGTTGTACAAACTGGAGTATGAATAGTAAATTATACTATTCCTAAGTCCAGCGTGCCGCCTACAGCAAGTCGTTGAAATGACTTGCGATGTAATAGTTTGCGTTGTAACAATGCAGTCGTTGTATCGACCGCATTGTAAAGGCATGTGATGTAACGCAGGAGAAGTAAAAGTGTATATTCGATGTGCTGACTGAACTCACCTTCCAAGTCTCCATCTGAGGCACCACCATAGTATGCCTGATACAAAATGGAACCCACAGTGACTGACGCCATCTCCACGGTTTGCTCTTTGCATGCATCCTTCACATACAAACATGTACATACTCATAATATATTCAGATGCATCTGGTGCCCACTCTTTATACGCCCAAAATACAACAGAAAATGCTAACAGATATATGACATGAACATGCACTTAGAACAAGTTTCTTACTTGATGCAATGGTTAATGATAGTATTTGAATCAACATTATTATTAAAGGGTGCCTTTACTGTAGAATTAGAGAATATCCTCATAAGTATCTCTTTAACCATGCTAATTAAAATGTTTCAATCAAGTGTTGGTGAAATAAAATCGTCCTCGTTTAAAAGATAATATACTTTCTCTGAAGAGGAGACTCAACTTTCCTAAATGTGTGCTATAACGAATGAATAGCACTTAATGATTTGTAATTGGGATACAAAATCATCCTCTTATATGTAGAATGTGATCTTAATGGAAACAATTACATTCATGTGATTTGTGCACTAATGTTACACGCACATGCATTTAAATTCGGTTCGCAGTCACACTTACACCTGATCAAATCTAAAGATCTACTGTGCGCCACATATGAGCTGAATTAAAATACATGTATAGAAATGATATTTATTTGTGTTTAAAGGTGCACACGCATATTAAATGTGTACCATTGAATTAATGTTTAACTTGACTTAACAGTTTACGCCTGTATTTCACCATGTTGCATTTCATAAAATACTGTTTTCCATTTTCTGCTAACAAGAGATTTCTGGCAGGTATTCACATGCATTGTTAGTTTAGAACAGATACATTACTGCACTAGAGATAGGGAAAGGCGCCTGGCAAAAAGACCTAACAATTCATGTGTACTTGAGAAAGAGATGTCGATCCCATGTCTAGTTTGGGAAAATCTAGCTATGTTGCAGTCTGCAACTTTTGGATTTGTTGAGAACAGCGGGCCCGTGATTGTGTGATCAAGGGTGTGTTGCCTAAAGCGGACTTTTCACGTTATCATATACCATTGCCCCTGGACTTTCAAACAGATGCATGGAGACTTCTTCCAGACCTGTCCTGAGTCTCTTTGAGAGTCCTCCTGACTCTTGCCAGAATGCCTTTCTGAACCCCTTTCTGCAGACTCTATGCAGTTCTCTTTTGGGGATTTCTTGCAGTCACTTTCCATGATTCCCTATTTCTCAAATGTACTTTGACAGTCTTATCAATCAATCAAGGCATTTATATAGCGCACTACTCACCCGGAGGGTCTCAAGGCGCTAGGGGAGGGGGGGTCCGCTACTGCTCGAACAGCCAGATCTTGAGCTGTTTCCTGAAGGCAAGGTGGTCCTGGGTCAGGCGGAGGTGGGTCGGGAGGGAGTTCCAAGTCTTGGCGGCGAGGTAGGAGAAGGACCTTCCTCCTCTGGTGGCTCTTCGGATCCGGGGGACGGCGGCGAGGGCGTGGCTGGTCGATCGAAGCTGGCGTGTGGGAGTGTAGAAGTTGAGGCGGCTGTTGAGGTATGCTGGTCCTTAGTTGTGCAGGGCTTTGTGTGCGTGGGTGAGGAGACGGACGGTGATTCTCTTGTTGACCGGGAGCCAGTGCAGATCTCTCAGGTGTCCGGAGATGTGGCTGCGACGGGGGATGTCCAGGATGAGTCGTGCTGAAGCGTTCTGTATCCGCTGGAGTCTCTTCTGGAGTTTGGTGGTGGTTCCGGCGTAGAGGGAGTTGCCGTAGTCCAGTCGGCTGGTGACGAGGGCCTGGGTGACCGTCTTCCTGGTCTCGATGGGGATCCACCGGAAGATCTTATGTAGCATGCGCAGGATGTAGAAGCACGATGAGGAGACGGCGTTGACTTGTCTGGTCATGGTGAGGGAGGAGTCCAGGATGAAGCCCAGGTTGCGTGCGTGGTCTGTTGGTTTGGGTGCGCTGCCCAGAGCGGGGGGCCACCAGGAGTCGTCCCAGGCGGAGGGTGAGGATCCCAGGATGAGGACTTCCGTCTTGACCGAGTTCAGTTTCAGGCGGCTGTTCATCATCCACTTGGCTACTTCTGTCATCCCTTCGTGTAGGTTGGCTCTGGCGGTTGCGGGGTCGTTGGTGAGGGAGAGGATCAGCTGGGTGTCGTCGGCGTAGGAGATGATGTTCAGGTTGTGTTGGCGTGCGATGGCTGCGAGGGGGCTCATGTAGACGTTGAAGAGGGTTGGGCTGAGCGAGGAGCCTTGAGGAACGCCGCAGATGACTTCGGTGGCTTCTGATCTGAACGGGGGGAGGCGGACTCTCTGTGTCCTTCCGGCGAGGAACGAGATGATCCATTCCAGTGCCTTCTCCTGGATTCCGACGTTGCTGAGGCGCTGCACTAGGGTGCGGTGGCAGACAGTGTCGAAGGCCGCGGAGAGGTCTAGGAGGATGAGGGCCGCTGTTTCTCCGTTGTCGAGCAGGGCTCGGATGTCATCGGTGGCTGCGATCAGGGCGGTCTCGGTGCTGTGGTTGGCCCAGAAACCAGACTGAGAGAGGTCGAGGGATCCGTTTGTCTCGAGGAAGGCGGCCAGTTGCTTGTTGACGGTGTTTTCGATGACTTTTGCAGGAAACGGGAGCAGCGAGATGGGGCGGTAGTTCTTGAGGTCGGTGGGGTCGGCTGATGGCTTCTTTAGTAGACCTCAATGATTCTCCTTTTGATACCTTCCTAAGTGTGGCTGAGGCTAACACTTATCCCTGACCCATAGAAGACTCCTGACCAAACTTCTGAGATGCTAACACTTCCCTACTTGATTTCTCTTTGTTTTGTCCTGACTTCCTTCATGGAAATTTCGATTTCGACTTCACTTGGTATCTAATCATCCTTCGGACTTTGAACTTCTAGGTACTGATGTATAGGAGAGAGAGTCTTAGATTATTTTCTGAGCACCAGATTCTGATGCTATTATTCTGTATCACTGTCACCGAATTGCTTGTTTGTTTAATACTGGTTTGCCTGAATTTCTTCAGGTGTCGGGGGATCCCAGTCGTTATTCTGTGTCTTTACATCATGGTGTAAGGAGTTGTTTATTTGAATTTGATTATTAATTTGTAATAAACATTTTGAACTTGGCTACTGATAGCTGGTCCTCATTGTATAGCCAAATGGGTTGCACTGGTGATTGAAATTTGAGTGCATGCAAAAGACTAACTCCCTTCAGCTTTCAGTCGGATTTAAAAGATCCATCGGAGGACCAATGGTAAGCAAGTGGGCCTAGAAAACGATGTACCAAATAATCCAAACACCTCATGGATGGGTGAAGAACTCAGTGGTGGTAAAGCTAGAAGGGTCACCTTTTAAAAGAAATGGTGTCCTAGTGGCTTTGTTAATGCTTGTTTGCAGTTGCTATTCCACAATAGCAAAAATAAAAAGAATGCTCCTATGCTGATGCTGAACAGAATCAGAAAAAATAAATAAATAAAATTATGTGTACGAACACTATCATCAAGAAGCATGCACATTTATGTATCGTGAAGTTACAGTAGCCCAATGTGATGACTTTTATCCGTGCATGCGTCACCACGAATGTGCACCCATTTTATTCGATGCAGTCTCCCTTTTGTTTCTTTTAATTTGCCTCTCCAACATAGCGGACACCTATCTTGGAGTTGTAAATAAAA
Organism: Lissotriton vulgaris; assembly: GCF_964263255.1. Lineage (NCBI taxonomy): Eukaryota > Metazoa > Chordata > Amphibia > Caudata > Salamandridae > Lissotriton > Lissotriton vulgaris. The sequence continues at coordinate 153,406,945 of NC_141700.1, read as the reverse complement.
TGTAGCTTAAAAAGCTCAATCTGAAAGGAGCTGCAACTGTCATGACCTCGCAAAAAAAAGGAAAACGACAAATGAACATGACACGGAGGGGGAAACAACAGAGTAGAAGTGGGCGAGTCACTGAAAGCTCGAGCTAGGCTTCAGGCTTTCATGAGGCTTTCATGAGGCTTCTGCCTGCTTACCTCCCTACATCCTGGATGTGGCCTTGGGGGTCAGAGCTGTCAAGTTTGGTGCCTGGGAACATGGTTCGAGTCTCATCTTCAGCTCAACATTCTGTGGATCTGGGCAAACCGCTTTATCTCTCAATACTTATAAACAATGAATGGTGATGTTGTGTAATTCAACATGTGGCTATGTGAAGCGCTCTGATACTTTTGGTTCGAGCAGGGCCTACCCTAGAGCTGGTGGCGTCCAATGCGACAATCTTTATTGGTGCCTACCTGACCTCCTCTTATTCCTTCACTGCCACCTAACAAAATCCCTCATCTCTCCATAGCCCTTATCTGACATGCAATTACATTTTTTTAAAGCACTGGTAAAGGCTGGCTTTACTAATCCACTCAGCTATCAACATAACATACAGATCGTTTGAGAAACTGGCCTGGTATATGATGTCCCCTAATGTAAGGGGACACCTTGCATCAGTCCAGACAACCTTTATGGTTATTTAAGAGGTCTTAGACAACCTTAGAAAGCTCTCTAAGTGGTAGCTGTGGAAAGCTGCCTTGAGGCTTAGTCCAGAAGGAGTTTAAAGAAGCTTGTTTTACTAGAATGCAATCTTAAAGTATAGATTAAGTGAAAAAGAACCACCCAAGGTATTTATAAAAATATGCATTTATTATAATATACTCTCTAACATGTTTAGATATCTCCTACCCTGAGAAAATCACAATGCACACAATACTTTGCAAAGGAACACAGTAAAGAGCACAGAATACATAGTTAACCCCCGGGGGGGAACAAACCATATTCGAAGAAAGTGGTAAAAGAACTATGACTCAGGTCAAGACAAGGTTGAGAGGACGTAGAAGTCCTGGGGACCCAAGGAACCACCCACCATGAGTAGATAGGGACCCCATGGAGAGCGTGTGTAGTGTGGCAACACAACCACATGCTCCGTACAATTCTACCTTTAGGTCACAGTTGGATTGTTAGAGATTAAGGACCTGTCCCAGTGGACCCTGAAGAAACCCAGTGGAAGACAGAAGGTTGAAGAGCCACCCCACCGGTGGACACCCTAGTGCCCCTGTTACCTTCACCAGGGAAGCCGGTGTAGGTAACATAGGTGTGAAGTGGTGTCGGAAACCGCAGTCTAACCCAAAGGATGATTTCAGGAAAGCGCCACAGCTGAAGAAAGGGAAAGTGTCCTGTAGAATTTGAGAATGGATTCTAGATGAGAGGTACCTGCAAGAAGAGGGGACAGAGTATATGTCACTCAGGAGTGACCAGGAGGCTAGGAAGATGAATACCCTCTGATGTCGGGTGTTGCAGGATGGATGACGATGACCTTGACTCTGCAGCTGTGAGGACCAGGCGATGCTGAAGAAGACCAGGAACTGTGCACGAGCCATCCCACATGGGATGTGGAGTGCTAAGGGGTCAGTGTCCGGTGGTAGCACCAACAAGCCTTGGCAAATGCAACCAATGCAGAAATCAAAGAAGGTGTATGGTCGGGACCAGCAAAGTCCAGGGAACTCACCACAAGCAGAGAAGTCAACGCAGGCCCTGAGCAATCAGGGAAGCCCAAAAGAAATAAAGGTGACCTTCAATCGGACCCACAGGAAGGAGGCACTGGAGTCGCAAGAAGACTTCAAGCAGCTCACCAAAAGATGCAGGCCCCGTTGCACACGATGTGGTGTGACTGATGATTCTGGTCATTGGAGATGCTCGAGGTTGGGGCTACTTGGAGTCCGAAGATCTTCTTGGAAGGAAGCCAACAAGCCTTTGCAACTGCAAGTTGACACGGTGCACAGGTGTTCGGTTACTGCAACCCCCACAAGGGATACTAGCCTCAAACTTGGTGAGAGGGCAGGCCTCTGGAGCTGTGAAAAACCACCACCTGTGTTGCAGAACCTTACGGAGTACGGAGGCAGAACTGTTGACTTAGTTGTGGTGCCAGCAAATGCAGGGGAGTGACTCCTGCACTCCAAGGGAGATTCCTTCCGGTGTATTTGATGCCCACAGGAAGGTTCCTGTATGATGCACAGGTACAGACGATGTAGCAGACTGGAAGGGAGATGAAGTCGAGCCCAAACAAAGTCCAGCGAAGTCCAGAGTGCCCAGATGGTAGAAAAAAAAGTGGTGTCTGATCTAAATCTTGTCCCACGACGCATCTAGGGACCCACCCACAGGTAAGCTCTTAAGAACCCCCAAGGAAAGGGTTGGGATGATTCAGGGGACCCTCAGAGGGGAGGGTCTGGACAGGGGGGAGGTTACTCCCATGTCTTTTGTCCAGTTTTGCGCAAGAGCTGGAGCCAACGGTTTCAAGAGCTGGTTTGAACTGGACTATGCATGGGGATACCAAATGTACCCCTCATGCAGACTGAGTGGTGCTGGCAAGTGCACCCACCCTGCCCCAGTACACTAAATCCTGTCTGGGAGGTGGTCACACCTCCCTGTGACAGGATGCCCATTGTTCTGCCTTCCCTTACTCGAGCTTGGCTCAGCAGCAGGAGGGCAGAATCGGGTTTCTAGTTGTCAGCAACCATTTTGAGCTGTCCTGGTCTAAAAGACTGGTACCGAGAACATGGAGAGCCTAACGAAGGGCTCTTCCAGTGCTTGGAATCATTCCTCCCACATGGTTTACGGTGTGGAGGTATGATTCCAACACGTTTGAACCCAAACACGATAGGATTCGTAGCAGCCAGTTTTGAGATGGTCACTCCGTAACTACGCAATGCCCCTCTATATAGTATATGGCTGCTTCACTTACAACCCGAGAGAATGGACTCTGTAGGCTGTAGGGATGTCCTGCTCATGCAGGGACACCCTCACACTTAGAACCAAGCACCCTGCCTTCAGGATTGATAAGGCCTGCTATAGGAGGGACTTATAGGTTTTAGGTGTATTGCCCCCAGGTATAGGAAACCTATATATGTAGTAAGTGGTGCTTTTAAGTGTAGTGACCCCGGATATAGGAAACCTATATCTGTAGTAAGTGGTGGTAGCAACAGTTTACACAGACTGCAATGGCAGGCCTGTAGTTCCATTTTGAATGGTCTCTAATGGGTGGCATAATGCATGCTTCAGCCCATGGGGACCTCTGGAGTAACTGTGCCCTGGGTACCCTAGTAAGTACCATATACTAGGGACTGATAAGGGTACCCCAGTATTCAATCTGGGGTGTACCTAAGTACTGAACATACCAATTTAGGGGAGAAAGCAATTAGAATAGGGTCCTGATTAGCAGCATCCCACTCAGACTAGTCAGTAACAGCTTAGCACTAGGCAAAAATTGGGGGGTAACCATAAAAGCTGATACTACTTTCCTAAAGATCTGTTCTTTGCAGCAGTCATAATAACTCTCTGTACTCCTTTATGGCTTGGGAAAAGTGCCACCAAACAGAACTCAGACAGGGTGTGGCATAATGGCTAGAGTGCCTGACTTCGAAGCGGGGTAACCAGTTTAGAGTCTGGTGGGATGAGGTACTGGGTTTTCTCGGAACCAATACTATTACAAAAACCCAGCGGTATCAGGGCAACACCCAAAGACCCCGGATTCCCCTGTCTTGGCAAACAGAGACACGGGATACTTCTCGATGACGTCAAAGACCAAAGTTTAATGGTTGCAACCAGGGACAGAGGTCTACGAAGTACACACGGGTAGTTCGACAGAGACTGCACCATCTCAATGAACAAAACTCGGTCTTTTATGCCGAAAATTACGCTTCTGGCAACATCACAATTTACATTTGGTGCATACAAAACGAACCAAAGAACAAGTAGCATTTCAAAAAGTAACGAATCACGACATTCAAAGTTAATCCCACTATCCGTTGTCCAGCCCACCAAAAACGATCGCACATATGTTAGTTTCCTGTTCGATCAGGCCGGACAAACCCATCATAAAACCTTCAACCCAGATCGATGAACATGTCGTAAAGGAAAGGCAGAAACAGATGAAAGGAGATAGAGGAGTGGGAACGGTGGGCCATAAAATCGGACCAAGTCCTGTTCTTTGATCTTTATCAGTGCAGCTGCTAACCAAAGAACTGGCTCAGCAGGATTCGCCCCAGGCAAGGAGTCAGTTCGGCCAGGTCAACCAGAAGTCAACTAAGGCGTACGTGTCAAGGACTCGTTCGGCCACGATCATAGGGCCTATGTTAGGGCAACCATACAAGATGGCTGCCACATTACAAAATCGAACCCGAGGGTTCAAACTAAATCCTCAAATACAGAGTGTTCTCCTATACGAAAACACCCAGACACGTTAGACTTGCCATTTGCGGTCTGCTGACACCAAAATCGTCCATTTCCGACGATCTTTATAAATAGGGTTTCAGCACTATCGAACCCAATTCGGAATCACGGAACCACAGACCCTCCTTTTGCCCTATCATAGGCAATAAACCCAGACCCATTTTAATCTGAATCCGGATCTATATTCATCAGGTCATCGATATGCTGCTGTAGCATTATCTTATTACTATGCATCTCTCTCCGGACAGGCTTCCGTACGCACAAAGTAGCACAAAGTCCACAAATAGCCGGAGCACACTGTACACAGAGACAGAACATGAACAGAATCGCTAAGACCATCCCAATGACCATCAAAATCTTTCAACCCCAAGTGGATATCAATCCTCATAACCATCCCATCAAAGACCAATCCCCTTTGTCCAGGTGGACAGAATCGGAGATCTTATGCAATTTGGAAATGGCCTGGAAGACTGACGGAGCATTATCTGGAATAAAAACGCAGCAGCTCGATTGAATCAATTCACAAACTCCCCCTCGATCTGCTAAAATAACGTCTAGGGCAACTCTATTCTGAAGTGTCATAAGTCTATCCGACTGGAGCTCAGCAGTCAGGTTACCAAGGGCACCAGCAGTCTCAACTATGGTGGACTCAACCACTCTCGTAAGCTGACGAATATTCCTACTGTTAGCCATAGGTCCCCAAAATGGCAGAAAACCCTTAAAGAAATCACCCAATTCTTGTCCTGCAGTGTCTTCTTGACTAAAGACACCTCTAGCAATTCTCATCTTGTGATAATCTGCCGCAGCTGTAAAAGTGGGGGGTAACAGAAAGGAAACAAAACATGTGCCCGAAAAATCATGGGGCAACCATGTGTATGCTTTGTCATAGCAAACAAAATAAGTACCCTTGGCAGCTAAGAACGCTGGGGAAGACTGAGACGGAAACACGTAAGTCTCGGTGCAAACGCTCTTCCCTAACTGAGCTCTCGGATTCTTACCGTTGCCCTGCAGACAATAGTAACCCTTATGGGGCACTATCCAGATCGGTAGAGGACTTTTTGCACGCTGGTTAATACTCAGACTTACTCCATATCCATTTACGCTCCAACCACTATATGATTGCCTCTCGTCTTTCGGAATAGTCTCTACTGCATTAGTCCCTTGAATCATATCGACTATGCCTCTAGCTATAGGACTATTCTTCGGGTTATCTCTTGGTGAACGTAAAGGGTCAACACTATGGGCATATATGAACATGGTTCTATAAGCTGGGATCGAACCATTCAAGCTAAAAGGCAGAACTAAATAAGGAATTCCTTTATCGGCTGTATGAGGCATTAAACCACAGATCCAGCAGTTTGTTGTATTGATCACTAACTGGTGCTGGTGTAGAAGCTGTATGAAGGAATTATTAACGAATTCCTTACGTCGGACTACCTCATGTTCAGGCAAAGGGTGGAAAAAATTAGAGGAAATAGTAGGTGAAGGTGTAGATTGCACAGTGGAATTAGACGTCACTTTAAAAACAAATGCTACATAACCAATTATGAAGATTGCAAAACTCAGTAATAAAAGTATGCACGGAATCAAAAACCATTTCTTCGACATTATTTTGCAAATGCGTTTTCTAAAAGTCAGTGTCTGCACAGGTCTCTCCAACTCAAAGAAATCCATCCTAAACTAAAGTTGCTGCCCGCGGTGGTTGGTTGATTCTGCTTGAGAGGGCCTCCGCTGAACCCAGGAAAACTGCCTCAGACCAACAGAACCCAAGACCTAGTGTTTCAGGCTTGCACTCCCAAGACTGGTAGCAACCCCGACCCTAGCAGCAGGAACCGGATGGCAGTTCAGAAAAACAAAAATACGTAGATCCTTGATGGAGAGTTAACCTGCAAACAGTAAAAAAATCAACTTTATTAAGCTTTATTTGTCCTTAATTCTCGATCTCAAATTATATCTGTCTCTTCCAGGTACTTCTTGATCAGTGAACAAAAGATGAGGCTCAGAAGTGTCCAACCGCTTTGCAGGAGGTATTGATGCTTGCAAAAGACGATCGTTCTCCAGTTCTGAATTAGTACCAATCAAACGGGCATCACTGAATGTAACAAATTTCGGAACGGATTCTGTCTCAGAGTCTGCAAGACCATCTTGAACCCATTTATCATACGGTAAAGGTAAGGGTGCCTTCTTCGTATGGCACCCGTGAATCCAGTGACGCTTCCCACGAACTCGCACCGCAGATCTCGTCGACAAGAGGACCTGATAGGGTCCAGTCCAACGGGGTTGTTCGTTCTTGGTGCGTTGAAAATTCCTCACCAAAATCCAGGCACCGGGTTCAATAATGTGACCTGGATCTTCGGCAGCTTGTGGAAGAGAGTCATGCACCTGTTGGCGGAAAACACTCATTTTAGTTGTCAATTACCAGCTGGTGTTGGAGTTCCCTTGCCAGGATTATGCATCAAACACACCATACAATTCTTGACCAAGTTCTCTGCACATCTAGGTATTCCCACATTCTGCCAAACCGGAGCTAACAGCTTGCAAATCCCTTTCACGCTAATATGTGCCAATCCATGTGCCATTGTAACAACTGGAAGCACATACGCATTTGGCAGCAACCATCTTTGATGTTCGGACAAATCAGTCCAACAACCATTCGAATCCAACCTACCCTTACTCTCTCTCCATTCATCCAACTCTTTCTCCGAAGCCTCACTCTGGATAATCTTCACACTCTCAATGGTGTCTTCACACATGCCTTTCTCCGGAACCCATCTAGCTGGACCCACAACATACATTCGACTCGTTACATCCCTAGCAGTTTCTTTCGCAACCTCATCCGCAAACGCATTACCACGACCAACATCATCTGTGATCTTTTTATGGGCACTGCATTTCACAATCGCTATCTGCAAAGGTAACGTAAGAGATTCAAGAAGTTCATTCACCAGTTGCCCATGCTGGATTTTTGTCCCATGCGATGTCAAAAACCCACGTTCACGCCACAATCGTCCAAAGCTATGGGCCACTCCAAACGCATACTGACTATCAGTATACACATTCACTCTTTTCCCTTTCGCCAACACACATGCTCTCGTAAGTGCGATCAATTCCGCTGCTTGAGCAGAATTATACGGTATACGTGCAGCTTTGACAACTGTATGTAAAGTCGTCACGGCATATGCTGCAGTGGTATCGCCATTCGGTAATTTAAAGCACGAGACGTCAACCCACAAGGCATCATTACAGTCAGGGAGAGGAGTATCTCTCAAATCTATCCTCCCTTTCGTCTCTTCTTCAGTTCTCAAGAGACAATTGTGTTGCTCTTCGCTATCACCATCTGTCTCAAGCGAAGTCGGCAACAATGTAGCCGGATTTAGGGTATTGCACCTCTTGATGTGCACATGGCTTGCTAACAACGTAAGCTCATACCCTGACAACCAAGCACTAGTCAAGTGCTGTGTCTTCGTCCGATTCAACAAGGTATCCACTGCATGTGGAACCATAACCACTAGCGTATTATCCATAACCAAACCAGCAGATTGTCGAATTGAAACAGCCGCTGCTGCAGTTACTCGCAGGCAACTCGGCAACGCTCTAGCCACAGGATCTAATGTTGACGAAAAGTACGCACATGGCGTTGCTTCCCGCCAAATTGTTGGGTCAAAACCGACAATGCACATCCTTCCCTTTCATGGACATACAATGTGAAAGGCTTACTGTAGTCGGGAGTACCCAACACAGGAGCCGAACACAACGCATTTCGTAGTTCAGAAAAACTCTTTTGGCATTCCTCAGTCCAAGGAATCGGAGTTGGAGTATCCTTAACCGTAAGAGCTATCAAAGGTTTTGCTAAAAGAGAAAAATTTGGGATCCACTGTCTACAATATGACGTAATACCCAAAAACGCACGTACTTCAATCTGTGTCGTAGGGATACTCATTTTCGCAATGGTTTGGATTCTTTCTGGGTTCAGTTTCCTTCCCTCCTTCGATAAGAGGTGACCTAGATAGGTAACTTCTTGGCGACAAAATTGTAGTTTGGAAAGAGAAACTTTATGATGGCATTCAGACAAATGAGACAACAAGGACACAGTGGCATCCTTACATATCTCTTCAGTATCAGCAGCGACTAACAAATCATCAACATACTGGATAAGGGCCGCACCTTCCGGTAAGGCCAACAAGTCAAGTTGTGTCTTCAGAGCTTGACTGTAAATTGATGGACTCTCACAATAACCTTGAGGAGCGCGCTTAAAGCGGAAACTTCGTCCTCCCAAAGAGAATCCAAAGATATCTCTACTCTCTATGGCAATCGGGATGCTGAAGAAAGCATTCTTCAAGTCGATCACCGAAAACCAAGTAGCAGAAGCTGGAATCAGTGTCAGTAACGCAGTAATGTCGGGTACAACAGGGAATTGCGGAACAACGATCTTGTTCACTTCACGAAGATCAATAACAAACCTATATACAGGAGGCTGTGAAGAATCAGTTCTCTTTAGAACAGGCAAGACCGGACTATTGCACACATTACCTCGAGTCTCTTCAATAACATCTTTGTCAATCAGATCATAAATGATCGCTAAAAGCGCTCGCTCACCATCACTTGAAATACGATATTGCGGAATGCGAGGTAACTGAGCATTCACCTTCAACGTCACAACATATGGAGGAATGTCTAACAGGCCCACATCATTTGGACCCGTAGCCCACAATGAGTCTGGTAAAGAAGATAATTCAGATGGAAGACAATCTTTTGAGACATATATCGGAGAAATCACATTCTCACCTAACGTAAGATGTACTCCTGACGGAGAACAGTACAAAGTTGCATATAGTCTTTTCAACAAGTCATGGCCTAGTAAGTTCTCATTACAACCTGTTGTCAAAAGAAGGGGTGCTTCAAGTCTACGAGGACCGACAGAAAGAGGCAATGGAACGGAAATTGGATTCATAACGGGGGCGCCAGAAAAACCTATAGAAATATTATTTAAGCCAGACAAAGGTGCGCCAGGGAGTTTGGAATGCATAATAGAACTCTTCGTAGCACCAGTGTCTAGCAGAAAAGGCTCTGACACACCTGATGCAATCACTTCCACGTAAGGTCCACTCTGATCTACCGGAACTGAAACAACTCCCTCTCTTTGTCCATGGCTGTCCTAATAAACATTACCTTGCTCTCCATCGCCTTCAACATAGTAATCATCTACGTAGTACTGTGTAGACCTACCAGAAGAATTCTGCTGTTGATCAAAACTGTTCATTGAATTTTGCGGAGGCAAAGGGCGCGCGTTCTGTCCGCGACCTCTACCTCTAGACACTTGTTGAGCACCTCTACCTCTCACACCAGAAGCACTATTTGCACGTTGCAGCAGAACGGGACAACTATTCTTATAATGACCCTCTTCTCTACAATATGCACACTGATTAGGGCCATACTGAATACGCTGTTGTTGAGGAGTCTCGTCTTTTTGCGAGTTCCTCGAATACTGTTGAGGCTGCTGATAGTCACGCTGATTATTAACACGAGGTGGATAAGCTTGTTGTAGAAGAACTTTAGTCTTCAATTCCTTAGTCTTTTTATCCGCTTTCTCTAACTCATCCTTACGTCTATTCTCGTAGTACTGAGCCGTAGCAAGAATCTGCGCCGAAGTAGAAACGGGCCAAGAACTCTCGGAATCTTTCAACTTAGTACACAACTCAGGAAGAAGATTGTGCACGAATTTGTCGACAAACAATCTCTGGCCACCTTCTGTAGCCATATCCTGACCACTGTGATCCACAAACGTTTCCTCGAAACGTGAGAAAAAGTCTGAAACAGACTCTTCTTTCTTCTGCTTACAGGCTGACAGTTTATCCCAATTAACACGGACTTCAGGCAGTAAAGTCTTCATGAGAGTAATAATCCTACCAGGAAGTTCAGTAATAACATCTTCAGGCTTAGCACCTCCAACTTGTCTATCATTTGCTGCAGCGAGATTCACCCACGTATCGCCCAATTCATTATCATGATCCATATGTCGAATGACATTCCAAATGGACTGTGGAACAACATTCCCAAACAGCATATCTATGTCCGCCAAATTCATGACGTACAAACTCACAGTTTGCGCAAGTTCTTTATAATATCCCGCAGGATTCTTCCGCGGATCTGGTAAAGTCTGCTTAAGCGCTAGAACTTCTGCTCTTTTCCATTGTACATGTACCCACACTCGCTGGAAGTGAGCTTGAACAGGTGGATTAGCAGCAGCATCAGTAGGTCTCCATACTGGAGGAACCTCTCGCATCGGATATTGACGCGCTTTTCTCCTAACTGACGAATCTGGCTCAAACAACTGTTCAACAGGAACGTCGCTTCGCAGCAACAGTAACGTTGAAACCGCTTTCTCAACATCGGGTAGACTCACAATCGTTCCTTTGGCAAACTCCGAACGCAATCGGGACAATTCTACAGGAACTCTACCCACTTCGTCCATCCATTGGTCATGGAGGAATGCACACATAAGTTCGAAAACATAATGCTGTTTTGGTGCTTCCCATTGTCGGAAAACATCCATAATACCTTCCAGATCATACTGGGACTTATACGTCACCCATCTACGTGTCATATGGTCCAGAACCACTCACTCATCTGTATCGGGCAATTGACTACGCAATTGTCTACGCTCATTCATAGGAGACATACCCATTTGTCCCAGAATATGAGTTAGGAAATTAGAAAAGGCAGCGGTCATCCGCTGTCTACGAGAAGGAACAGTCGGAAGGACAAGAGGAGACGAAGCAGTAGTAGTAGGATCCATAGTCGGAACAGACATAGGAACAGCAGTAGTAGAAGAAGGCAAAGTGGGCAACCCTTGAGAAGGCTGCGCATTAGGAACAACAACCAACTAAGGAGCTGGCTGTGGAAGAATAACAGGAGGCAAAGCAATAGGAGCTTGCACGGCCACAATAGGCTGTGGTGGTGCCGTAGCATTCTGCATATAGGGTGGTGGTGATTTTAGCAAATGCGACATCAAAGGGTCTTTCACAAGATCCTTTTCGTCTTTCTGCTCTGTAGCCGGCAAAAGTGGGTAGCATCTGTCTACCGCTAACTTCCTCACTCTAAGCATCTGCTCACTGTCTCTTTCTTCTTCATCATTCTTGTATGCAACGGCGGCTTGCACCATTGACATACCCTTTCTATTCTTCTTCACTAACTTAATTTCTTTCTGTTTGGCCTCCTTGAGCCATATGCGGAAAGAGTCAAACATCGCCGGCCGGGCTTTCTTCTTGAACAACTTCACTTCGAGATTGTCCAAGACTTCTGTCTCGAAACTACCATAACGGGGCCACTGTAGGACACCGTCGTTCTTCGTGTATTTTACCCAAATCTCATTATAGCTAATAGGACCTACTCCATGCTTCACATATAACTCGTATGTAGGAGTTCCGATCGGAGGAACCGGGCACGAATCCTCTAACCGGGAATCCCTCATGGTACCACAACTAAACAAATTCCTAAGACTGCTAAAACCAGGCATCTTGCTCACTAGTCTAGCTTCAAACAACAAGGGTGATCTAAAATCAATAAACTCGTGAATACACGAATCCCTTGGCTTTGGGGCCTGCAGGTACCAAATCAAAGCTATCCACTAAAGGATACAAAATCAAACTAAGAACTAAGAACTAGGAGACGCTCCCTTTATACTTAACTGAATTATCGATGGCGTCACCAGAAGACCCGTCAACCGTCTCGCTCTACAAACGTCTAAGGCTCCAAAACAGGGCGACAGTCAGGGCAGCAGTCCTTCCTAGCCGTCGGGACGCGGGAAGCCTCGCAGCAAAGACCTTCGGAACCACATCGACATACAGGGGTCGCTGAAGTGGCTGGCCAACCTTCGGAATTTTCACACGACGCTCCTCACGAACCTCTGGCTTGGACCGGTACCGCTGAAGTCGCCCCACGTTGGGCGCCAAATGAGGTACTGGGTTTTCTCGGAACCAATACTAATACAAAAACCCAGCGGTGTCAGGGCAACAACCAAAGACCCCGGATTCCCCTGTCTTGGCAAACAGAGACACAGGATACTTCTCGATGACGTCAAAGACCAAAGTTTAATGGTTGCAACCAGGGACAGAGGTCTACGAAGTACACACGGGTAGTTCGACAGAGACTGCACCATCTCAATGAACAAAACTCGGTCTTTTATGCCGAAAATTACGCTTCTGGCAACATCACAATTTACATTCGGTGCATACAAAACGAACCAATGAACAAGTATCATTTCAAAAAGTAACGAATCACGACATTCAAAGTTAATCCCACTATCCGTTGTCCAGCCCACCAAAAACGATCGCACATATGTTAGTTTCCTGTTCGATCAGGCCGGACAAACCCATCATAAAACCTTCAACCCAGATCGATGAACATGTCGAAAAGGAAAGGCAGAAACAGATGGAAAGGAGATAGAGGAGTGGGAAAGGTGGGCCATAAAATCGGACCACGTCCTGTTCTTTGATCTTTATCAGTGCAGCTGCTAACCAAGGAACTGGCTCAGCAGGATTCGCCCCAGGCAAGGAGTCAGTTCGGCCAGATCAACCAGAAGTCAACTAAGGCGTACGTGTCAAGGACTCGTTCGGCCACGATCATAGGGCCTATGTTAGGGCAACCATACAAGATGGCTGCCACATTACAAAATGGAACCAGAGGGTTCAAACTAAATCCTCAAATACAGAGTGTTCTCCTATATCGATTCATACGAAACACCCAGACACGTTAGACTCGCCATTTGCGGTCTGCTGACACCAAAATCGTCCATTTCCGACGATCTTTATAAATCGGGTTTCAGCACCATCGAACCCAATTCGGAATCACGGAACCACAGGGAGGCTCAAGTATCCTCGGATTCTGGGCAAATAACTTAATCTCCCCTTGCCTAAAGAAATTAATGTGTCCCTCTGTAATGTCAGTGCTCCCCTCCAAGTCAGCGCCCAATGCAGCAGCACCGGTTGCACTGTCCTAAAGCCAGCCCTGAGTTTGAGCTATGTATGAACTTCTGAAAGATGCACAAAGATGCAAAAACACAGGGGAGTATTTACAAGTTTAGTGTTGAAGCGTGTCGTTAAACCAAGAAGGCTATTGATACACTCCGTCACTTCAGAAACGCAGGGCTGCACCATATTTACAAGAATATGGTGCAGCCCTGCATTTCTCCCCTGAACTGGCGCTGAACCTATCTGCCTAGCATCAACGAAGGCACCCTTGCAGCATAGTGCAAGGGTGTCTGCGTTGCAGGGGAAGATTGTTTATGTGCAGAAAGGTGTCCCTTCCTGCACATAAACAATATTTAAATGCTGTTTTGTAACTTTTATGTGTGCTGCTCAATGCAGCACACATAGAAGTTGCAAAACATCATTTTTTTAAATGATTGTTTATGTACAGGAAGGGATTCCTTCCTGCACATAAGCAATCAATGGCATTTTGTTTTTTCCATGTGTGCTGCACAACGTAGCACACATGGAAACAGCAAAAACAAGGAGAAAAGAAACATTTCTCCTTGTATCGCCTTTGTAAGACCAGGTTTTCCCTGGTCTTAAATTTGGCACTGCCCCATATTCATGCTGCCCTTGTAAATATGGGGCAGCATCAAAATTAATGGGTGTTGTGGTGGAACCCAAACTATAACACCAATTGCCCTCCCCTTTCAAGCTAAGCATAGCTTGAAAGGGTGCTTTATTTACAAGACATTGTAAATAAGGCAAAGCCCCTATTGCCACCACAACGTCGTGAAAAGTGATGGTGTGGTGGTGATAGGGGCTTGTAAATATGCCCCAAAGTGTTAATATAAGCAATGTTGCTCTATATGGGCCAGTAGAGGGTTTGCCCGACAATGGCATTGCCTATTAGTTCACTAATGCTTCATGTAAGAAGAATGAACACTTTTAATAAAGCACTTCTCAATGCATCGCTACAACGTGACGTATTATTGTCAAAGCTTCCACATGCTAAAGAAATAAACTTATTTGAATTTTGAAGAGGCTTTATCATATTTTACGTGACATTTGGTCTCCGATTTAGATAGTAAATATTTTCAGGGCTCGGCTCAATCACAGGTTCTAAGGGCCATATGTATCAACACATTTCCCCATAGACACAGAATGGGTAAAACCCTTTGATACATCTGGCCCTAAGATCCGACATAGACCATTGGCTCGGCTCGCCCACCTCTAGAACTGAGCAGTGTGTGGGGTGACAACACTTCCAAAAAACAGGAGCAGCGAGCAGGTGGTTAATTTTGTTTTTTTTTTAGTAGGTGAGCAACTCTGGGAGTGGGCGGGAGAGGACGTTGGATGGTGGGGAGCCACACACAAGGGAGCGAGAGAAAAAAAGTTTTTCCTAAAATCCAGAAGGAAGGATATATGTCATCCAATTAGAAAATAGTAAAGCAAAGTAAATCAGTCAGACCACACAAAGAACAGGGAGGAAAGCATGGGCGAGAGGTAGAGGAGAAAGCCACCCAATCAGGAGCACAGGGCTGACCCAAAGTCCATTCTAGTATATATTTTAATGTATTAGTAACTTCGCTGCCACCACTGCCAGTCCTCTAAAGCTTAAGGAGATGACAGAAGGCATCCACAAAGGTGCACTGGGTGAGCCCACCCTGGTTCTCACTCCAGACAATGGAAAGTCCTCAAATCACATCCATAATAGTCAAGTGTGCTGAGGTGGGGAGCAAAAACACTTCACTCTACTATGAGGACTTCGAGTAGGGTGCTCATGCTTTGCAGATCCATGATGCACGTGACCTTTCTCTGTCACGACAAGGCAGTACAGGAATTGTAACGCGATTACAGACAGGGATTGTAACAGGATGAACCATCAAGTGGTATAATGGTGTGCCAGTTGTCACACACGCGCGGGACAACTACTTGGCACAAGCCAGAAATGTAATACTGAAGTGTGATGAATTTTGCCTGCCTTGTCTTTTTTATTATATGGATATACAACATTTACTGTACAGATATTTAAGTAACAATCACATATTGACTGGATTAATACAAAAGCACTATATTGAACATATTTTTGGAAGGTTATGGCTTCAATTTCCAAATGCAAAGTCGGAAATCTGTCCTAATAGTTTTTAATATTTATCTAACGTATTCAACCCCTGATGATATTTATGTATCCATTGTGAATTTTTATTGTTTTGGAATACCAATCTTGAGAGGTGGAGCACCAGGTGATTTCTAGAATGCAGTGGTACATGACAGGGTGAGCAACAAGGCAGGAACAAGCATTTGCAATGCAATAGGTCTCGCATTAGGAAAGTTTGAGTTATTTGTCTTGTACATGACAAATTTGTTATTTATCTGTTATTTTTGAAAATTGTGAAATTAATAGCTTTGTCATTTACAATGCTAATACTTTTATTTTTCGACAATGTGACACCTATAGCATTTTTAATGCAACATGTTTTGTATTTACGTGATTTAGAAGTATTGGTTTTACAAATAACAATGTTTTTTTTTTATAATTAATACTTAAATAAAAGTTATTGTAATTTATAATGGCAATAACTTAAACCTTTGTAATTAACTTTTGTGAAGATTATGTTCAGTGTATTTTATTGTGACTACAATATAAGAATAGAAGGGAAATATCAACATTTTTTGTGACATTTGTAATAAAGCTTGAAACATTGAGAGAACATATTTGAACCAGTTGTTGTTGAATGTTTGCACGGATTGATGCTGTGGTGGCGCTGAGTGATGTTGTGGTGGTGACAAGTGATGCTGTGGCGTTCAGTGATGCTGTGGTAGCGCATAGTGATGTTGTGGTGCCCCTGAGTGATGCTGTGGTGCCCCTGAGTGATGCTGTTGTTGTGCGATAGATAGAAAGAGTGAGGGCGATAGATAGCTAGAGGGAGGGGGAAAGACAGATAGAGTGAGGGCGAAAGATAGATAGAGTGAGGGCGATAGATCTATAGAGTGAGGGCGATAGATCAATAGAGTGAGGGCGATAGATAGAGTGAGGGCGAAAGATAGAGTGAGGGCGATAGATAGAGTGAGGGCGATAGAGTGAGGGCGATAGATAGAGTGAGGGTGATAGATAGAGTGAGGGTGATAGATAGAGTGAGGGCGATAGATAGAGTGAGGGTGATAGATCTATAGAGTGAGGGCGAATGATAGAGTGAGGGCGATATCTCTATAGAGTGAGGGCGATAGATAGAGTAAGGGTGATTGATAGAGTGAGGGCGATAGATAGAGTGAGGGTGATAGATAGAGTGAGGTCGATAGATAGAGTGAGGGCGATAGATAGATAGATAGATAGAGTGAGGGTGATAGATAGATAGATAGATAAATAGAGTGAGGGCGACAGATGTGTGTGGTTGTGTGTGTGTGGTGTATGCGTGTTGTATGTGTGTGTGTGCGTGGTTGTATGTGTGTGTGTGTGCGGTTCCAGAAGGATGTATGTGAAAGAGAGCAGCAGATCAGCATATTATAAGAGAACAGGGAGTTAAAGAAGGATGCGTGTTGAAGAGATCAGCAGATCAGCACAGGAGAAGAGAACAGGGAGTTAGAGAAGTAGGCGGTAGAAGGGAACAGCAGATCAGCACAGGAGAAGAGAACAGGGTTTTGGAGAAGGGGCGGGGTGGAAGAGAGCAGCAGATCAGGATGGGAGAACAGAACAGGGAGTTAAAGAAGGAGGCGGATGGAAGAGAGCAGCAGATCAGCACAGGAGAAGAGAAGAGAACAGGGAGTTCAAGAAGGAGGTGGTTGGAAGAGAACAGCAGATTAGCACAGGAGAAAAGAACAGTGTTAAAGAAGGAGGCGGGCGTTTGAGAGCAGCAGATCAGCTCAGGTGAAGAGAACATGGAGTTAAATAAGGAAGCGGGTGGAAGAGAGCAGCAGATCAGCACAGCAGAAGAGAACGGGGAGTTAAAGAAGGAGGCGGGTGTAAGAGAGCAGCAGATCAGCACAGAAGAGAACAGGGAGTTAAAGAAGGAGCCGGGGTGTTTGAGAGCAGCAGATCAGCGCAGGAGAAGAGAACACGGAGTTAAAGAAGGAGGTGGGTGGAAGAGAACAGCAGATCAGCACAGGAGAAATGAACAGGGAGTTAAAGAAGGAGGTGGGTTTTAGAGAGCAGCAGATCAGCAGAGGAGAAGAGAGCAGGTAGTTAAAGAAGGAGGTGGGTGGAAGAGAACAGCAGATCGGCACAGGAGAAGAGAACATGGAGTTAAAGAAGGAGGTGGGGTGGAAGAGAGCAGCATATCAGCACAGGAGAAGAGAACAGGGAGTTAAAGAAGGAGGTGGGTGGAAGAGAGGAGCAGATCAACACACGAGAAGAGAACAGGGAGTTAAGTAAGGAAGCAGGTGGAAGAGAACAACATATTAGCACAGGAGAAGAGAACAGCGAGTTAGAGAAGGGGGCTGGGTGAAAGAGAACAGCAGTTTAGCAAAGGAGAAAAGAAAAGGGAGTTAGAGAAGTAGGGGTATATAAGATAGCTTAAAGATTATTACAGGAGAAGAGAACATGGAGTAAAAGAAGGTTGCGGGTGGAAGAGAACAGTAGATCGGCACAGGAGAAGACAACAGGGAGTTAGAGAAAGATGCGGGTGGACGAGAGCAGCAGATTAGCACAGGAGAAGAGAACAGGGAGTTAAAGAAGGTGGCGAGTGGAAGAGAACCACAGATTAGCACAGGAGAGAGAACAGGGAGTTAAAGAAGGAGGTGGGTGGAAGAGAGCAGCAGATCAGCACAGGAGAAATGAACAGGGAGTTAAAGAAGGAGGCGGGTTTTAGAGAGCAGCAGATCAGCACAGGAGAAGAGAACAGGGAGTTAAAGAAGGAGACGGATGGAAGAGAACTGCAGATCGGCACAGGAGAAGAGAAGAGAACAGGGAGTTACGGAATGAGGCGGTGTAATAAAGCAGTAGATTAGTACGGGAGAATAGAAGAGAACAGGGAATTTGAGAAGGAGGTGGGTGAAAGAGAGCATCAGATCAGCATAGCAAAAGAGAACAGGGAGTTAAGTAAGGAAGCGGGTGGAAGAGAACAACATATTAGCACAGGACAAGAGAACATCGAGTTAGAGAAGGGGGCGGGGTGAAAGAGAACAGCAGTTTAGCACAGGAGAAGAGAAAAGGGAGTTAGAGAAGGAGGCGGGTGAAAGAGAACAGCAGATCAGCACAGGAGAAGAGAACAAGGAGTTAAAGAGGGATGCGGTGGAAGAGAACAGTAGATCGGCACAGGAGAAGACAACAAGGAGTTAGAGAAAGATGCGGGTGGAAGAGAGCAGCAGATTAGCACAGGAGAAGAGAACAAGGAGTTAAAGAAGGTGGCGAGTGGAAGAGAACAGCAGATCAGCACAGGAGAAGAGAACAAGGAGTTAAAGAGGGATGCGGTGGAAGAGAACAGTAGATCGGCACAGGAGAAGACAACAAGGAGTTAGAGAAAGATGCGGGTGGAAGAGAGCAGCAGATTAGCACAGGAGAAGAGAACAAGGAGTTAAAGAAGGTGGCGAGTGGAAGAGAACAGCAGATTAGCACAGGAGAAGAGAACAGGGAGTTAAAGAAGGAGGCGGGTGGAAGAGAGCAGCAGATCAGCACAGGAGAAATGAACATGGAGTTAAAGAAGGAGGTGGGTTTTAGAGAGCAGCAGATCAGCACAGGTGAAGAGAACAGGGAGTTAAAGAAGGATGCGGAGTTTGAAAGAGAGCAGCAGATCGGCACAGGAGAAGAGAACAGGGAGTTAAAGAAGGATGTGGGGTTTGAAAGAGAGCAGCAGATCAGCACAGGAGAGGAGAACAGGGAGTTAACGAAGGAGACGGATGGAAGAGAACAGCAGATTGGCACAGGAGAAGAGAAGAGAACAGGGAGTTACAGAATGAGGCGGTGTAATAGAGCAGTAGATTAGTATGGGAGAATAGAAGAGAACAGGGAATTTGAGAAGGAGGTGGGTGGAAGAGAGCATCAGATCAGCATAGCAAAAGAGAACAGGGAGTTAAGTAAGGAAGCGGGTGGAAGAGAACAACATATTAGCACAGGAGAAGAGAACAGCGAGTTAGAGAAGGGGGCGGGTGAAAGAGAACAACATATTAGCACAGGAGAAGAGAAGAGGGAGTTAGAGAAGGAGGCGGGTGAAAGAGAACAGCAGATCAGCACAGGAGAAGAGAACAGGGAGTTAAAGAAGGAGGCTGGCGGAAGAGAGCAGCAGATCAGCACAGGAGAAGAGAACAGGGAGTTAGAGAAGTAGGTGGATGGAAGATAGTTTAAAGATTATCACAGGAGAAGAGAACATGGAGTTAAAGAAGGATGCGGGTGGAAGAGAACAGTAGATCGGCAAAGGAGAAGACAACAAGGAGTTAGAGAAAGATGCGGGTGGAAGAGAGCAGCAGATTAGCACAGGAGAAGAGAACAAGGAGTTAAAGAAGGTGGCGAGTGGAAGAGAACAGCAGATTAGCACAGGAGAAGAGAACAGGGAGTTAAAGAAGGAGGCGGGTGGAAGAGAGCAGCAGATCAACACAGGAGAAATGAACATGGAGTTAAAGAAGGAGGTGGGTTTTAGAGAGCAGCAGATCAGCACAGGTGAAGAGAACAGGGAGTTAAAGAAGGAGGTGGGTGGAAGAGAACAGCAGATCAGCACAGGAGAAGAGAACAGGGAGTTAAAGAAGGATGTGGGGTTTGAAAGAGAGCAGCAGATCAGCACAGGAGAGGAGAACAGGGAGTTAAAGAAGGAGACGGATGGAAGAGAACAGCAGATCGGCACAGGAGAAGAGAAGAGGGAGTTACAGAATGAGGCGTGGTAATAGAGCAGTAGATTAGTATAGGAGAATAGAATAGAACAGGGAATTTGAGAAGGAGGTGGGTGGAAGAGAGCATCAGATCAGCATAGCAAAAGAGAACAGGGAGTTAAGTAAGGAAGCGGGTGGAAGAGAACACGCAGAAAGCCGGGAAGGAAGTGGGTGGAAGAGAACACGCAGAAAGCCTTGTATGGGCAAGCCCCTAAATACATTAAGGAACGTCTTATCCCGTATGCCCCTAGCAGGAACTTACAATCAGCAGAGGCCGCACTATTGATCTGCCCACGGTTCAAACTGTCCTCTTTAGGAGGACGCACGTTCTCCTACACAATTCCCAGAGCATGGAATCAACTGCCTGGGAACCTGCGCAAAGAAACAAGTCTCTTGCCCTTCAGAAAAAAGCTAAAAACTGTGCTATTCCAGGAGGCATGGGGTACCATCTAGCTTGTTCACTCTCCGCTAAGCGCTTAGAGACCCCTGGGTGATAAGGCGCTCTACAAATCAAAAATACAAATACAAATACAAACAACATATTAGCACAGGAGAAGAGAACAGCGAGTTAGAGAAGGTAGCGGGGTGAAAGAGAACAGCAGTTTAGCACAGGAGAAGAGAAAAGGGAGTTAGAGAAGGAGGCGGTGAAAGAGAACAGCAGGTCAGCACAGGAGAAGAGAACAGGGAGTTAGAGAAGTAGGTAGATGGAAGATAGCTTAAAGATTATCACAGGAGAAGAGAACATGGAGTTAAAGAAGGATGGAGGTGGAAGAGAACAGTAGATCGGCACAGGAGAAGACAACAGGGAGTTAGAGAAAGATGCAGGTGGAAGAGAGCAGCAGATTAGCACAGGAGAAGAGAACAGGGAGTTAAAGAAGGTGGCAAGTGGAAGAGAACGGCAGGTTAGCACAGGAGAAGAGAACACAGAGTTAAAGAAGGAGGCGGGTGGAAGAGAGCAGCAGATCAGCACAGGAGAAATTAACTGGGAGTTAAAGAAGGAGGCGGGTTTTAGAGAGCAGCAGATCAGCACAGGTGAAGAGAACAGGGAGTTAAAGAAGGAGGTGGGTGGAGGAGAACAGCAGATCAGCACAGGAGAAGAGAACAGGGAGTTAAAGAAGGATGTGGGGTTTGAAAGAGAGCAGCAGATCGGCACAGGAGAAGAGAACAGGGAGTTAAAGAAGGATGTGGGGTTTGAAAGAGAGCAGCAGATCAGCACAGGAGAAAAGAACAGGGAGTTAAAGAAGGAGACGGATGGAAGAGAACAGCAGATCGGCACAGGAGAAGAGAAGAGAACAGGGAGTTACAGAATGAGGCGGTGTAATAGAGCAGTAGATTAGTACGGGAGAATAGAAGAGAACAGGGAATTTGAGAAGGAGGTGGGTGGAAGAGAGCATCAGATCAGCATAGCAAAAGAGAACAGGGACTTAAAGAAGGAGGTGGGGTGGAAGAGAGCAGGAGAAGAGAAGAGAAGAGAAGAGAAGAGAAGAGAAGAGAAGAGAAGAGAAGAGAAGAGAAGAGAAGAGAAGAGAAGAGAAGAGAAGAGAAGAGAAGAGAAGAGAAGAGAAGAGAAGAGAAGAGAAGAGAACAGGGAGTTAGAGAAGGAGGTGAGGTTGAAGAGAGCAGCAGATTAGCACAGCAGAAGAGAACAGTGAGTTAAAGAAGGAGGCGGGGTGAAATAAAATAGCAGATCAGCACAGGAGAAGAGAGCAGGGAGTTACAGAAGGAGGCGGTGTAGAAAAACAGCAGATCAGTGGAGGAGAAGAGAACAGGGAGTTAGAGAAGGAGGCGGGGTGAAAGAGAACAGCAGATCAGTACCAGAGAAGAGCAAAGGGAGTTAGAGAAGGAGGCGGATGGAAGAGAGCAAAAAGATTATGACAGTAGAAGGCAACAAGGAGTTAGAGAATGAGGCGGTTGGAAGAGAGCATCAGATCAGCATGTGCGAATAGAACATGGAGTTAGAGAAGGAGGCGGGTGGAAGAGAGTAGCAGATCAGCACAGGAGAAGAGAAGAGAACAGGGAGTTAAAGAAGGAGTTGGGGTGGAAGAGAGCAGCAGATCAGCACAGGAGAAGATAAGAGAACAGGGAGTTAAACAAGGAGGCGATTGGAAGAGAACAGCAGATTAGCACAGGAGAAAAGAACAGAGTTAAAGAAGGAGGCGGGTGTTTGAGAGCAGCAGATCAGCACAGGTGAAGAGAACATGGAGTTAAAGTAGGATGTGGAGTGGAAGAGAACAGCAGATCAGCACGGGAGAAGAGAACAGGGATTTAAAGAAGGAGGTGGGGTGGAAGAGAATAGCAGATCAGCACGAGAGAAGAGAAAAGGGAGTTAGAGAAGGAGGCGGGTGAAAGAGAACAGCAGATCAGCACAGGAGAAAAAAACAGAGTTAAAGAAGGAGGCAGGGTGGAAGAGAACAGCAGATTAGCACATGAGAAGAGAACAGGGAGTTAACTAAGGAAGCGGGTGGAAGAGAACAACATCAGCACAGGAGAAGAGAAAAGTGAGTTAGAGAAGGGGGCGGGGTGAAAGAGAACAGCAGTTTAGCACAGGAGAAGAGAAAAGGGAGTTAGAGAAGGAGGCGGGTGGAAGACAGCAGCAGATCAGCACAGGAGAAGAGGACAGGGAGTTAGAGAAGGAGGCGGGTGAAAGAGAACAGCAGATCAGCACGAGAGAAGAGAAAAGGGAGTTAGAGAAAGAGGCGGGTGAAAGAGAACAGCAGATCAGCACAGGAGAAAAAAACTGAGTTAAAGAAGGAGGCAGGGTGTAAGAGAACAGCAGATTAGCACATGAGAAGAGAACAGGGAGTTAAGTTAGCAAGCTGGTGGAAGAGAACAACATATTAGCACAGGAGAAGAGAACAGTGAGTTAGAGAAGGGGGCGGGTGAATGAGAACAGCAGTTTAGCACAGGAGAAGAGAAAAGGGAGTTAGAGAAGGAGGCAGGTGAAAGAGCACAGCAGATCAGCACGGGAGAAAAGAACAGGGAGTTAGAGAAGTAGGCGGATGGAAGATAGCTTAAAGATTATCACAGGAGAAGAGAACAGGGAGTTAGTGAATGATGCTGGAGGAAGAGAGCAGCAGATCTGCATGTAAGAAGAGAACACAGAGTTAGAGAAGGAGGTTGTGGAAAGGAACAGCAGATCAACACAGGAGAAAAAAAACAGGGAGTTAAAGGTGGAGGTGGGGTGGAAGAGAGGAGCAGATCAGCACAGGAGAAGAGAAGCAAACCTGGATTTAAAGAAGGATTTGGAGTGGACGAGAGCAGCAGATCAGCACAGGAGAAGAGAAGAGACCAGGGAGTTAAAGAAGGAGGTGGGTGGAAGAGAGGAGCAGATCAGTACAGGAGAAGAGACCAGGGAGTTAAAGACTGAGGTGGGTGGAAGAGAGCAGCAGATTAGTACAGGAGAAGAGAACAGGGAGTTAAAGAGGGAGGCGGGTATAAGATAGCAGCAGATCAGCACAGGAGAAGAGCAGAGAACAGGGAGCTAGAGAAGAAGGCAGTTGAAAGAGAGCATCAGTTCAGCTCGGGAGAAGAGAACAGACGAGGGAGTTGGAGAAGGAGGTGGGTGGAAGAGAGCAGCATAACAGCACAGCAGAGGAGAACATGGAGTTAAAGAAGGAGCCGGGTGGAAGAGAGCAGCAGATCAGCACAGGATAAGAGAACAGGGAGTTAAAAAGGATGCAGGGTGGAAGAGAACAGCAGATCGGCACAGGAGTAGAGAACAGGGAGTTAGAGAAAGAGGCGGGTGGAAGAGAACCGCAGTTTAACACAGGAGAAGAACACAGTGAGTTAAAGAAGGAGGCGGGGTGGAAGAGAGCAGCAGATTAGCACAGGAGAGGAGAACAGTGAGTTAAAGATGGAGGCAGAGTGGAAGAGAGCAGCAGATCAGCACGGGAAAAGAGAAGAGAACAGGTAGTTAGAGAAGGAGGTGAGTGGAAGAGAGGGGCAGATCAACACAGCAGAAGAGAACAGGGAGTTAAAGAAGGAGTTGGGGTGGAAGGGAGCAGCAGATCAGCACAGGATAAGAACAAGGAGGTAAAAAGGATGCGGGTGGAAGAGAACAGCAGATCGGCACAGGAGAAGAGAACAGGGAGTTAGAGAAAGAGGCGGGTGGAAGAGAGCCGCAGTTTAGCATAGGAGAAGAAAACAGTGAGTTAAAGAAGGAGGCGGGTGTAAGAGAGCAGCAGATTAGCACAGGAGAAGAGAACAGTGAGTTAGAGAAGGAGGCAGAGTGGAAGAGAGCAGCAGATCAGCACAGGAGAAGAGAAGAGAACAGGGAGTTAGAGAAGGAGGTGGGTGGAAGAGAGGAGCAGATCAGCACAGCAGAAGAGAACAGGGAGTTAAAGAAGGCGATGGAGTGGAAGAGAGCAGCAGATTAGCACAGGAGAAGAGAACAGTGAGTTAGAGAAGGATGCGATGTGGAAGAGAGCAGCAGATCAGCATAAGAGAACAGGGAGTTAAAGAAGGAGACGGGTGGAAGAGAGCAGCAGGTCAGGAGAGGGCTAAAAGAAGAGAACAGGGAGTTAGAGAAGGAGGTGGGTGGAAGAGAGCAGCAGATCAGCACAGGAGAAGAGAACAGGGAGTTAGAGAAGGAGGCGGTTGGAAGAGAGCAGCAGATCAGCACAGCAGAAGAGAACAGGGAGTTAGAGAAGGAGGTGGGTGGAAGAGAGCAGCAGATCAGCACAGCAGAAGAGAACAGGGAGTTACAGAAGGAGGTGGGTGGAAGAGAGCAGCAGATTAGCACAGGCGAAAAGAACATGGAGTTAAAGAAGGAGGTGTTGTTGAATCGAGCAGCAGAACAGGACGGGAGAAGAGAACAGCGAGGTAGAGAAGGAGGCGGGTTGAAGAGAGCTGCAGATCAGCTCTGGAGAATAGAAGTGAACAGGGAGTTAGAGAAGTAGGTGGGTGGAAGAGAGCAGCAGATCAGCACAGGAGAATAGAACAGGGAGTTCGAGAAAGAGGCGAGTGGAAGAGAACAGCAGATTAGCGTAGGAGAAGAAAACAGGGAGTTAAA